>NC_056630.2:53928765-54293765 GCF_002870075.4 Lactuca sativa
CAAAACACATTTATTCAGAAAGCCCAGCAAGGCCCAAGTCCAATGAGTCCAAAAGCGGCCCAATCCAAAGCGTAATTCGTCAAAAGCCCAACAGAGGGCGTACGCGGGGCGTACTCCTCTGGTACGCTGGGCGTACTTCGTTTTGTGTTGACCACCATCGGGGTGGTTGATTCAGTACGCTGGGTGTATAGAATTTACGCGAGGCGTATGCGAGGTTTTGCCAAAACCCTAATATGTGCTTAATGGCTTAAGCACTTAAGCCCAAATTCCAGATCTATAGACCAAATATGCCTAATAATCATAAAGTCTCGAACTTTAACACTTTGGACGTCCAGAAAGCTCTTAATATGTGGTCTTAATCTATTTAGACCTTTCTACTACATGCATGGGACATCCTAAGCCATTGGAACCTCATTTTTATCACTTAGGACCCTCACTAAGGTATGAAAGGATAGCTCATCGCGTCCAAATCAAAACTTGCACCAACTTGGGACTTTGGGATAAGAAATGGTTCCATAAAGCTAGCATGGCAAGATCTACCTCATACAAGCATAAAGTTTTGACCGTTTTACCTTCTGTAGCTTCTAGAGCACAAAGAAACTTTAGATCTACAAGCTTGTGCTCCTTCTCCAACTTCTTGAAGCAATCCTTCTTCTCTAACTACTCAAAACACACTCTATAAGCTCACACACTCAAGGAAAAGGATTAGGGTTTAGGGAAAAGGGCTCAAACTGTAGAGGTTGAGGTAAGGGAGGGTTATGAGCTCATCAGGATGTTTATATAGCACTCAAACCCTAAATATTAGGGTTTCCTTCTGTCATGAGTACGCCCGGAATACACATGTGTACGCCCAACGTACTAGGATGCACCTAGTATGCTCAGCGTACCCTTATGTATGCGCAACATACTCCTCCTGATCCTAAAATTGAAATTTAGCCCTTAGGCTTTTCATGGCTTTACCCTTCCATCCACAGGGACTATAAATGACAATATTAGGATAATGCTCGCGTAAACTAGGCTTTGTCATCGAAGCCTGCTGCGACGATCAATTCAGGATAATGCTCCTGCATCTTGGACTCCGCTCCCAATTCTACTCGGATCTTTTCCGATACTACCACTGGTTTCCCTACATAGTTCAAGTGCTCTCCGTCCTGAACATCACCTAGCGATACAACCACCTACTCTTCCAATATACGCCTTTGCAGCTACCAAACGTGAAAAGTGTCGCAAATCTGAATGAGCTTCTTTGGTAGGCCTAGCCTTTATGCTACCTTGTGAAACCTGAAAATAACTATGATGACCCAAAGTATCAAAAACCCAACTTTTCCTTTTCTCGAAGTGAACCCTTTTTGTGCTGACTCTAACGACCAAAAATTTCAACCAATTTAAAATTTTTGAAAACAACCCGATTCCATTAAAGTTATTACAAAAAGGTTTTCAATAGTATTTATTTTAAGTATTCCCAGAATCTCTTTACAATATAAACACAAGGAGTGGTACGATCACGCCTTCGCCTTGCCACGGTCTCCTGAAGAACCTGAAAAACATTAAACCACAACTGTAAGCCCGAAAGCTTAGTGACATATCCCCAAAATACCAACCATATATACCATACACGCATAACATGCCATAACATATCCGATCACAGAACAACCATGAACATCAGCTCTACTGTGTGACTGGTCCACCGCACCGGACAACAGTCCACCTGTTCCACCCTCTAAATCTAACCACATACATCGAATCTGCAGTATGATTGGTCCGCCTGCACCGGGCCTTTAATCCACCTGGTCCACTCTCTAAGTCTACAATATGACTGGTCCGCCCGCACCGGGCCTTCAGTCAGCCTGGTCCACTCTCCGAGCCTCGGCACGTCTGGTCCGCCCTCTTGGGGCCTACAGCCTATCCGGACCGCTCGCTGGGCCTTCGGGACAACCAGTCCGCCCTGGGTATCTTGGCCTACAGCACAAAGCAGGACCCGCCTCAACCCAACTCCAGTCCAAACAACCATGTGCACATATACATACAATCATATAGAAATTCACAATCAACAAGCAGATCAAACAGATCACATAACATATCATCATCCTAACCAGGATACCGACCTAACCGGTAACTAGCATAGCATCACCCTACCTCTCAAGATACCGATCTCAACCAGGTCTCTAACATATACCATCCTAGCTACCAGGATGCAAACATATCAAAGCAATAACATAACAACAAATACCCGGATCTCAATCCAATAAGGGCCGGCCTTGGTGCCTTAGACCCTATTGATATAGTGAGGATAACTCACCTCGAAACTGCCGACTGAACAAATAACCCAAGCTGCTCCGATCACTGATACGGTCTCCACCACTGGACAACTACCAAGGCACTGAACCTAAAACAATATTCAACAATTACCAAAATGCCCCTGGAAACCAACTGGTCAACCCTTGGTCAAAGGCAAGGTCAAAGTCAACCCCTAACTGACTCTACTCGCCGAGTCAACCCGATGACTCGCCGAGTCCCCATGCTCAACATTTCCTTCAATCCGCGACCCAAATCGCCGAGTTCAGCAACTATGAGTCCACTCACACACAACTCACCGAGTCATCCCCTTGACTCACCGATTCACGGCTCAACCAGAAAAGATTGGGACTCTTCGACAAGACTCGCCCAGTCCAAGAACAGACTCGTCGAGTCTAAGGCTATACTCGCCGAGTTGTTCTTCCAACTCGTCGAGTTCCAGGCCATCTTCATCCAACTCGCCGAGTTGTTCTTCCAACTCGTCGAGTTCCAGCCTATCTTCAAGCAACTCGCCGAGTCCACCCGTGTGACTCACCGAGTACCACCGGGTCTGAATCCATATAGAGGCTTTCCAAGCCATGCAGATGATCCAAACCATAGATCTACCCTTCCTAAGGCCATCCATCACGTAAAGTGGAAAACTTTACGTGAATCCAAGGAGATCTAGGCACTTAACACTCTAGGGCAAGGGTTTGGGACAAGATAGATCCTTCAATCACTCATAAACTGGGACTTTTATGCATTCTAGCACTTCTCCATTCCAGATCTGAGGTAGCAACCCCAGATCTAGCCTTTAACTCCAATACACCAAAAGATATGATCTCTAACACCCCCAAAAATGATGAATCTAGACAATAGCAGCTCAAACAATGAAATGATACCTCAAAAGGAAGCTCCAAGAGAAGATTAGTCTGGATCCTTGCAAAGCCCCTTGATCCAAGTCTCTTCTCCTTCAAGATTTCTTCAACAACCACTTCTCCAAGTTCCAATTCACTCAACAATGGTGTTTCTTCACGAAATTAGGGTTTCTAGAACTCAAGGGGTGATAAGGAGGCTGGGGAGGAGACATAATGTTCTTTATATAGGGCTCAACCTCCGGATTTAGGGTTTTCTCCACTCAGCACCAACTCGCCGAGTCCACCCATGCTACTCGCCGAGTTGGTCACTTAACACGCGACTAGAGTCGCGACCCTACTCGCCGAGTCCACTCGTGGACTCGCCGAGTCGCTCTTTCCCATTTTACCCTTTTAGCCCTTCAACTTTAGTCTTGCTATTCCGGGATGTTACAATTCTCCCCCACTTACATTAGGATTCGTCCTCGAAGCCTGCAGCAATTCAACTCTAGAACCACTCCCGCAATGCACCACCTGGCATTAACTGGGCCAGGCTCCTTAACCCACAACCATCGCAACCAGAACTCACTTTCTCCTTTCTTGCGGTGTCCTGACCACCGTCTCAAGCCGTCCACCGGCTTTACCCTCTGAGAAATCCACTTAACAACTGAGTACTACTCATGATGCAACATTGCTCCAAATCACAACCATCACTCGACCCATATGATCCAGAAATAACCATGCACCACCGGATTTCCGATCCGAGTCCAACTCTAGTCATTCTGCTGACAGAAAGACACATTCTTCAGAGCAACTCCCATGAGTTCTCCTCTTGCAATCACATACACATGCTGAACTAGCTCTAGCACCCTCAGGATGGAAAACCCGATACACTGATGACAACTCCAAACATCCCCCAGGATGAATCACTACTACATACACAATTCTCTGATCAGAATCACATTGAGAGCTCAAGACTCCCTCCCTGCATCCTTTCCGAGCCTCTTGGCTCTACACCCGCAGAATTCCTTCCGCGACCTCAGCAGACATCCCAAACCGGATGTGCTTCCATTCCATTGCCGCAAACACGATGCTCAATGACCATACTTGGATTACTCTAATCGTAACTCTGCTATGCCGCCTTCACTTCTGTGAACTTGCACTCCCTCTCAGAGTTACACTCCTCTTTCATTCCTTTACCAAGAAATCCACTTGGCCGCCTTGTCACTCCGACAAGTGCCACGGTGCTCGCCCAACGCTACACCACTCCTTTATAGCGTAACCGCTATCCATCCAACACTCATGCTCTGACTCTGATCGCAGGGACTCTCAAGCCCATGCACTATCTCAACTAATCAAGATCACTACCCGGGGCCAGACCTTCAAATGCTATCACACTGCAACATACACAAACCATATCCTCGAACCGATCCAACAATACCTGCAGAGTCTTCAACATGACTGGACCGCCTCACCAGGCCTTCAGCCAATCTGGACCACTCTCAGAACCTTCAGACAATCTGGACCACTCTTAGTGCCTTTAGTTTAGTTGGACCGTTCTCCGAGCCTTCGGCCTGACTGGTACGCCTACCGGCCTTCAGTCTATCCGGACCACTCAACTAGCATTCATCATTCCGAGCTATCACTCCGGGAAATCTTCCCATGCATACCGTTCTAGCCCTCTAGGGGTTCCGAACTCTATCTCCATCACACGACTCAATCCCGGCTTGATCCCAGACCCTCCACAAATAAGTACCTTTGGTCTGTATTCTGCCCCGCATGCCTGCCACTTACTCATGCCAGCCTACGCTCTTGGCTAACAGAACACTGCTGAATCCCAGACAGCTCAACAATCTCACATACTCATCGATCATCCGGAGAATTTTCCAATTCTCCACCACTTAGGGCAACGACTATCAACCACCGGTCGCTATCACCGACCTCCCAAAACAAACCCTGCACAACACCACACTTACACGCGGACTGATTTCCCACTAGCACTAGCAACCTTCACAAAATCACATTTCCACACTGATCATCCCGCTCGAAAGAAACTCAATCTGCAGCTAACCACTCCTCAGAAGGCAGATACTACCCGACATTCAGACCAACGCCAGATTCCCACTAACAACCCCATGAATGATAACCAACGAAATTCCCAACACTAACCCATAACCATACCATAACTCTCAAAAACAACAAATACCACACCAAGAACCACACAAAGATACTAGCACATAAACAATACTCCACAATAATCATAAGATAATAAGACATCAAGGAAGAAACATACCCGCAGCTGCATCCGGCACTGCTCCGACCTCCTCTGCTGCAAGCTGAAAAGCACGACCCTGAGCCCTTGGGGGCTCCGCTCCACCCTGACCTCCACCCGTGATCCTTAAAGTGGCCGGTGCTGGAGCCTGCACCGGTCCTGCAGCGAGCTGTGGACAGTTGACCCTTAAATGTCCAACCTGATGACAATGGTAACAAATCCTCAAATCCCAAACCGGCACTGACTGCCGACAATCCCTCGCATAGTGCCCCTCCTTTCCGCACTAGCGGCATGCACCACCGGACCTACAAACTCCGGTGTGACTCCTTCCACACTTCCCACAAGTGTGGCTACTCAGATCACCCACTCTAGAATCAACGGTCTTGGACCGTTTTGGCGTCGGCTGCAACTGCACTGGAGCCTGCCTCAACTCATGCATCTGCAACTCAATCTCTAACTCGCGCCGCCGGGCGGCCTCCTGCAACTCCAACAAAGTCTCGCACCTCTGCGTAGACATAAACTGTCTGATATCCCTCTTGAGCATGCTCAGATATCGAGACATTTGAGCCTGCTCCGAAGCGAACTTTGGGCAGAACATTGCCCTCTCAGTGAACATCCTGGTGATCTCAGTCACCGACTCCGAATCCTGCTTCAGCTCAAGGAACTCCTGAGCCAATCTCTCCATCCCAACTCGCGGAACATAGAGAGTGTTGAACATCTCCCTGAACTGATCCCATGAAACCGCAGCCCTCTGCGCATCCGAATATGACCCCGTGGTCAATCTCCACCAATCCTTCGCCCCGAGCCTCAACAGGTTCAGAGCACACCTCACCCTCTGCTCAGCAGGGCATGAACACGTGAAGAAACACCCCTCTACGTTCGATAACCACCTCATAGCAACAATCGGGTCCTGAACTCCATCGAAGGTGGGAGGCTTCGTATTATCGAAGTCCCGATACTGAAAGCCCCGACCAGCTCCTCCCCCTGCCGCTGCTACAGCTGTTGTAGCCGCCGCGGCAGCCGTCTCTATGAGAGCTGCATAGCGCTCATCAAAATACTCAACCATGGCGGTCTTGATCGACCCAAACAGCTTTGGAAACTCAGCCCGGAACAACTCAGCAATCTCATCACCCAGGATCTCACGAATCCTCGCATCCACGTGCTCATCTGACCAATAACCTTGGGCGGTACTGACCCGCCCGGAACTCCCTCTCCTGCTCCCGATCCTGATCCGGATCCACTCCCAGCATGCCTCAGAATCTCCATACTAAAAAACACCACACAAAATCTCAGACACTTCCCACTATCCCGGGAACCAACTCTCTCAACCCAACCCTAGAGGTCATGGTTTCCCTGATACGCGTATGGTCCTGTGCTTTCAGTAGTACGGGCCCATACTACCTTCCACACCTACCCATATTTGTATGAAGTACTACCACAACACCCTAGTGAAAACATGCATAGCAACGCTCAACCCTCACAACTAAAGGAACACTGGAAATCTCTCACAAGGAAACCCTAGGCTACAGGCATCACAAATCAGGCAACATTATCATGAAATCCTGAAGATCCCTAGCCTAGCACTAGCATGCTGTTCTAACAAAGCTCAAAAACAAATATCATGTATGGTATTTTGGGGTTACTTACTGGCTCCGGCTGATCGTACCTCCGCGTCCTCCTTTAATCATTTTGAAAACCATTTTAAATACTCTTTTGAAAACTCTCCTCGATTTGAGACTGGAGTCACATGAGTGTTCCTCCAATTCACTCAAACCAAGGCTCTGATACCAACTTGTAACGACCAAAAATTTCAACCAATTTAAAATTTTCGAAAACAACCCAATTCCATTAAAGTTATTACAAAATGGTTGTCAATACTATTTATTTTAAGTATTCCCATAATCTCTTTACAATATAAACACGAGGAGCGGTACGATCACGCCTTCGCCTTGCCACGGTATCCTGAAGAACCTGAAAAACATTAAACCACAACAGTAAGCCCAAAAGCTTAGTGAGATATCCCCAAAATACCAACCACATATACCATACACGCATAACATGCCATAACATATCCGATCACAGAACAGCCATGCACTTCGGGTCTACTGTGTGACTGGTCTGCCGCACCGGCCAACAGTCCACCTGGTCCACCCTCCGAATCTAACCACATACATCGAGTCTGCAGTGTGATTGGTCCACCCGCACTGGGCCTTCAATCCACCTGGTCCACTCTCTGAGTCTACAGTATGACTGGTCCGCCTACACCGGGCCTTCAGTCGGCCTGGTCCACTCTCCGAGCCTCGGCACGTCTGGTCCGCCCTCTTGGGGCCTACAGCCTATCCGGACCGCTCTCTGGGCCTTCGGGACAACCGGTCCGCCCTGGGTATCTTGGCCTACAACACAAAGCAGGATCCGCCTCAACCCAACTCCAGTCCAAACAACCATGTGCACATATACATACAATCATATAGCAATTCACAGTCAACAAGTAGATTAAACAGATCACATAACATATCATCATCCTAATCAGGATACCGACCTAACCGGTTACTAGCATAGCATCACCCTAGCTCCCAGGATACCAATCTCAACCAGGTCTCTAACATATACCATCCTAGCTACCAGGATGCAAACATATCAAAGCAATAACATAACAACAAATACCCGAATCTCAATCCGATAAGGGCCGGCCTTGGTGCCTGAGACCCTGTTGATATAGTGAGGATAACTCACCTCGAAACTGCCGACAGAACAGATAACCCAAGCTGCTCTGATCACTGATACGGTCTCCACCACTGGACAACTACCAAGGCACTGAACCCAAAACAGTATTCAACAGTTACCAAAATGCCCCTGGAAACCAACTGGTCAACCCTTGGTCAAAGGCAAGGTCAAAGTCAACCCCTGACTGACTCTACTCGCCGAGTCCCCATGCTCAGCATTTCCTTCAATCCGCGACCCAACTCGCCGAGTCACCTCGAGACTCGCCGAGTTCAACAACTATGAGTCCACTCACATACAACTCACCGAGTCATCCCCTTGACTCACCGATTCACGGCTCAACCAGAAAAGATTGGGACTCTTCGACAAGACTCGCCGAGTCCAAGAACAGACTCGTCGAGTCTAAGGCTATCTTCAACCTACTCGCCGAGTTGTTCTTCCAACTCGTCGAGTTCCAGGCCATCTTCATCCAACTCGCCGAGTTGTTCTTCCAACTCGTCGAGTTCTAGCCTATCTTCAAGCAACTCGCCGAGTACCACCGGGTCTGAATCCATATAGAGGCTTTCCAAGCCATGTAGATGATCCAAACCATAGATCTACCCTTCCTAAGGCCATCCAGCACGTAAAGTGGCAAACTTTACGTGAATCCAAGGAGATCTAGGCACTTAACACTCTAGGGCTAGGGTTTGGGACAAGATAGCTCCTTCAATCACTCATAAACTGGGAATTTTATGCATTCTAGCCCTTCTCCATTCCAGATCTGAGGTAGCAACCCCAGATCTAGCCTTTAACTCCAATACACCAAAAGATATGATCTCTAACACCCCCAAAAATGATGAATCTAGACAATAGCAGCTCAAACAATGAAATGATACCTCAAAAGGAAGCTCCAAGAGAAGATTAGTCTGGATCCTTGCAAAGCCCTTTGATCCAAGTCTCTTCTCCTTCAAGATTTCTTCAACAACCACTTCTCCAAGTTCCAATTCACTCAATAATGGGGTTTCTTCACGAAATTAGGGTTTCTGGAACTCAAGGGGTGATAAGGAGGCTGGGGAGAAGACATAATGTTCTTTATATAGGGCTCAACCTCCGGATTTAGGGTTTTCTCCACTCAGCACCAACTCGCCGAGTCCACCCATGCTACTCACCGAGTTGGTCACTTAACACGCAGCTAGAGTCGCGACCCTACTCTCCGAGTCCACTCGTGGACTCGCCGAGTCGCTCTTTCCCATTTTACCCTTTTAGCCCTTCAACTTTACTCTTGCTATTCCGGGATGTTACACTGACAAGATCATGCGTTCTTTTTCTTCCGAATAACATACGTAATCAACCCACTAATAAAAAAAACACTCATGTCTGGCCCAGTTAGCCTCGGGCTGGCATACCAGGCATGCTTATGATGGGTCTAGTCATCCTTAGGATGGAATACCCTCATATCACACACATGTTTGGACCAATCAACCCTCAAGTTGGAATACCAAACACGTCAGGTCAAATCAATCATAGGGTTCGGCTATCCTCATGATGGAATACCCTAGATTGGAATACCTTTATATACATAACTCGAGTCTACATATAAATTGAGATCCAAGGAACTATCCTTGCGTCTCATCCAAAATCTTCTGATTCGTCACAACCGAGTATAGCTCACCCGAACCTCAACAATACATCCATTCCGAACGCGCTTCAACAATGGACATAACCATCACAATCTCTATGCCCACAACCTATGACTGGAGTGCTTCCGATAAGCTAACGAATTTGTCGTCTTCTCGTCAGTGGCCCATTCCTTCGGGCCTAAAGGTATCCACCTTCCCCCGTTTCCCAAAAGGCCTAATAAACGTTCCAAGCATCGCAATACTGAAACTCTACCATGCATGATTTCCATTTTTGAGACAGGTTGTTACTCAAGAGTTTCCAGGCCCTCTTACATGTCCACCGACAGTCTCTAAGAGCATTCGATAAGTAATAACCATCAGGTGCAAAAAACATACAGTTCCACAGGTTATAATCACAAAGCAACATGCTCAATACCAGCAGACAGACCTATTGGTTGCTACAACGCATCAACACACTCAATTCCTAAACGTATTTCTGAAAGATCACATACAAAATCTTCAATGCCTGACAGTCAACTTGAAAATTTCCAATTCTCCCCAACTGAGGACACTAACTACCACCCACTGGTTAGAGATCAACTCAAGCATAGCAGAAAGTTAACCCAGGATACGACTCTCAATATAAATTCTTGATTTCACCCTGGAGAATACAGGATATGTCACACTCTCAAGAGAATTCGAAGAAATCTTGACTTCTTCCTCCAGGGTTTCCCTGACCATCCTAAGGGTACACAGGAAAACACCCCTTTGATCCCAGATGACATGAACTGATCCCTGCTTGCAATCCAATTAATATTTTGGCACCCGGCCTACCCAAGAATATGGTACCTACTTGTCTCGCAAGATGCTCATGCCACATCAACTCACCTACGCTTACCATCACTAAAATACTGCTACCAACCCTTGTGACCATCGGACCCGAGCTGGAAATATAACCTAACCCTGGGGTCACAAGCCTGTTCCCTCCTGTGATCTCAAGAAAACCGAAAGGGTACAACCCTTTCCATAAATGATAAAATTCTAATCAACCGTTCTACTTCCCATCCTCTAATGAATCCCTGAACTCTAACTACCTAAAATCCTTTGATAATAAAATTCTCCTGACACCTCCAATGAGCTAACAACTCATGAAGCTCCGCAACACATAGATCAGACAAAACAAGCGACTAACTCGGAATTACTGCATATCCATTCCCAACAATATTCCAAGACAAAATAAATACCGATAAAAGACGATTTGACCATACTATTATTACAAAATGGGTGTTTCCAATTACATACCATAGACTTCTTGGGGCTCGACTTTGACCTCCTGAGGAACGATGACCGCTGGAATCCGAATTCCTTCCTCCTTCAACGCAGGACAGCTGGACTTTAAATGACCTGACTGGTGACATTGAAAGCATATATGATCCTTCTTGTAATCCCGATGCACATGCCCTCTCTCCCCGCACTCGTGGGTTCCCCCACACTTGCTACACACCTCTTGACCCTCCTGACTTCCAGTACCTAGGTCGGCAGCATCCAACCCTTCGTCCCCTGCTAAAAAGTCCCTCCTCCTCTTTCCTAGTTATGACCCCACCACCAGCACTCCCTCAATAGTCATCCCGGTAGCAACATCTCTCACAGATTGCAAGACTACAACTTCCTCCTCGAACTTGGCGATCACCCTAGTGGTGACCCGGTCCACCACACCAAACGATTCTTCTCGTAAAATCTGAGAAACCTCCACGAAAATCATCTCCCGTATCTGATCAATGGACAATACTGGCCTATCCTGGCTACTCGCTCCCAATCCTGATTCGGATCCCGCCTTAAATCGTCTCGCCGTCACCATACTGAACATATACCAGGAAGATATCAGACAATCCGTAGAGATGCACAAAGACCCGATCCGGATCTGATCCGAATTGATGATGCCACACCGAATCCGATTCCACCCTTAATCCGAACCGGTTTCAAACTGGATTTGACAGGTTTTCCGAGCCCCGAATCCAAATCTGTTTAATCCGATCCGATCTGAAATCTGATCCGATTTTGCCTTTTTTTTTAAAACATTTTTTGGACCTCGTATATAACACAAAATGCAACATAGGTTCATTAAAATAGTTAAAACATACATCAAATGTCGAATTAGAAAGAGTTTTTAAACTACTTAACTAATATTAATAACAATAAAGTGGCGTTATAAAATTTTGCCAAATAGAAATAGTTTTTATGGTCTTCCACTTCGTGTCGCCTTCACTAAAATATTCTTCAACCACCACGCAAATAACTAGGGGTCTCATCAATGCCATATTCTTCGTCTTCGTCTTCGTCTTCATCGTCATCGTCTTCGTCTTCCGGAGGTATTGATAAGCCTTGTGCATATTCTTCATCCATGATCTCTAGTTCAACATTTTGTGGTAGTGGGCTTTCTAGTGATGCCAAGTGTTGTATACGTTCCACCGAATCCAAGTAATCCTTCAAGCAAACGCAAATCTCTACCGCAACCGGGGGTAAGATTCGTCCTCAACTTTGATAAAACTCAACCACTAAAAGAAAAAGTGGATTCCGAAGCTACCGTGGAAGCTTGGACGGTTAGTAAATTGCGGGCCATGATGGAGAGAATATGAAATTGTGCTTCCTTTTCTCTCCACCAAGCCAAAAGATCCAAATTTTTAAATAGTGGCATTATAACATTTAGCCATATATAAATAGTTTTTGTGGTCTTCCACTTCGTGTCCCCTTCACTAAAATATTCTTCAACCACCACGCAAATAACTAGGGGTCTCATAAATACCATATTCTTCATCTTCGTCTTCATCTTCATCGTCATCGTCCTCCTTCTTCCGGAGATTTGATAAGCCTTGTGCATATTCTTCATCCATGATCTCCGGTTCAACATTTTGTGGTAGTGGGCCTTCTAATGATGCCAAGTGTTGTATATGTTCTACTGAATCCAAGTAACCCTTCAAGCAAACGCAAACCTCTACTGCAACAGGGGTAAGATTCATCCTCAACATTGATAAAACTTTATCACTAAAAGAAAAAGTGGATTCCAAAGCTACCGTGGAAGCTTGGACGGTTAGTAAGTCGCGGGCCATGACAAAGAGAATAGGAAATTGTGCTTCATTTTCTCTCTACCAAGCCAACAGATCAAAATTTTAAATTGTGGTGCACTCATGAATTTTAAAAAGTTTGACCCCATATAAATCCAAGTTCGCTACTAGGGGTTAATGTGCATGCTCTTTTGTTTTGTTCCTCCAAAAGGTGATTATAGAGGTGGATATGAAAATCCATTCGACCCCCACCACTACCCGACGCACCACTAGTAGAGTTGGTTACACTTGAAAAAGTGTTTGACATATTGCCATATTTTTTAGCGTAAATGTCAAACAAATTAGTAAAAGTATTATTAAAAGTGTGTATTTGGTTACGGACGTAGTTTGAGTCATCTTTGTGCAAATTTAAAGACATAGAAATTTTGGTAATCAAAGCCTCTACACCCGTAACATTGATACAAGGTTTTAATGTCGCGGCGCAAGTAAAAAGTGGTGGCATTTCTTTGAAATATTTGACTAGTTTTGTCTCATTGATCTCATAAGCAAAACAAATATTTCACTTCTTTGTTCAAAATGCTCCAATTGTGTAGACATCAACCATAGTTCATTTAGTAACAACAGACTTGTCGGGTAATATATGCCCAATATAAAAGTGGTTTATTGTTTAAAAACTTCTAACATTTCCACAAACTCTTCCATCCAATCCCAATCATAATCCGAAACCGGGTTTTTTCATTTTGAAACTGTGTCGTAAAATAATTGCAAAGCGATTCACCAATTGCCACAAGTCCACCAATTGCCACACGACCCTCCATTGGTGCCAGTTAACTATTGCATGAATACAATAACATACCACACGGATTAAACAATATTACGAAAAGATTTAATCCCACAATGGTTAGACTCAGACAAGAGCTGCACAGTAAGACTAAATCCCTTACCCTAAGACTATTTAACCCACGTAGCATGTGACTTGGAGTATTCACCCAATAGTTAGTTCACACACATAAGAGTCATACAACAATCAATGAGGTACTCTACATAAGATAAGGCATCAAAGATCAAGCAATTCTATCATACGATTCCTGAGGATCTCTATCTTATCACTAGCATGTTGTTCTAACATATCGCAAAATCAAATAATCCGCAAGGTATTTGGGGTCTATTCGCGAGCTCCAGCTGATCGTACACTTGCATCATCCTTTATTATTTTGATAACAATTCGAAAAATCATTTTAAAATTCTTGTCCTTATCTTGAGACTGGAGGCACACGAGTGTTTCCTCCAATTCACTCAAACCAAGGCTCTGATGCCAACTTGTAACAACCATAAAATCACGCCAAATTTAAACTTTTAAAAACATTTTCAAAACCAACGATTATTACCAAACTTGTTTCCAAAATAGTATAATATCAGAGTATCCCAAAATCATTCATAAAAATCATAAAACATGAGGAGCTGTACGATCACGCCTTCGCCTTCCCGCGATCATCCGAAATACCTGAAACCAAAACTAAAACTGTAATTCTAAAGCTTAGTGAGTTCCCCCAAAATACCCATACACACAACAATACACATACATACAATAACAAACAGGATACTATGGGTCCAATCAACCATCGGGTTGAAATACCCCAGGCCCTCAATCATCGGGTTGGAATGCCAACATACTATGTGTCCATTCAACCATCGGGTTGGAATACCCCAGTCCCTCAACCATCGGGTTGGAATGCCAACATACTATGGGTCTAGTCAACCATCGGGTTGGAATACCCAGGCCCTCAACCATCGGGTTGCAATGCCAACATACTATGGGTCCAGGAAACCATCGGGTTGGAATACCCTTATCTACTAATAAATCATGTGCATATATAATAGGTAATCTTCTACCAACATACTGACAATCAAACCAAACTACAGGTCACTAAGCATAACCATCCTATCTACCAGGATATCGATCTAACATGTCATAACAGCAATTAATCCGAATAATAATTCAAAGGGCCGGCCTTGGTGCCTTAGAAATTTGGGTATAATGAGGATAACTCACCTCGCAATGTCGATCTGAACTGAAGAATGGAATCCCCGAATCGCTGTCTCACCAAAAATCCCGAACTATCCAAAATAATGAATATTAAGTCAATAAATGGGAATATCAATCTTGACCAAGAGCCCCACATAGAATAGTAGTCCATTTTACCTTTTCTCTAATTTAGGCCAAGGCCCAATACCAAATCCATAATCCAAAAGTCCACATATACAAGGCCCATTATTGACCTAATTTTCCAAATTGGGCACAACTCCCTATTTGGGCCTTATTTTAAGATCCAAATTCAAAGTAGGCCCAAAACACCATAATTTAGAAAGCCCAACAAGGTCCAAGTCCAATGAGTCCAAAAGTGGCCCAATCCGAAGCCCAATTCGTCAAAATCCCAACAGAGGGCGTACGCGAGGCGTACTCCTCTGGTACGCTGAGCGTACTTTGTTTTTTGTTGACCACCATCGAAGTGGTTGACTCAGTACGTTGGGCATACAGAATTTACGCGGGGCGTACACGTAAGTGCTTAATGACTTAAGCACTTAAGCCCAAATTCCAGATCCATCGACCAAATATTCATAAAGTCTCGAACTTTAACACTTCGGACTTCCAGAAAGCTCTTAATATGTGGTCTTAATCCTTTAAGAATTTTCTACTACATGCATGGGACATCCTAAGCCATTGGAACGCCATTTTTATAACTTAAGACCCTCTCTAAGGTCTGAAAGGATAGCTCATCTCGTACAAATCATAACTTGCACCAAATTGGGTCTTTGGGACAAGAAATGATTCCATAAAGCTAGCATGGCAAGATCTACATCATACAAGCATAAAGTTTGGATCTTTTTCCCTTCTGGAGCTTCTAGAGCACAAAGAAACTTCAGATCTACAAGATTTTTCTCCTTCTCTAACTTCTTGATGCAGCCCTTCTTCTCCAACTACTCAAAACACACTATATAAGCTCATACACTCAAGGAAAGGATTAGGGTTTGGGGAAAACAGCTCAAAATGTAGAGGTTGGGGTAAGGGAGGGTCATGAGCTCATAAGGATGTTTATATAACACTCAAACCCTAAATATTGGGGTTTCCTTCTATCATGAGTACGCCCAGTGTACACAAGTGTATGCCCAACGTACTAGGGCGCGCCTAGTACGCTTAACGTTCCCTTATGTATGCACATTGTACTACTCCTGATCCCAAAATTGCAATTTAGCCCTTAGGCTATTCATGGCTTCACCCTTATATCCCCAAGGACTATAAATGACAAATCTTGGGATGTTATAACAATCAATGTTGTTCGCATATACCAGTGAAGATTAAAACATACAACTACAAAATCCCTTTTGCATTAGAACTTCAGGCAACGACCCAAGAAAAATTGTTAGGTTATAAATGTGTTGTGTCAAATTTTCTATGTATGCATTTAGCCTTTATTAAACAGATTCGGCCTGTCCATCCACATTTATGGTGCTAGGTTTAGGTTATAAATATTGTTGTTGGGTTTTGATAGGAAATAAAAGTTTGTTTTTTTACAAGAAACGACAAAGGATGACTTTAAAAATAACATGCTTATTTTTAGTTCATAACAAAACCGAACCATCATGGATCCATTTATAGATGTTAGAATGAAATAAAACCAACCATAGGATGTTTTAGAGATAACCTTTGAAGCCTTTGAACCTACTTGGTTATGGGGTGTTGATGAAGATAACAAAAGATCAAAGTGTATGATCTTCTCTACAAGTATCCACCATAAAGAGTAAGGCACTTGGAATGCTAGTTCCTTCTTGTATTCTTGAGTGTGTAAAGCCTTTAAGTGCTTAACTCAGTTAAGAACTAAAGGTAACATCTCAAGAGGTCTTCTAAACACCAAACTAACTTCAAAAGATAGAGAGGAAGAAGAGAAGAAGAACCCACGGTTCTAGAGTGAAAATAGAGGAAGAAGAAGAGCTTCACTCTTGCAAAAATTAAAGCCTCATGCATCTCTTATATAGCCCATGAAAAGTAAGGACTAACCATTAAAATAATCTAATGTAATGGTAGCCTTTAGAAGCGTGAGAGACAAAAGGTGGAAGGTTGAAAAGATACCTCCCACACCATCATTATGCCTTTTGAAAAGTAAGATTCTTTTATTTTTTATAAACTCCAAGTTTATAAAGTATAAACTTTGCCTTTAGCTAAAAGACAAAAGAATCCAACTAGTCTAAAATGTTGTGCATGACTTATTAGTTAATACCATATGAAATAATAACTAGTAATACTCTCTTAAGATTATTATTTCCACAAAACAATAATTATTCCCTGATTAAAATACAAGAATTGATATTATTTATTATTAATCATATTAATAATAAATATACAAAATGTGCCAACTTGATAAAGGTGTGACCCTATAGGATCATATATTATTAGCAATATCACTCCATAATGATTCTTGGGCAGATAGATCCAACAATTGCATGCATGTATTGTATTGGGGTTAATCATTTTGTGATTCCCTACTTTATCTTTACAGAAAAGTTCACGTTGAACTCTTCTAAGGCTTTGATTATTAATCATTCAGCACAACTTCAATTGATGTTCTTGTTATTTGTTTTACTTCACTGTTTTGAATCTATCAATCTATAAGTTATTGTTTCAACAATTGGTATCAGAGCAGGAGATTTTGTAATACATATGCATATCTTCTGTCAAGTTCATTAGGGTTTTGACTTTCTATTAGATCATTTCCTATAGTCTTCATCGCTTTCATCGATTATAAATGTTAGATCTGGTGTCTTGTTAAGACCTAAACTCGATCTTTAGTTTTTACACATATGATTCTAAAGAAGTTTTTATGAATCGACATCATTTCATAAAAGATCACGTGGAGGATAGCAATGTTGAAATTCACTTTGTGAGATCTACTGATCAACTAGTTGATATCTTTATGAAAGCATTACCTAAATAAACCTTCAAACGAATTCTTCAAGTTTAGGAATGATAGAAGCAGATTCTATTCCGAAAACAACAAAGTAGAGTAAAGGAGTGTTCTTTCTCCGAACCGCTCTGAGCCCTCGGAATCTATACTTCATGTTCTGAATGGTTTCAAGCCCTCGGAACGACTCGAAATCCACTTATCATGTAAATGTTCGGAAGTTTTTTTATCCCTTATATATTAAGTCTCTTCCGATTGATTTAGAAGTTACTGTACATTTTTGTATTTGAATCTATTTTTCTGTTTTTATTTCTTTTTCAGAAAGTTCGAAAATCACAAAAATATGTTCTTTATTTTTCTTCTTTTATTTATTTTTCATAAAAATCCAAAATCACAAAAACATTTTCTTTATTTATGTTTTATCTTTTTTTTAGAAAAACTCAAAATTTCCAAAAATATTTTTTTATTATTATTTTGTGTGATATTTTCAACATGTATTTTAGATGAAGGTATATATTTTTCCATCAAATTGGGACGATGGGGAAAGGGGGAAAGATTTGTAATTTCAAATCCAAAGCCTCTGAGACTCTATGATTAAAGCCCTACGGGATCGATAAAACCAATCGTTTCTTCCCAAATAGGCTATAAATTCGCATAAGTCATTGAGCTACCTTACTCTTCTCAACGGAGTTAAGAATTCACTGCTTGGTCAGTCTTATATAGGAGAGGTACATATTATCTTCGGAACTACCTCCATTATTTATCCGTACTTTTCACTTCCACAAATGTAACCCTCAAAATTCTTACCAATTACCACTGAGGTTTATGGTTACATAACATCTGTGTTGATGATCTTAAATTCGTTATCACCATGAATTGGGTGAAACCCAAAATCCAAAACCAGTTTCTTAATTGGCGGTGAACAATTAATATGTTCTAGTTTTTTCGCCATGGAATTGACGAAATTCAACCCTCGTGGTTTGTACCTTGGAATCTCATTATTTTTATTTTTGCGAGATCTTGATGAATTGTTCTTGACCCAAGACTTTCTTCCCAAAAGATCTGTTTTTTTAGATTTCTATATTATCCATCCGCTTAAATCAATCCAATGCATACTTGTTATTATGGCTACTTTGGTCAAACAAGTATTTCTTCCATACTTTCAGACTTATGTTGAGTTTCGGAATTTCATTGAAGATTGAGCCACCCTTAAGCCTATTTAAAAGAAGATTGTCATTGTTTCTCAACAAACAGATGATCGTAATTCAACGGGATGCCACACAAGCACTCCCGGGCCTCTTTTGAGTCCGAAGGAAGAGATCGTTTCCCAGGATCCAACTCTTTTTATGTTGATTTTTTATTGAAATCACAGATTCCCAAATATAATTTGCGTTATTTCTATATCTTTGGCACACTCTTGCACAAAAATCCTCGTGATTTTTCAAAAGTCTGGTCTCACAATTCCGAATGATTACTTTCAATTATAAAAATAGGAAATGGCTACTTGTTGTGAACAGGCTGTGGAGATTAATTCTTGATTACGAACGTGCAAAACTGAAACGGTGGTGTAAAAGGGATAAGATTTCAAATTGGGCGCGTCCAGATCCTGATATCATGCACATCAGTTACACAGCCTGACACACATATAGTTGTCACGTCTTTTCAGGCGCTTTTTCAGGGATACAAAAGAGTCTACGGCTGGCTTTCTCTTTCCACCAATGACGTATAAAAGGGTTAATCGGCGATTGTTTTTCTCACCACTTTCAAAATCTCTCAAGGAAAAACCCTTTTCTCTCTGCACCGTTCATTGTCTTCTTCAACTGCATCCATGGCTGCTTTGTATGAAACCACTTCTCATGTCGGTCAAACTGCATCAATAGTCATGATTACCATCAAACCCAATCAGAACTTGTCCTTAGATCTGAACTCTTCTTCATACACTGAAGTTCGCAAACCATTGATCGAGTGTTTAAGGTATTCTCCTCTTGCTCAAGCTTTAACAATTGGGGAATTTGTGCCCTTAGTTCATCTCTTTGAGGCATATTCATCTGTAAACCATATCCCTAATGACGTAGTTATTACTTTTGAGACTGACTATCACAAAACCTTTAATCTCAAAGACCTGATTCTGCAGGATGCTAGGGTTTACTTCAACAGAAAGTCCGGTCGATCTTAATTTGATTTCTTCATCCGCCATCATCGAGATGTTTTTCTAGATGGGATATCTAGGTGAGATCACTTTTCAATCAAAGTTCAAGAAACCTAAGCTTCCACCAATATGGAATGGACTCTTCACTCTACTTTTCAAGAGTTTTTCATAGCGAGTTACTGGGTCAAACAGTGCTAGCAAACTGTTTTGTACGATCATCTATGGCCTCTACACCGAGATTAACGTTGATTATGATTCAATCCTCTAGGCTCAAGTGGTTTGGAGTACACTCTCTACAACGAGGCACTCTGAAATTTCATGCGCTCGTTTTTGGTCGATTATTGTTAAATGTGCTCTGGTTCGTCTTCAGATTGAAGTTCCATATGACTCTGTGCTTGCTGCGATTCCGATCTTTCATACTTCAAATTTCATTGAATCGTGTCCTACGAAGTTCAACTTTTTTGGTTCTCTTCCGGAGGCTATGCTCAACTTTGTTCATGCAGAGAATGTTGTTGTAAATGAATACCGGAAGAAGCCTGCTTCAGGAGTTCGCCCTATGCCTGATACTCTATGAAAGGCAATTCACGAGGCTGGAAAACCAAAGAATGGAGGAAAGAGAAAAGGCAAGGTAGGTTCCTCCGAACCTGCTGCTACTCTAAAGAAGAAGGTCAAGAAAGCTGCTCGGAATCCTAGGTCTCCGACTATGTTCAAGAAGCTTCTGAATCTCACACTCATTCGGATTTAGAAGACCAAGACGTAGTTCGGAATGAAACAAAAGATACTGCAACCCATGGTCTCGGGGCCTATTTCTACTCAGTCTACCGTGAAGGTAACATCTCCGATTCCTACTTATGTTCCTTCTCCAGACGAAACATTTCATGTTCCTTCTTCTCCACCTTTCCTACTAATACTTCATCCCCAATCACCACTACAATTCCTATCACCATTTCTTCCTTACCACTAAAGACTTCTGTTGGTGTTTCTCAGCCATAGATTTATGTTCCTCTTACCACCCTGTTCTTCACTGATTCCACCACTTCACCAAAATCCACCTTTTTCACTATGCCGATGTCGAATGTGAACGTATCTGTTATGGGGGCATTTGATTTGGGTACTACAGTTACCCCTAACACTTCTCCAATTTCACCTTTACGGGAAGACGATCCGGATATGATGTTTTATGATGACAAGGATGATCTTCATGACTTTGTCTTAAGCCCTTTTACTGTTCATCCGACCAATGATGACGATGAGGCCCCTATGACGAAAGGGTAGTTCAAAACACTCAATGAGAAATTTGATTCTCTACTGGAGTCTTCAAAACTTCGCCCAATACCGAGTACTCTCTTGAGTCTCATAAATCCCTCATCGAGATGTTAACAATGGAACATGCCAAGAATCTTGATGACTCGAAAATGGCTGTTGAAAATTCTGAGAAGACAGTTCGTGAAACGACCGAAAAAGTAAAAAAAAAAACTACTTTATAATGTTACCAAGTTCATGGGCGAATTCAAGAATTCTTCAGATCGCAATAATGAAGCTGCAAACAAAGCTATTACAGGTCTCAGAACTACCCTTCAGAATGAAAAAGTAGCTCTTACCAAGGTTTGTTCTGATCTCAATGTTGACAACGCCGATTTGAGTGCCTCGATTGTTTCCAAGATTGAGAAGTTGTATGAGGATCTTGCTGCCGAAAATGAACTTATGGATAAACGCACAGCAAAGACTGAGAAGGCCAAAAATTTGTCTCTCAAGCTCAACAATACCACCCATCGAGCTGATGATCTGGAAAATGAATGGGTAATTGTCAATATAGATGTACAAAGACCCGATCTGATCCGGATCCAGATCCGATCCAAATTGATGATGTCACACCGAATCCGATTTCGCCCTTACTCTGAATCGGTTTCAAACTAGATTTGACCGGTTTTCCAAGCCCCGAATCTGAATCGGTTTAATCTGATCCGATCCGAAATCTGATCCGATTTTCACTTTTTAATAAAAACAATTTTTGGACCTCATATATAACACAAAATGCAACATAGGTTCATTAAAATAATTAAAACATACATCAAACATCGAATTAGAAAGGGTTTTTAAACTAGTTAACTAATAATAATAACAATAAAGTGGCATTATAACATTTAGCCAAATAAAAATAGTTTTTGTGGTCTTCCACTTCGTGTCTCCTTCACTAAAATATTCTTCAACCACCACACAAGTAAGTAGGGGTCTCATCAATACCATATTCTTCATCTTCGTCTTCGTCTTTATCGTCATCGTCTTCATCTTCCGGAGGTGTTGATAAGCCTTGTGCATATTCTTCATCCGTGATCTCCGGTTCAACATTTTGTGGTAGTGGGCCTTCTAGTGATGCCAAGTGTTGTATACGTTCCACCGAATCCAAGTAATCCTTCAAGAAAACGCAAACCTCTACCACTACCGGGGTAAGATTCGTCCTCAACTTTGATAAAACTCTACCACTTAAAGAAAAAGCGGATTCTGAAGCTACCGTGGAAGCTTGGTCGGTTAGTAAATCGCAGGCCATGACGGAGACAATAGGAAATTGTGCTTCCTTTTCTCTCTACCAAGCCAAAAGATCCAAAATTTTAAATTGTGGTGCACTCATGAATTTTAAAAAGTTTGACCCCATATAAATTCCAAGGTCGCTACTAGGGGTTAATGTGCGTGCTCTTTTGTTTTGTTCCACCAAAAGGTAGTTATAGAGGTCGAAATGAAAATCCGTTCGACCCCCACCATTACCCGATGCACCACTAGTAGATTTGGTTACACTTGCCAAAGTGTTTGACATATTGCCATATTTTGTAGCGTAAATGTCAAACAAATTAGTAAAAGTATTATTAAAAGTGTGTATTTGGTTACGGATGTAGTTTGAGTCATCTTTGTGCAAATTTACAGACATTGAAATTTTGGTAATCAAAGCCTCTACACCCGTAACATAGATACAAGAGTTTAATGATGCGGCGCAAGTAAAAAGTGGTGGCATTTCTTTGAAATATTTGACTAGTTTTTGTCTCATTGGTCTCGTAACCGAAACAAATCTTTCACTTCTTTGTTCAAAACGCTCCAGTTGTGCAGACATCAACCATAATTCATTTAGTAACAATAGACTTGTCGGGTAATATATGCCCGATAAAAAAGTGGTTGATTGTTTAAAAACTTCTAACATTTCCACAAACTCTTCCATCAAATCCCAATCATAATCCGAAACTGGGTTTTTTCCTTTTGAAATTGTGTCGTAAAATAATTGCAAAGCGATTCTTTGACATGTCAAACTTTCAAACATCATGCATGTTGAACTCCATCTAGTGTCAACATCCCAATGAAGACTATATGGAGTTACGTTAATGGAAATGGCAAACTTTCGATATTTTCCATTGTAGCTTTATATTTTCCAAAAACTCTAGTTAACACAGTTTTGAATTTTTCAATCGTCGAATCTATCATTTTTAAACCATCTTATACCGCAAGATTAATAATGTGACAAACACATCTAGTATGAAAAAACGATCCATCCAAAATAGGTGTATATTTTGCAATTAATCTTTTTAAGGAGGCGGTATTGTTACTTGCATTGTCAAACGAAATAGAGAAGATTTTGTCGCGTAAATTATAAGTCTCTATAACGCTTACTAAAATTGCAAATAATCATGTCCCCGTGTGTGGATGCGCAAAAAGTTCAAAAGCAATAACTCGTTTGTTCATTACCCAAGTAGATGGATCTATCCAATGTGCCGTGACGGCAAGATAGCTTTTGGGACAACTTCTGGTGGAGGACCAAACATCACAAGTTAAAGAAACACCGGTCTTTATATTTAAAAATCCCAATTGCATATCTTTTTTGGCTATATCCCAATACTTTAAAGCATCACGTTTAAGAGAAGTGCGACTTACTTGCCGGTATTATGGTTGCATTTTTTCCCGCAAAATCCTTGTTAATCGTGGGTTGTCGTAGTGGTTGAATGGAAAGCCCTCTTGAATGAAGAACTTGCAAAAGCTTTCACGAATGTCATCATTGTTGTAAATAAAGATCAAACCGTCAGGAGTAATATTTGGTTGATCTGGATCGCCTTGACCATTTACAACCGGACACGTTTTTGCTGTATGACTCATCAACGTACTATTGTCATCTCTTCCCAAAAACATCGCGCATTTCTTGCACCTTGCTTTTTCCTTCCCGTTCGACAAAAAACACAAAGCATAATGTTCCCACACATCTTTACTCCGAGTGGTTGGTAAGATTCTAACCACCGTTGCATCTGACTCTTGACCCATGGTCGAATTTCTAGAGCTCATTTTTTGGAAGATTATGAAATGGAAGTATAAAGTAGAAATATAAAGTAGTAGAAATGTTTGTAAAATGGAAATGAAGCAAATGGCTTGTCTTTATATATGTTTGGAAGGGCAAAAAATTCAATAAAAGTCAAATTAACGGTTATTTTCACTTTCCAACGGCTATAAAAAACTTGAAAAATTCCCGTTTTTCAACGGTAAAAAAAACCGGTTTGAAACCGGTTTAGGATCCGGTTTGTACTGTATCCGGTTCTCAATCCGGAATTCAATCCATTTTCTCATCTGAAGCTTCAATCCGGTGACCAATTTAATCCGATCTGGTTCGGTCAAAATCGGTTTTGACCAAATCCGGTTTTCAGATTGGATCGGATCCTACACCCAAATCCGGTGTCTGTGCCCATCTCTAATTGTCAAAAGCTGCATTTTCGAAGTGAATCAATTTTTGAGAGGACTTGCTAACACTCGTGATTCCATTCTCACTGCTTTGGTTCGCCAACACCTCATAGGTAAACTCCAACCTGTTGTTTTAAATCAAATTGAGGGTGTTTCGGGAAGCAGTGCTATTCCGAAACAAGGGGGAGAACCGATGAAAGAAAAAGAACCAAAGCCTCAGGAGCCTAAAGTTACAAAATCCACTCCCACTGATGAACATGAAGACAAACCAAAGATAGATCCAAAGGTTAATGAAGCTTCGGAATTTAAAGGGAAAGAAAAACTAGTGGATGATGATGATGAGGAAGAAGAAGTACCATCGGAAGGGGAAAAATTGGTTTGTAAGAAAAGAGATAAGGAACTAGATAATCTTTTGCGATACATAAGGGGATTAGAGAGACTTGCGAAAGTAACTCTTGAAACTCAGAAAGCACTTTTCCCTTTATAGTCATTTGAAAGAATTCAGAAACAAGAAATAGATGATCCGGAAGTTCTTTGGTTACAACTTGTGGTGTCTTTTGACTTGAACAACACAACTAAGTCGCAACTTGATGTTCCTCTCACTCCGAAAGCTTTCTTATTACGAGTGTTCGATCATATTAAGAAAGTAACTCTTTCCGACTATGATGTGAATAATATTCTCTTCTCGTTCTATCTCAAGAATGGTCAGCCACAGTATGAGACGCATAGTCTTTAGCAAGGTTCAAAATGGCGTGAGGCGTGGCGTGGCGGCAAGGTCAAGCCTCAAGCTTAACGAGCCATGGCGAGCCATGGCGTTTTTCAAGGCGTGATGTAAGGCGGCGATTTTGTATTAATTTAAATTTATATTACCACATAAATATAAATTTATATTAAATATAACTACTTTTTAGAAGTGTTAGATCAATAAGTAGTAACAAAATTTTAACAAAAACCACAATACTTGTATCTCCAATTAGAAAAGACATAACAAAGAGCAAAAAACTGTGTCTCAAACGAAAAAACACGCGCCATAACACGCCATAACGCGCCATGGCGCGCCATATCACGCCTTGCCACACGCCATGCCTAACAGCAACGCTATGAGGCTTTTCGTAACGGCGGAGCCACGCCTCACGCCATGGCGCGCCTTGGCGCGCGCCATGGCACGCCTTTTAGAACACTGGTCTTTAGTAGCTCCTAGCTATAAAAGTGTTTTCCCCTTTTCCTACTGAACACTTCAATAAAATCTAGTTTAAAGGCTACAGGGGAGCAAGTCGTGTTGAAAATGATTTCACACTTGTTGATTTTCCATTCTTACATCCGAATGACTGGATTTCCATTTTTCGGATTTTATCCAAGGATGAAGCAAAGTATGAGCCTATTATCTCACATCTTAAAAGAATGCTAATCTGTTATATTCACGAGGTTGCTAATATGGATGTTCAGATAGCTATTGTATTAAAGAAGAAGACTGTCGTGAATCCGAAGGAATAAACAAAGGATTTTCAGAAAAAGAAGCTTGGTAAAATCTAGAAATCTTAATGGAACATTGTGTTTTAAAGACAAAATGGAGATAAAGTTCAGAAGAGTTTGTTCTTTTTGTTAGACAAACATTTGTACTCAGCTACTGCACTGAATCACATTATGGAACTGAAAATGGAGTGCAAACACAACATTGATGAAGATCTGAAGTGTTTCAATGATATGATCAGATGGTATCTCGTGATCTGAAAAACACTTTTGAATCTAATGACAAAGATTTTTAAGTTTAGAAGGTTCAGAGATCAATAATCTCCTTCGCATTTGACACAAAAGGGAGATTGTTGAGTTATAAATGTGTTGTGTCATATTATCTATGTATACATTTAGCCTTTATTAAACGTATTGGCCTTGTCCATCCGCATTGATGTTGCTAGGGTTAGGTTATAAATATTGCATGCATGTATTGTGTTAGGGTTAATTGTTTTGTGATTCCTTACTTTGTCTTTATAGAAAAGTTCACATTGAACTCTTCTAAGGCATTGATTATTAATCATTCAGCACAACTTCGATCATTGCTCTTGTTATTTGTTTTACTTCACTGTTTTGAGTCTATTGATCTTCAATTTAATGTTTCGACAACAATGATACAAACTACCATCTACTATCTAAGCATAGCTGATACACACTTGATATCATCTTTAGTGTTGGCCCTGTAAATCTCAATTTTAGTAAAGATTCCAGTCAATGTTGATGATCTATAATCATGTTTGTCTTAGAGACACTTCATGCAATTCTTCATAATACGATTTTCATGCACTTTGAATATGATACCCTGAAGCTCATTTTGTATACACCTTTCTCTCATCTCTTCAATATTTTCTGGTTTTTTTGTTGCGTTTAACACTAATGTTTTTCTTTAAAATCTCAGCCACTTCAATATCCATCTTGCACAACTCCATGATAGCAACATTCGTTTAAGTGTTGAAGTTGAGTTGGTAACTTTTTGTTGCTTCATTTTCACTTCTTTATGCATCTTTTTTCTCTAACCCAACCCGAAGTAGTTTCATTCTTTTTAATTTTTTTTATCCTTCTTCAGTTGAGCTTCCTTCTCTACATCTTTATCTTTTGAATCAATTTTAGATTATGAAATGATATTCACTAAACTTTTTCTGTCATTAATTCCCTCATTAACTTCATGAATTTTAGGAGTAATATCATCCAATCTCCTTTTCAATGATTTGTCATAAATTGTAACCTTTGGAGCATCATGCTTCTTAACAATTAGTGAAACAAAATAAGGATTATTAATATTAACTTGAGTAACATTTTCTTGACCAAAACCCTCTCCCTTTGTTGAGAAGTAGCCCCGCTACGTGTAACACCTACATTAGCTCGAAGTTTGAAAAAGTATGATTGGAGCTTCGCATCTAATATCTAACACATGTAGTTAACATGATAGGCATCTTTTTCTTCCACAGTGCTAGCTGATCTTTGATTAATCTCAAAATTTGTTCATTTACATGCAACAACTCTTCATCGTTATTCTCAAACTCCTTTTTCAACTATCCCAATTCCATCTTAAAAGACTTAATCTTGTTCTCTTTTTCAACAATGATATCAACCATATTGGCTTCAGTATCAAGTGCTCAACCAGAGTGTTAATTTCATCAGTAACAACTTGATGATGACCAATGTTCTCGGATATGATTGAAGATTAAATATTTTGATCAAAAGAATATTATCCACTTTGGATAGTGCTTTAGTAGCCTTAAAAAGATCTTCAATGGTTTTTGAAGTAGTATCATTAGTCAACTTCTCATGTGCATCGAACAAATGCTTTCTCTTTGAAAGGGTTGTCTTCATTTTAGATTCATGCATGGTCATCATGTTTTGAAAATTCGTTGGAGAAAAAGAGTTTGCTCGATGAACAAGAGTTTTTAAATTATGATTCATCAACTGATATTCCTTTTCTCGTAATGGTACGACTAGTTGTAAGTAACATCCTGATGATGACGTATTTTCAGTTTTAACCCTAAGCATGAATAAATATTATGTTTTAGTCCTTGCGCATAAGAAAGAGTGCAAAATTGCCTATAGTGGCATTTTGGTAATTTCTGGACAGAACTTAGTACAATGGGCGTACTCTTCGTATGCATGGTGTACATGTGAGGGACTTAGTACGTTGGGTGTAATCTTCGTACGGTTGACATATGTGTGAGGGTTCCAAACCCAAAATTTTAGGGTTTTAACCCTATTTAAACAACTTTATGGCCCCAATACCTTCACCCTAATCAGCCTCCAACTGAGAGTACGACCCTTTAGCAAACCCTAAATGAGAAGAGTACATTTTGAGCTCATTTGTGTGCTTTGGAGGTGTTCTTGATGAAGAAGAAGTTGGTGCAAGGACCTTAAAGCTTGAAAGAAACTTCAATTCGGGATTCTCCACTTGCTAGCAACCTCCAAGAGGTAAAATGTTCATAACTTGATCACTCTATCTTGTAGATCTATCCATTTCTTCGTTTAGGGTACTTTTGGTCACAGTTATGGGGACTCTCGAGCATGGCATGCTCTTAACCAAATAAGTCATACTTTCAGACCTTGTGAGGGGTCTTGATTCATAACAATGTTTTATTGATGCTTAGTTTTTCTCCATGCATGCTATAGAAGGTCATAAGGCATTAATATGTTGAGATTTTGTGTATTAAGCACTTAATGGACATGCAAAGTCATAAAGTTAGTAACTTTATGACTCTTGGTGGTATTTTAGCCTTGGCTCTGCATTTAGACATGTTAAGTCGGAGAAATAAGTTCTTAATAGATTAAGAAGGGGACAGTTGCGTATGCTGGGCGTACCGAAGGGTACACTGCATGTATGCAGATTTGGCCCTGACACCTCGGACAGATAGTACACCCCGCATACATCTGGAGTAAGCCTCGCGTACGAGCAGTGAGTTGACTCGGTTGACTTGTTGATTTTGAGAAGTTTTGACCAAGGGTGTTTTGGAAAAATATTATTAACTTAGAACGGGTAGTGTTTTGACATTTAGGATTTTGTTTGAGGTGGTATTTAGAGCAGTGTATTGTTCAGCTATTCGTCAGACTGTAAGGTGAGTTTTCCTCACTATTCTTGTGGATGGAAGGTGCCACAGTGGGTCCTTTTTGGTTATGCATCCTGGTATCCAAGATTTTGTTATACAGTAGTGATATGTGGATCTACCTGCTAGACTGTTAACTGCTTATATAATTATATGTTGTTGATTATATCTTAGTTTTTATGTGCATGTCGACATGATATGGTGGGGTTGATATTGTATTGTTTTGCGCTGTAGGTCAATAGGCCAGGGCATTCCAACCGTAAGGCTGTGGGCCAGGGCATTCCAGCCGTAAGGTTTTGGGTCGGGGGTAATCCAACCATAAGGTTGTGTACCTATAATGTATTGGTCATTCCAACTGTAAGGTTGTGGGCTGGGGCATTCAAACCGCAAGGTTGTGGGCTAGGGGTAATCCAACCAGGAGGTTGTGGACCCGTTATATGTTTGATCATCTGTTTGTGTGGTGGTATTTTGGGGGAACTCACTAATCTTTGGCATATAATTTTAGTTTGTGGTTTCACGTACTTCCAAGGATTGTGGGAAGGCGAAGGTGTGATTATACACAACTTGTTGTTTTCATAATGGATCTTAGGGAAAAACTCTAATTTGAAATAATACTTTGAAAACAATGATAATTTTGTAAACAATGATGAAGAATGGTTGATTTTTTATTTTTTTTTTTAATTTTTGTAATTTTTGAGTGTTACAAGTTCGTATCAGAGCCTTGGTTTGAGAGAACTGGATGAGCATTCTTGTGAATCCATACTCAAACTAGGGAACAGTAAAAGTTTTAAACTAGTTTTTCCAAAAGTTGTTTTCAAAAGTAAACATGGAAGGATGCGATATGTACGATCAGCCAGAGCAAGAAAGTATACCCCAAATTACCCACACTATTATTTTCTATTATGGTTATGATCGAACAACATGCTAGTGATACGCTAGGGATCTTCAGGAATTGCATGACATAATTGCATGATAGCCTAGTGTTCTTTCTTGTATGGAATTGACATCATTATTGTTTTTACTTCGTGTATGCATCATAATTGTATATAACTAAGATTCTATAGCATAAGAATGTTTGGTTTAGCCTTATTCCCTACTCTCAGTTGATGAAGGGTTTAGGGCAGAATGAGGTATTCGACTGTCTATAGGATCCAACATTATGTATGATTAGCATACACGAGTGTTGCAGGGTTGGCGGAAGTTTGATGGATGAGTTACGTGAGGACAACCGACCAGTTGAGGAATGTCTATCCTTTCTCTAGGAAGTGAGAATAGGATATATCTGTATTCTAGTGAGTGTTGTTAGGGTCATTTTGATGCTCTTCTGAGACAAATACGGGTAGGTGTAGAAGGTTGTATGGGTTCGTACTACTGGAAGCACAAGACCTGTACATGTAGCAAGGAAATCACAACCCCTAGGGTTTTGTTGTTTAGGATAGCTCATATGGTATGATATACGCCTTATCAGATATTTTCTGGTTTATTTTCAATATGGTAGTTACGAGGCAATTTGAGTCAGGATCTGGATCAGGAGTAGGGGCGATGTTTAAGATAGCACAAGGTTGACTGAGGATCAAGTTAGAAAGATGATTCATGCAAAGGTTGTTTCTATTATCAGGGGCATATACCTGAGTTGTTTGGGTTATCAAGACTGTTATGATAGAGTTCTTCGATGATCGGTACGATGCACTTTCTGAGGCTATTGTTGTTGTAGCTACTATGGCCATCGCTGCTGCATGGATTGGCACGGGGAGAGCCTTCCAGTATTGAGAATTCGACAATAAGAAGCCCCCGATGTTTGATGGGGTTCAGGATCCGACTATTGCTATGCGGTGGTTGTTAGATGTTAAGGGATGATTCTTTACTTGTTCCTACTCAGCTGACCAGAAGTTCAAGCGCACTCTGAACTTTCGTCAGTCTAGATCGATGGATTAGTGACTAGCTTGTACACTCAGGAGCAGAGGGTTGTCATGACTTGGGAGCAGGAGCGGAAGGCTCAGGAGTATTTGGATCTGGGGTAGGGGACCTAGTCGGTAACTGAGATCACCAAGATGTTTATAGAGAGAGCTAGTTTCTGCCCTGATTTTGCTTCTTCTGAGCATGCTCAAGATGAATATCTACCAGTTTGTATCTAAACAATGCTATGGTAGACCCGTGGAGTTGCAGGAGGCTACTATGATGCGGAAAGAGAGATGGAGCTTCAAGTGAGAGAGTGGATTCAGGCCCCGGTTCAGACACATCCAGTAGCAAAGCGGTTCAAGCCTATTGATTCGAGGTCTAAAGGGCAGAGGGGCCACATTTTTGGTAAGTGGAGCAAGGTTCATGAAGGTATCTGTCGATCCTCATTTGGTTGCCACAAATGTGGCAAGGAGGGGCATTATGCCAAGGACTGCCGTCAGCAGGCTCCAGCACCAAGCACTAGGATTTCATATCATTGTGACCAGGTGATCCATATAAAGGCCCATGCCCTTTGCTTATTGTTGAGCCGACGCAGGCTCCAGCGCCGGCTTCTCTGAAGATGACGGATAGATCCAGGGCAGGGCGGAGCCATCGACGGCTCGAGGTCATGCTTTTCAGCTCACGGAAGAGGAGGCCATGGTGGTGCCATACGTCATTACTAGTATGTTTCTATTTATTATTTTGTCGATTATATTATGGTATACTTATGTTTATGTTTCTAATAGGAACATTCATAGTTTATTTTGTGCCTGATCTTGTGTTATTCGAATCGGGCACGAGTCGGTCCTTTATGTCTTGATGTTTTAGTAGAGATTTTGATATGATCCTTAGTGAGTTGGAGTGTCCGTTGCGAGTTTCTATCGCCAACGAACATGGGATTTTTATCTGATTAATTTGATTCCTATTCCCATGGGGGATGTATGCGTGATAGTTGGGATGGATTGGCTAAGCAAGTTTGGTGTTATGATAGAATACGAAGGTCAACAAGTGGTAGTTCGAACCCCAGTTGAGGGAGAACTGGTCTATATAGAGAGGGTACCCTGGTTGGATCAGGGTTTTGTTCAGCAGCCAGGGCTCGACAGTATATTCAGCATGGGTATATAGGTTATCTGGCCTATATGGTTAATACTCGGGTTTGGGGAGCATGTCTCGATTTTAGATGTGACAGTTGCCAGGGAGTTTTCTGATGTGTTTCCAAAGGAGTTACTTGATGTGCCTCCTGAGAGGTAGATGGAGTTCAGGGTTGATCTAGTGTCGGATGTGGCTCCGATTGCCAAGGCGCCATACCGGTTTGCACCACCCGAGATGCAGGAGTTGCCCTCTTTGCTTCAGGAACTGTTAGGCAAACAGTTCATTAGGCCAACCAGTTCGTCGTGGGGAGCAGCAATATTGTTCGTCAAGAGGATGGATGGTTCACACCGGATGTGCATTGATTACCGGGAGTTAAACAAGTTGAAGGTGAAGAACCGTTATACCCTTCCGCGTATTAACGACCTCTTTGGTTAGTTACAGGGTGCATCTTGGTTCTCCAAGATCGATCTGAGGTCTAGATATCATCAGGTGAGGGTGAGATAGTAGGATGTGGAGAAGACAACATTCCAGCTCGTTATGAGCATTATGAGTTTGTGGTGATGCCATTTAGGCTCACCAATGCGCCCGTAGTGTTTATGGATTCGATAAATCAGGTATGTAGGTCGATGCTCGATCGATAAGTTATTGTTTTTATTGATGATATCTTGGTATATTCCAAAACCAGAGAGCTGCATGTGGAGCACCTTCAGGAGCTTTTGGGAATGTTGAGTTGAGAACGGTTGTATACCAAGTTCTCGAAGTGTGAGTTTTGGTTACGAGAGGTCCAATTCCTAAGAAATCTCATTAACCAAAATAGGATTTTGGTCAATCTAGCCAAGATTGAGGCTATGATGTAGTGGGAGGTTCCGAAATCTCCCTCAGAGATCAGGAGTTTCTGGGGTTTGGTGGGATATTATTGGAGGTTTATCCAGGATTTCTACAAGATCGCCATACCCCTCACTTGTCTGATGAGGAAGGGAGTGAATTTACTATGGAGCCCTGAGCATCATTAGTCATTTGTGACACTGCAACATAGGTTATGTGAGGCCCTGGTATTGACCCTTCCACAGAGTGTCGAGGATTTTGTGGTTGTTTATGATGCATCCATCACAGGTTTGGGGGCAGTTGTTACGCAAAGGGGATGAGTGATTGCACATGCTTCTCGACAGTTGAAGCCGCATGAGGCATGATATCCTACTCATGACCTGGAGTTGGGGGTAAGGGAATTTTCCCTCAAGATTTGGAGACATTATTTATATGGGGTCCGTTATACCATTTACGCAGATCACAAGAGTTTGCAATATCTTATGGACAAGCCGAACCTGAACATGAGGCAACGAAGGTGGCTGGACATGGTCAAGGATTACGACTGGAAGATCCTTTACCATCTGGGTAAAGTGAAAGTGGTCGTGGATGCCTTGATCCACATGTTGGCTGGATCATCAGTTGGGGATATGTATATGAGGATATCCACTGATTCTCCACTTTTGTATTTGATTAAAGGGGCACAGGTTGAGGGAGTCAAGAAGGAGAATTCAAAAAAAGAGAGGATCAGGGGCGAGATCAACAGTTTTGTCATCGATAGTCAGGGATTGTTGACTTGGTGTGGACGGGTTTGGGTTTCAGTTTATGGTGGGATCAGGCAGATAGTTTTAGAGAAGGCTCATAAGTCTCATTTTTCGATACACCCAGGAGCCACCAAGATGTATCCGGATTTGAGACTAATTTACTGGTGGCTATGTATGAAGAGGGAGATACCGTGTTATGTTGAGAGGTGCTTAACATGTAGGATGGTCAAGGCCGAACATCAGAGACCACATGGCAAGCTACAGCCTTTGGAGGTTCCCATATGGAAGTGGGAACAGATCACCAAGGATTTCATCACCAAGCTACCGAAGACTGCCAAGGGTTTTGATGCTATATGGGTCAACATGGAATGATTCGCCAAGAGTTCCCACTTTTTGGCTATCCATTAGAGCTTCTCGGCCGAAATTTTGGATAATGTGTATGTTCGGGACATTGTTGCTCGCCATGGGGTTCTGGTCTCCATTATATCAAACTGACATGTTCAGTTGACCTCCTGATTCTGGTAGAAGCTCCATGAGGAACTAGGTAGGAGGCTACATTTCAGCATTGCTTATCATCCGCAGACTGACAGTCAGAGTGAGCGGACCATCTAGACACTTAAGGATATGTTGCAACCTTGTGTCATAGATTTCGGTGGGAGTTGGGATTCCTACCTACCTCTTGTGGAGTTTTCCTACAACAACTATAACACCAGCAATGGTGCCCCGCCTTTTGAGCTCTTCTATGGTCGAAGATGTCGTACCCCTGTTTGTTGGGGACAGGATGGTTATAGAGTCCTAAGAAGGACTGAAGTAGTCCTCCAGAGCACAGAGTTTATCCAACAAATCAGACAGAGACTACAAATAGATCAGAGTCAGCAGAAGTGTTATGCGGATCAGAGTTGGAATTTCAGGTCGGTGATATGGTACTACTGAAGGCTCACCCTGAAAGGGTATGATACACTCCAGGAAGAGGGAAAATTGGGACGCTAGTATATTGGACTATTCTGTGTGATTGTCAGGGTAAGCAGGGTGGCCTACCGGTTGGATTTTCCAAGTGGGTTCAACGATATCCACAACACTTTCCTTGTTTCCTAGTCGTGGAACTGCATGTTGGACGATGAGGAAGTGGTCCCTTTGGATGATATTCAGGTCGATGAACGCCTGAATTATATTGAGAGTTCAGTAGCGATAATGGAAAGAAATATGAAGGTTTTGTGCAAAAAGTAGATACCATTGGTAAAGGCTCGATGGCAACATTGGAGAGGATGTGAGTGGACCTGGGAGCTGGAGGCGGAGATGCGAGAGCATTATCTTGAGTTATTCGCAACAACCAACTTCGAGGACAAAGTCAAGTTTAAGTGGGGGAGAATTGTAACATCCTGATGATGAGGTATTTTCAATTTGAACCCTAAGCATGAATAAATATTTCATTTTAGTCCTTATGCAACAGAAAGGCAGCAAATGGCCCATAGTGGCATTTTGGTAAAGTCTGGTCAAAACATAGTACGTTGGGCATACTCTTCATACATATGGCGTACATGCGAGGGACTTGGTACGTTGGGCGTACTCTTTATATGTTGGGCGTATGTTCAAGGCTTCCAAACCCTTAATTTTAGGTTTTGAACCCAATTTAAACAAATTTATGGCCCCAAGACCTTCACCCTAATCAGCCTCCAACTGAGAATACGACCCTCTAGAAAACCCTAAGTGAAAAGAGTGCATTTTTTGCTCATTTATGTGCTTTGGTGGTATTCATGAAGAATAAAAAGTTTGTGCAAGGACCTTGAAGCTTGAAAGCAACTTAGATTTGGGATTCCCCACTTTCTAGCAACCTTTAGGAGGTAAAAAGTACATAACTTGATCACTCTATCTTGTAGATCAAGCCATTTCTTCATTTAGGGAACTTTTGATCCTAAATATGGTGATTCTTGAGCATGACATGGTCTTAACCAAATAAGTCATCCTTTCAGACCTTGCAAGGGGTCTTGAGTCAAAACATGTGGTATTGATGCTTATTTTTTCTCCATGCATGTTAGAGAAGATCTTAAGGCATTAAGATGTTGAGATTTTGTGTATTAAGCACTCAATGGACATGCAAAATCATAAAGTTGGAAACTTTTATGACTCTTGGTGGTATTTTAGCCTTGGATCAGCATTTAGATGTGTTAAGTCAGAGAAATAAGATCTTAATAGATTAAGAAGGGCACGACTGCGTATGCTGGCATGCCGAAGGGTACGTTGCGCGTACACTGATTTAGCCCCGACGCCTCGGACATATAGTGCACCTCGCGTACATCTGGAGTACGCCCTGCATACGAGCCCTAAGTTGACTCGGCTGACTTATTGATTTTGACCAATTTTGACCTTGGGTATTTTGGGAAAATGTTATTAATTTAAAACGGGTAATGTTTTGACGTTTAGGATTTGGGTTGAGCCGATATTTGACCGTGATGTGAGTTTTCGTCACTGTTCTTTTGGGTCGAAGGCACCAATGTCGGTCCCTTTTGGTTTTCTATCCGGGTATCTAGTATATTGTTGTATAATAATGATATGTGGATCTTCCGTCTAGACTGTTAACTGGTTATATTATTATATGTTAGTTGTTATGTGCATGTCGACATGGTATGGTGGGATTGAGACTGTACTAATTTGTGTTGTAATCCAATAAATTAGTGCATTCCAACTATAAGGTTGTGGGAAGGGCATTCCAACTGTAAGGTTGTGGACCAGGGGTAATCCAACTAGGAGGTTGTGGACCTGTTATGTACTGGGCATTCAAACAATAAGCTTGTGAGCCAGGGGCAATCCAACAAGGAGGTTGTGGACCCGTTATTTACCTGATGATATGTTTGTATGGTGGTATTTTGGGGAAACTCACTAAGCTTTGACTTACAATTTTAGTTTGTGGTTTCAGGTACTTCCGAGGATCGTTGGAAGGCGAACACATGATCGTACACAACTTCTTCTTTTGTTAATGGTTCTTGGGAAAAAAACATTGATTTGAAATAATACTTTGAAAATAATGACTATTTTGTAAAAAATGATGATGAATAATTGATTTTTGAAAATTTTAATTTTTTGTGGTTTTTGAGTGTTATATTGTAACTTCATTTAAATCACTCTCATCATTAAGAAGAGATGGAGATAAACTAGTTCAACAAATGGTTGAAAAGATCCAATGACTTCAACTTCCTCACCATCATTTAATATGAAATCATTATCACATCCTGATGGTTTTGTGTCATTGTGAACTAGAGTAGTTTGGACATGTTCGGAAGACGGAATGGTTGAGGTTGTTCATGGAATTGTTGTAGTTGGTTGTTGTGAAGTAGATCGTGGGGATGTAGAATCTGCAAAGAATGGAGTTTGAAGTGAAATGGTTATTTGAGTGGATGAAACTAGTAGAACAGGTATTTGAAGTGTTGTTGTTTGAACCTGAGAAGTAGTAGATGGTGATGAAAGAGGTGGAACAGTAGGTGGTTGAGATTGCGAAAGATGATATTTTGAAAAATATCATTCTCAGTTTGAAAATGTAAAGGAAATGTAGTTGTAGTAGGAACAATAGAGACCTGATGAAACTACAAAAAATCATGATTCACAGTTGAAGTAGACAAAACCGTTGTAGTAGGGTATTATGATGCCTAAGGAGGATTATAAGATCTTGAAGAATCTTCCTTGTTGGCATCATCATCAATGCGAACGTCAATAACGGTGTTCTCATTCGTGTCTTCATTAATCGTAGAGACTTTTTTTTCCAATTTCCACTGAGACTGAGGCTTAACAAGAACAGTTTCATCAACACTCTTAGCCTTTCTCTTAAAACCAGCTCTTCATGGAACACTACATGCATCCAACATAGCTTGTAAGGAAGATGGAATATGACATTCACTAAGCGTAGGAATTTTCTTGTAAATGGAAACAGTCTCACTGTTTGTAGGAACCTTATTCAACATCACATCTAGAATAGCCCTAGTATAATGAAAGGCCTTCACATCTATTGTTATAAAAATACCAGTATTCATCATATATAACTTTAAAATTTGCACATCTGCCATTTGAGCAACCTTGAAGGGATCTCGAGCATTCTTCACAACAATGGACCAAAAACGAGCACAAGATATATTTGAATCATGTGATGAAGAAGGAATTTGGATTAATTGTGCCTAGAGAATTTGAACCAAATCATTCTTCTCATCCATATACAAGGCGTATAACAGAATATGGAATAGTTTGTTGGCATTATCAGAACTCCTAACTCTTTTGGAAAAACATCTGAATAATATAGCGAAGAGTGTATTCCAAACTGGTGGTAAACACAACTTCTTAAACTTAAAAAGGAAAAACTTATCAGCATTGTACCCCATTTGATAATAAACCCTAATGATGCTCGAAGATCAAACTAAATTAAAGTTAGAATACACGTCTCCACTCCATAACCCTAACAACTTGTAGAAAGCAGACTTGGTAGTAGAAGTTTTGTGCCCTTGAAAATTAAAGATCATCACATCCATCAAATTGGGATTATACTTCAGTCACTACTAATTGTATCTTGTTCAAAAATACCAACTAATAAGTAGAAAAACACTTTATAAGATTTTTGTATGCAAACACTCAATCCTTATCTTACTTAACATTTGGGTTTAAAGCCTATATTAGACTAAAACGTATAATCCTAAAAATCTACTGAATACATATTTTCAGAATACTCTAAAAGGTTGTTTAGATTATTATATACAACCCCCAAAAATTTGAAGTTCTGTTATTCCTTTAAAAGCAAAGTCAGTAGAAAGCAAGCTTCTAATGAAAAAGAAAGTGGGAGGCACATGGAACTTGAAGCAACTCAAGAACCATAGCATAATGTAGCACAAGTTGGCACTAGTTTTAACAAGAAATTGTTAAACATGAATAATGGTTATTCATCAAAACAAAGTGTTTGCATTAATGGTAGAAATCATCTATGACTTGAGAAATGTGTAATCTCTCATTGATGAGTTCTTCTTGATGATTTTTGGAAAATTCATCAACTGCCAAAATGATATATCAGATCTCGAAACTAATTAATGAATAAGATTTGTGAACACTAAAATGTAATGGATGTCTTCTAATCAAGTGTGGGCATGATTAATCTTCCTCTCTCTATGGCATGGATATAAGGAGTAAGGGATTTTGTAAAAAAGAATACATACATGGATATCTATATACATTTAGCAAGGCTTGTTATAAAAGGATTTTCTCATACTCGTTTCATTAACTATGGTCCTTATCATAAGCATGACATTGAATATGATCAAATATTTTCACAAGTAGCTATGATTAGATCAATAAGGATACTATTTACCATAAATATATGTTTTAGTATGAGATATGGAAAATAGATTTCAAGAAAGACCAGTTTCCATAATATACATCTACTTGAAGATATCTACATAATTTAAGATGAAGGTTTTTTCTTAATCCATATTATCCTAACAAAATGAAAAAAGCTTACGATCAACTTATGGATATAAAGCAAACATCTCAAGATTGGGATCATCATTTTAGTTTATAAATACAAGGTGTACTTTTATATCAAAATGAAGATCACATTTGTGTTTACTAAGAGCTAATGGGAGCATAGTGATATTCATAATCTTGTATGAACGAGGAATACTTAATCATAAGAGATTACATTCTAACTATGCAAGGCTTTTTTTTCCTTAACTCAGAAAGTATTTCTAAGATGAAAGACATAAAAATGACAATATACATTCTTGGAATGAAAATCTATAGAGATAGATAGATATGAATGTTAAAAGTTTTAAAATGTTTATGCATATATTGAAAATGTCTTGAACGAGAGAAAGATACAAGATTCCTTTGTAGCACTCTTGACATTGCCACATGGCACAAAGTTTGAGTTATCCTCAAAAGTATCTAGCACATAGGTTTGAGCTACATAAAATGATTTATATTCTATTTTTTTGGAAAATGAATCCATCATTTCTACCATATTATGCACAAGACCTGGTGTATGGTCATGCTATGAACATATCATAAGAAAGCAACTAAATACATGGTTAAGTTACAGGATGACTCTAAGGACATTCTAGAAGTACTTGAGAAAAACTAAGGAAGTGTACATGAGATAAGCAGTTTTGAAGATCTTTATGTAAAGAGCTACAAAAGATGCTAAATTCAATATATATATATATATATATATATATATATAATTGTGAATTATAATTGGATTACGGCTTCATTATGAAATGAAGAGGAAGTTTTTTATGAATGAGGTCAAAGCAAAACTAAATTATACAGTCGACTAAATAAGAATATACTGCTAGTTCAGAAGTTAAAATCAAACATGATTGGATGAACTAGATCATTGAAAACTAGGTTGAGTCCTTCCACTTGGGGTAATGTAGAAATATTTTATGACTTATAGAGTCCACTTAATCAAGTGAAGAAACTCTATGTCACTTCATAACACCAATCATATTCTCCAAGATACTTAAATGTATTTAGAGTAAAGTCAAATATGGAGATGATAGTATTTGCAGAATTCACCTAAAGTCCTTCCCTTTAAGCTAAGTATAAATGGTCACACTTCAACTATAGGACATCCTTATTCTAGAAATGGGATTTGATTTGAATGTAGTAATTGGATATTGAAACATTAAGATAACAACTATTATATCGTTTTGATATATTGGGATACGATCATCACATCAATACTTGTTATGTTCTATATTAACATGTCTAATCCATGAATAATCTTATTATTCTAAAAGTTCACAGCCAGTTATAATTATGGGAGAAATTATGATTAAGTCTATTATGAATTGGATTGGTGGACTATCAACGGATGAAAGTAGGCAAGTGGTTGTAATCAAGTTTCATAGGTACTTTCCAGAGAAAAAGTATTGAATGGACCCGCATTAAGATCATCACATAAATTGTTGTTATGAGTGATACTTGACTAAACGATACTATGTTTGTATCCTTAACACTTGAGATACATAGTGGAACTAAAGTGTAGGGAGTGTTGTGCCTTCATATGGTTGTTGATCCTTAAACGGGAAGTTATAAAATCCATTTTCAAGTATGGTTTAAACTATGAAACAGGCATATGTAGTCAATATGGAATTTTTTTCCTTTTATGTGTTAAGAGCTAGGAATCTACCGTGATAACCAAATTTGAACACCAAATGATATTGATTGTGATCAAAGTCTCATGTTCAACATGGTGTATGTAACAAAGGGATAACTAATAAAATTACCTTATACATCAGCTAAAGCTTTGAGCTTTTGGGAATTGGATGTTGATGAATGTCATTCTTCGTCATGTGTTATTGGGGGAAGTGAAATGTTCCTAGATGTTTGCCACACTCTATATCAATGTATGATGAGTCTTATGCAAGTGGGAGATTGAAAGATCTTGTATGCCTAACAGTCATTATATAATGATATTTCTAATAACATATGTTCCTATAAGGTCACAACTTATAGCAAGTTACCACTAATTGATTATTTATTAGTATAATTTGATTATTAATAAATATATCAACACTTGTATTTAATTTGAAAAACATTATTTTATGAAAAAAAAAATATTTTCCAATATACCAGGAATTATTGTTTCTAGGAAATAATAATAAAAAGAACAAAACTAGCCATATATACATAATATATGTATTTAAATGTTATGTACAACATTTTGGCCGATTTGAGTAACCATCAAGTGTCCATGTAACTAGTTAGTTGCTATAAAGAGAAAAACACTTTTTGGTCTCACTTTCTTGCACTCAAAATCATAGGTTCTTTCTTACAAGAGAGGATGTGTGTTTTAGTTATTTGATCATGCATTCTTGTCCTTTGAGGCCATGAATTAACTAGATGGATGGTATGATCCCATCTTCCTTTTGTCCAAGTATTTAAGCTGGTGTATGGAGTCATTTGAGTTAGTTTTTTTAAAACAATTGTTCTTCTTTTTTACTCTCTAAAAGCCAAGAATGAGAGGGGCTCCACCCCTCTCCATTTTTTTATTTTTTTGTTATATGTTCTTGGTTTATAAAGTTGATTATATTTAAGCACTTATTTGGTATAAGTCTTAAAGCTTAAGAACATGTTTATACAAGTGAAGGACTAGCATCTATTAGTGGTTATACTCTTGCTTTGGCATATATCTTTAGAGAACTTCTATCTTGGAGTTTTATGCCACACTTTATCTAGTTCTAATCTCCAATGAGAACCAAAATCTTCAAAGTTTGTAACACTTACCTTTTACGGTGTTTTAATTTTTCTAAGTCTTGCAAGATGATCCATGGTCGGTTATAATGGTGTTAGTTTATTCAAACATAAAATTGCTTCCGTTGCTAAACTCGTAGTTTTGACTATTTATTTTATACTATTTTTGAACAAAAATCTAACAAGACTTTCTCGCAATATAGAAGCTTACCGGTTCAGTTTGTAGTAATTTCGTAAGCATTGGGTCTAACCTTCAATATAGGAAATATTGAAACAGTATCCATTAGAATTACGACCAGTGTTACTGCAAAGAAAATTCTATTTCTTAACCATAACAGGGTAAAGTTTGTGGAGTCTCATCACAACCATGTTAAAAATGATTGGATCATAAAGACAGAATTGGTAAAATCTTGGTTCAAGTTTCTTTTACTTAAGACTTCAAGGCTTTTAAGTAAATGTGTGTGATTTTGCGAGAAAAGTTAACAGAAAGAAGTATGCATTGAGAAGAATCTTATACGTACCATGGTGAAAATGATAGATCATCATCAATTCAGACTTTGTAAAACCATGGATCGATTTGGTTTATAATCGAAATCTTATGGGTTTTAAGTGAGATGTGTAATTGTGCTAGAGAATTGAGATTTTGGATAATAGGTAGGGATTATGGTGTGTCACAGTAACTATTGTGATTGTAGCACGATCATCACATAGAATGTATAAAACCTAAGTTTCAAATTGGAATTAACCCGAAACCTCAAGGAATTTAAATGAACTACGATTGAGATATGTAGGAAACAAATTGATGGAATAAAGTTGGTACAATGAAAGATAGTTCATTTCTTCCATCAATTTGTAGTTTTAGTCTAGAATTTTGCAATTCACTGTCAGTTCATAATGGTTTAGAAATTATGAAACTTATGTTCAAGTTTGTATATAATTGAGATGTCGAGGGTTTCAAATATTGGTTAATAAGAATCATAGTACCATTTTTATATATATGGACCAAGCAAAAATCTCATAATTGCAGCATAAATAGAGATGGGTAGCTCATCGATTTATGTTAATATAGCCTATTAGGAAGAAAATCTATGAATAAAGAAAGTTTGTTAAGGTTTCACAAATAGAATATGCATGATGCTAGAAAAATTGAATGTTCATGGCATAGCGAAACATAAAATGTTTCCCGACAATTCCTTAGTTACATACATGAACAACATGTGTTCACCGTCAATTCATTCTATTAGTTCAAGAAAGTAACCCTTTAAGTTCTCTGAGATTTTTGTTGTCCAGGATGTATTGGAATATCCTCGTGATATCAATCATTATCACCTTCAAATAAAATATGAAACAACAAATCTATTTGGGTTTTCAAAAATGTTAAATAAAAGGGAAATATTTATAGCTTTTTCAAAAAAAAAATAGAAATACAAAATCTTTCTGGATTTTTGAAAATTTTTAGAAAATTAAAATATTTTTAGAGTTTTGAAATTTTTTTAGAGAAATAAGTTTTTTTGGATTTTTTAAAAATTTTAGAATAATAAATCTTTTTAGATTTTTGAAAATTGTAGGAAATAAAAATAAGACTACGATGGGTTGCGACGAATCACAGGTCATCACATATGAACATTATCCATAAGAACTAAAAATGAGAAATCAAATAGGCAAAGATGGGTTGCGACGTCTCACAGCCAGTCTCATATCAACAGTAACCATGAGAAATCTATGAACTAGAAAACAAAGAGTTATTTTATTATACGATGGCAAGCAACTGCTCGCACCCCATCATACATGAACAAAAGCTTTTCGGAGTTTTAATTTGAATTTGAAGTAGGAACAAAATTATCTTCCATCATTCCTAGACCATGAAGAATTCGATTAAAAGTGATTTCATGTAAATCTTTTTTGAATGTGTATGCTAGTCGATCCCCCAATTTAACAAAGTGAACTTCTACATTCCCATCCTCAACATGATCCTTAAAAAAATGATATTGCCATATGATATGCTTTGCATTTGAGTGTTATACTAGATTATGATAAATGCAAATTGTAGTCTCTATATCACAGTACAAAGGGATCTTCTTCATACTTAGTCCATAATCTTGTAGTTGGCTTTGAATCAAAATAGTGTGTCGCGTCCAAGATGTTGCAACAATATATCCAGCTTCTATAGTAGACAATGAAACACACGATTGTTTATTCGATTTCCAACTAACAATTTTTCCATCAAGAAATTAACATCCACCAATTGTGCTTTTCCTTTCAAGCCCACACCCACCATGATATGCATCAGAATAAGCCTGCACAAAGAAACATGTATTAGAAGGATACCATAAATCTAAAGAAGTGGTTTTTCAAAAATATTTAAAAATTTCTTCATTGTAGACATGTGAGGTTATCATGGATTTTCTTGGTATCTCGCACAATAACAAACAACAAACATTATGTCAGTTCTACTAGATTTTAAAATAAAGTAACAACCCAATCATTTGTCTATACAAAGTAATATCAGATATTGCTTTGTCAAACGAAGGTGTTAACTTTATTCTGAAGGCCATAGGTGTTTTCACTTTCATATAGCCATTCATGCAAAACTTTGTAAGAAATATACTTGTAAAAGCCTCATGGTTTATGAAAATTCCTTCTTTTCACTGTCCAATATTCAATCTATGGAAAAGTTAATTGGACCCATAGAGCTCATCTCAAATTTATTTTCCATTAGTTTTTGGAATTCAGCAGTACAACTTTGGATTTGTTGAACTAAAAATAATATTATCAACATAAATTTAGACAATCATCAAATGATCACCATCCTTTTTACGAAACAAGGTAGGGTCAATAGAACCTTGTTTAAGCTTATGTTTCTTAAAGTTAGAGTTTTGTACCATACTTGAGGAGCTTTCTTTAGACAATACACAGCTTTGTCAAGAATATAGCAATGATCTGGATACTTATCAATAACTAAACCTAGTGATTAACAGTCGCCTCCAGTTCGTCGTTAATGAATTCACACTTCACATCCATTTAAAAAACTTCTAAATGTTTGTGAGCAACATATTCTAGAAAAATGTGAACAAATTCTAATCTCACAACTAGAGAAAATGTATCTTCGTAATCAATGCCTTCCTCTTGGATATATCCTTTTACTATGAGATGTGCCTTGTTTTGTACAACATTTGCTTCTTTATATAACTTGTTTAAAAAAACCCCATTTTAAACCGATGACACAAGCATTTGGAGGTGTTGGAATTAATCTCCAAACCTTGTTTCTTTCAAATTCACTTAAACTCTTATTGCATTGCTTCAAGCCAATCAGAATGATCAAGTGCAATTTTCACGACATTTGGTTTGGTCTTTGAGATGAAATAATTAAACATACAAAATTATTGATTCGCATTCAACAACGTGTGCTTCTCTTTTTGTTGAACTCAAGTAAGAACACTGTTTGATGATTCACTAATCACTTGAGATATCCGATGATCTTTTCTCCATTTCATCAAAGGTGGAAAGTTAAGATCATACTCAAGAATCACTTATAAATTAAGATATTCAACCTTAGGATAATCTTCAACATCTTTGTTCATTGAATTCTCCCCTGGAAAATGTCATTAGTCAAGGGATTCTGCTTTTGGATTTTATCAAATGAATTTGTTGTGTTATCCCCCCTATGTTGGTGTGTTAACATTTGGATTTTAAGAAGAAGTAGTCTCAATTTCGCATGCTTGTGGAATCGAAGTTTGCCTGCTCTCCCCCTCAATCAGAGCATTTGAATGATTAGGTGAGATAGATTACTCCCACTCAACACTAACTTCAAGGTTGTTTATTACATCGTCAACAAGCTTTGCAATTCATCTTCTTGATTATTAGTCGCTTTTTCCTCGGAAGAAACAACCATGACAATTTCATCAAATAAAGAAACGAAATCATCATCAAATTTCATAATTGTAACAGTTTTAGAACATGATGAAGGAAAATTTTCTTCATATTGAGTAACTTCTTTTTGAGAAGTTTTGATGTACTTGTCATAAAAAGTGAAATGGTAGCTTTCTCTAACTTTTCTTGATTTCTTATTAAGAACCCAATAAGCTTTTAAAGTAAGAGAATATCCCAAGAATATTTCCTCCTCTACTTTCGAAACAAACTTATTTCGATTTTCTTTTGTGTTGTAAATAAAGCACCTAGAACCAAACACATGAAAAAATTTCACATTAGCTTTACGATTATTTAATATCTAATAAGGACTAATGAAAAATTGCTTCTTAATGTAAGATTTGTTTTGAGTAAAGCATGTTGTTTCGATGGCATCTTCCAGAAATTGAAGGGACGATTTGTGAATGAAAGCATTGTGCTTGAAGCTTCACATAATAAACGATTTCTCCTTTCAACAACATGATTTTTTTGTGGTGTATGAGGAGATAAGAAATTATGACTAATGCCTTTTTTTGTCAAAAATTTCTCAAATACTTGATTCTTAAATTCAGTTTCATTTTCATTGTGAAATTTCCTTACTGGTTTTGTAGTTGTAATTCAACATTCTTTACAAAATCTATCATCTTTTATGAGGTCTCAAATTTTTTTAAGAAAGAAAACCCACGTAAATCTAGAAAATTCATCAATGATAACAAATTATATATTTATTACCACTTATACCCCTAATTGAAGATGGTCCGCACAAATAAACATGAAGTAATTTGAGTAGCTCAACAATCTTAGTGTTTATGATAGATGAATGACTTTTACAACTTTGCTTTCCCATTACGCATGCAACACATAAATCTTTTTTGTCAAATTTAGGAAAAGGCAGTCCACGCATAAGATCACCCAAAATGAGTTTATTGATATCTTTAAAATTAAGATACGAGAGTCACATGTGCCATAACCAACTCTCATCTGAAGTTGCTTTGACAAGAAAGCAAATTGATGGATTTCCTTCAATGGGATCCATATCTAAAGGATACATTTCTCCCTTTCTATTTGATTTCAAAATAACTTTCTTCGATTCCTTATGAGTTAGTTCTGAACTTTCCTCGTCAAATGAGACTTTCAATCTAGTACCTACACCAAGTTGAGAAACAATTATTAAATTTTGTTCTAAGGCTTCAAGATAAGCTCCCTTAAACACCGTGAATTCTCCATTTGTTATCATGCCATATCCTTTAATTTCTCTCGTTCTATTGTTTCCAAAATTGACTCTTCCTGCATCCTTTAAACTTCAAAACTCTCACAGTTGTGATTTCCTCCAATCATATGACGAGAACAAACAATATCAATGTATTATTCTGAATCGTACTACTCGTCATGAATCACCTGCACAATTAAGTTAATTTAGATACCCAAACCATCCTGGGCCCTTGTGAGATTTTGAATTTGGAATTCACAACAGGGAAAATCTCGGTCTTATCAACCCAAAATGATTTCACAATTAAACAATTATTCAAAATTTTCACCTTTTCTTAAACTTGAGTCTTCTTGTCACAAAGATTTATTTCACCAAGTGGAATTTTCCGTTGAATGAAAGCTTCTGCTTTTGGAATTAGTTTTTCAAAAATCTCATTTTATCTTTCTTTTGCATTGAAAAAAATGTTCTTTAACACAACATTCGGATTTGACAGAACTTTTTTTGAACAAATGTTGGTTTTTCACTTTTTGAATAAAACGAATTTGGACTAAAGTGAGTTTTGTTTTCGTAACATGTTGTGAATAATTTTTTTGATTAAGAGATCATAATGGCTTGTTAGACTTACGATTTTGAACATGAGATGATGAACAAGAACAATTATAAGAACCATTTTTAGTTTAACTAAATTCCTTGATTTATTCTTTAGTTTCCAACATTTCTTTCTTTCTTTCTTGATCATTTTAAATCTTGATTTTCTTTCTTTGTTCTTTTCTTTTCTTTCCTCGTTCTTGTGATCATATTCAATATTTATCTTTGACTTTCCATTCACATCTTTTGTCTCACAAAGTTTCTTTGAAATGAATTTCACATCTTGGTTATTGAATTAATCAACAACACTTTTTCACGAGAAATTGCATTCAAAGGTTCGGACATATATCTACTCTTGACTCTCCAATATGTTTTTGTACAAATTCCTATTGCTTCATCACTGTTATCTATAGGTAAATACCAAAAATGATTCTCGCAAGAAGCATCATTATCAGTTTTTACAATAGAAGTCAAGTCACAAGTGTCATATTTTTCCAATCCTTGTGTAATAAACACTTGATTTTGTGTACGTTTGACTTTTGGGAAAACAACAACATTTTCTTTAAAAATTTTAATACCCCCACTTTCAACAAATTGCTCAAATGCATTTGATTCTCCAAAAATCAAATTTCATTTTTGGTTCATCAACCAGTTTCACAAAAAGAAGAACAATCAACCTCATTTTCAACTTATATTTCACTCATTTCGCTTTCATTAATTCTAAATCAATCGTAGAATCATGATTTTCTTCTGAATTCAATTTCTTTTACAACAGGTTAAATTTATTAATTTAATTCTTTTTGATGTGTTGCTTATCTTCTTTTGTTAACACATCATCATCATGGATTTGTTTTCTTTTGATTTTTAAAATTATTCAACCTTTTTTAGTCCAACCCTATATTAATCACTCAATGATTCATCAGATGAAACTAAGGATCCACAATTGTAACACTCAACATCTATTTCCTCATCTTTAAATTCTAAGAAGGGACACATCTTTCTATGCTTCTCTTTCGCAATCTCATAGATTAAATAAAGTTGTGAAATATTATTATACAAGCGATGAGCTATTTGACAAAAAATATTTCTTTGTTTCACTACAATCATATTATGTTGTTTCCAAATAATAACATCGTCCTTAGCTCTAGATATTTCAACCTGAAATTCATCAATCCTTAATCTTCTTTCCCCGTTCCTAAAGGTAATCGTGCAAAGATCATCATCAAGAATAGAAGCTCTTATAAGATTCCATTTTAAACTTTCACTAAATTCAGAAATCGTAATTCTTAAGTCAGTTAATTCGTAATCATAAAAGGAAACATGAATATCTAAAGATTTAAGAGAAAATGTACCATATCGACTACCTTTTCGCTTGCAGCAACATGCTCGCTGACAAACTTTGTAGACCAAGACACATCCAAACTCACACCATCATTTGAGCAATACTCCTGACTCCTTGAACTCACACTCTAAAACATGAATCATTGTGCACTGCTTACATGCTCCATCTTGTTTGCATCATAGTAAGCACCATGTGTTGGATTGCGAACTTCATCGTCTTCTGAATCCGTTAACGATACCTCTATGTTTCCATTGTCACTATCATCTTCTTCTACGGTCAATGCCTTTCCTCTAAGATTTAGCTTGCGGAAATCCTCTATCTTCTTAACACGGTAGGCTTTATCTTTTTCTTTTTTTTTTCTTCTCATTTTGCTTCCTTAACATAAAATCTTTGAGAAATGGTTTTGTTGTTACAATAGTTCTAATCAAATCCTGAGTCTCCAACTAACTTTTTTTCTTTCTTCTCACCATCTCTTGTATATCCCTTGTATCCTTCATTCTTTTTTTTTGTCAAAACTTCAATTATTTCCCTTGAAACTATTTCCTCCATTATCATTTTTACTAGAGTTGTTATTTTTGAACCTTGAGAAGTGTTTCTTGAAAAACTTCTTGGGATTAATGTGACATCCCCAAAATCTCGGCCAGAAAAGACCGATTTTCATTTATGCTTTTAAATAATTTCAGAGTAAATCCTTTTGATTTGAAAGAGTTGCGGAATTTGTTCCCAAAACAAAACATGATAAAATAATATTTATCAAAGCATTTCATCAAGAGATGCATTTTCATTATATAATCAAAACTCGGGATGTCATGTTCCGATACAGACCATAAAGCATAAACGATATCATTACAAGTCATTCAACAAATATATACATATACAGACTTGTAAACAAAACAACTTGATGATTCAACCATCTTATGCCCTCGCGCCACTACCTGTAATACAAATAAAACTGAGTGGGTTAGGCTTGGGAGCCTGGTGAGCATATAGGGTTTTCAACCCACAATAAATAAATTATATTTAATTTCACCAACCAATCACTATCCCGATTACCCATTCCCGTTATCCTCACTTCACGTCCCTAAAATAACATCTATCTCAAGGGACCTAATCTAGGATTTTCATCGGGACGGACATCACTGCTAAGGGGTTTCCTCAACAATAGATATCCTAAAGGCAACCATGAGGGGGGATAGAGTACACCGGTGAACACATCGTTCACAACACCTACAGGGTATGAACCTGCTTGCGTTCCACTGGACTGTCTAGAAAGAGTCCGTGGTCGTTATCCATACTCAGCTGAATAACTAGATCAACAACAACAACAACAACAACATCGAGGCCTCTCATCTGTTTATTACACACCAACTATCTACCCATGTTCTACCCAACATATTAGTAGATAAAATATATTTTTTCATACATAGTTTAAAACCTGTATATCATTTTCATTCAATATATATCCCACATAACAGATGAGGCATACCCACGTAACACGTATTTCATAGAAAGCAATTCAGATCTATGAGATGGAAGAGGGTGAACATACATTCACACACATAACAACAAATTCTACACATAACACGTATTTCGTATAAAATACTCCATAATCATGCGTTAGAAAAAAGTAACTACACACTCACACATATAAACAACAATATACTTAATACACTCGAACCATACTTGTATTATTATCGTGTTTATGAAACGTAGTATACACTCACTTGATCAGAAGATGATCGGACAGCACTACGACTTGCAGAAGTAGTAATCCTCAGCAGATCTGGCAGATCTCTACAAAAATCAAACTTCTCGCGGGCAGAGCTTCGACTCGGGAACCGCACTTCTCGGGATCTTCGGGATCTCGGGACTTGCCTCGGGGCTTGAGTATGATGCCGGGGCTTCGGGGTATTTCTGGCACGCAAATCGATGCAAAACGGGAGAGAGAAGAGAGAAAATTAGCAAAAGAGTCGGCTGCCCTCGCATCTTATTTATAGGAGGCTGGAGCCTCGGAGTACGCGGGGCGTACGCGTCCGAAATCGTCACTGCGTTCGTCATCCGAAGCCACTTGCTGCGAGTGTCGACATCCTCGGAGTACGCGGGGCGTACTTCGGATGAGTCCGATGACTCGTCCTCGGATAATACCGGAATTAAAGATTAAAAATAAATACAAATTATTTAATAAACTTCGGAAATTCATATCTTCTTCATACGAACTCCGTTTTCGACGTTCTTTATATCCACGCGAAGGTGAGACTACGCTCTACAACTTTCGTTTAGACTCCATCGGCTAATTTCGACTTTATTTTTATTATTTATTTTTAATAGGCCGCGACAGAAAAACTTCGTTATAAATTCATAACTTCTTCGTTTGACGTCCGTTCTCGCCTAACTTTTTATCGCTTCGCTACCAACAACGAGACCTTCGATCCTCATTTAGAATGCTTCGGCTAAAAACCGCTCGATCTCAAATCGAGTATTTCAGGCTGCATACCGCTAAGTCGAAACTTCGATAAATCATAACTTCCTCATACGAAGTCAGATTTGGGCGTTCTATATATATTCGGAAACCTCGTTTCAACTACTACAACATTATCCAAAGATATTAAGTTTATTTTACACTTAAATTTTGACGCTTATTTTTATTCTTAATTAATCAAACCACATAATTAAGCAATTAAGCACAAAACACATACTACTCAAATAATACACTCTTATTATTTCAAAACGGGTTACAAAGGTTAACCTAGACTATTACATTGCTAAAAAAAATGGCAAGCCCGGAAACACAGGCGTTACAATTCTCTCCACCTTAGAATGATTCCGTCCCCGGAATCACACATCAACAAACAAATGCGGGTAGTGACCCATCATGTCACCCTCCGACTCCCAGGTGAGATTCGGCCCATTCGTGTGTTTCCATCGGACAAGCACTAACCCAACCATCTTGCGTCGCAATTTCTTAGTCTTTCAGTCAACGATTGCCTCTGGTTCCTCAATCAACCTTTTGTTCTCATCAATTCTCAATTCAGAAATTGGAATTATGTCGGGAACTTCTCCCGTGAACTTCCTCAAATAACGCACATGAAAAGTGTTATGAACTCCATTCAGTTCTTCTGGTAGTTCGAGCTTGTAAGTTTGGTTCCCAATCCTCTGAAGAACTTTAAACGGTCCAATAAACCTTGGACTCAACTTTCCCCTTTTACCAAATCTTATAAGTCCCTTCCACGGCGAGACTTTAAGCAAAACCGAATCCCCAATTTCAAAAGTCATCGGTCTTCGCTTTTTGTCGGCATAGCTCTTTTGATGATCCTGAGCAGCTAACATTCTTTCCCTAATTATTTTCAACTTTTCAGCAGTTTGATGAACCAACTCCGGTCCCATAAACTGCTTTTCCCCAGCCTCAAGCCAACAAGACGGCATATGACACTTCTGTCCGTACAAGGCTTGATAAGGTGCCATCTTAATGCTCAAGTGGAAACTATTATTGTAGGAAAATTCTACCAAAGGTAAATGTTCATCCCAATTACCTAGGAATTCCAAGGTACATGCTCTCAGCATATCTTCAAGTGTTTGTATCGTTCTTTCACTCTGACCATCAGTCTGCGGATGGTAAGCTGTACTTAAACACAACTTAGTACCTAATTCCTCTTGTAGACTTTTCCAAAATCGTGAGGTGAAACGGCTATCACGATCCGACACAATCGTTAACGGAACACCGTGAAGCCTCACAATTTCCTTCATGTAAGAATTCGCAAGCTTCTTCATAGACCATTTCTCCTTGGCCGCTATGAAATGCGCACTCTTAGTGAATCAATCAACGACCACCCAAATCATGTCGTGACCATTCTTTGTTCTGGGCAGTTTAGTGACAAAATCCATAGCAATGTCTTCCCACTTACCCATTGGCACAGGAAAAGGTTTTAAACTCCCATACGGTTTCTAATGTTGTGTCTTTACTCTCGCGCAAGTCACACACTCAGCCACATACTTTGCAACATCAAGCTTCATCGTCGGCCACCAGTAGTAGGGTTTCAGGTCCCTATACATTTTAGTGCTACCCGGATGAATCGAGTACATGGTCTTGTGATCTTCTTCCATCAGAAGACCTCTAATTCCTTCGGACTTAGGTATCCAAATCCGATCTTGGAACACCTTCAGTCCGTGACTGTTTACACCGAACACCAACGTTTTGCCCAAACGTTCCTCCTTTCGGTCATTCTTTTCAGAAGCTTCCTCTTGAGCTTTCTTTATACTTTCCACAATAGTCGAGACAACTTCAATTCTCAACGCTCTTGGCCTTTTCCTTTCAAGATTGACTTTCCGACTGAGAGCATCAGCAACAACATTAGCTTTACCGGGGTGGTAAAGTATCTCACAGTCGTAGTCTTTAAGTAATTCCAGCCAGCGTCGTTGCCTCATATTCAATTCCTTCTGATTAAAGAGATATTGGAGACTCTTATGATCAGTGAAAAGTTTGCACTTCGTGCCATAGAGTTAATGCCTCCATATTTTCAGAGCGAAAACTACCGCTGCCAACTCCAAATCATGAGTCGGGTAATTCTTTTCATGCTCCTTCAGCTGTCGAGACGCATATGCTATCACCTTTTCTCTTTGGGTAAGAACACAACCCAATCCAACCCCAGACGCATTGCTATAAACAGCGAAGTCTTCAACTCCATCGGGTAGAGAAAGTATCGGTGCCTCGCATAGTTTCTTCTTTAGCTTCTCGAATGCTTCTTTATGCTTATCACTCCAAGCATAAGTAGCTCATTTGTGGGTCAAAGCCGTCAACGGAGTAGCAATCGAAGAAAAGCCTTGGATAAACCTTCGGTAATATCCAGCTAATCCCAAAAAGCTTCAAATCTCCGTGGGACTTTTTGGTTGCTCCCACTTTGTCACAGCTTCAATCTTTGCTGGATCAACCATTATACCTTCTTGGTTGACAACCTGACCCAAGAATTGGACTTCACGAATCCAAAAATCACATTTGGAGAACTTAGCATACAGCTTCTCCTTCTTCAAGACTTCTAACACTTCTCGCAAGTGTCTGCCATGCTCCTCTTGGCTTTTCGAGTAAATCAGAATGTCGTCTATGAACACTATCACGGATTTATCAAGGAAAGGATTACAAACCCTATTCATTAAATCCATGAATGCTGCCAGAGCATTGGTTAGTCCAAACGACATAACCAAGAACTCGTAGTGTCCATATCTAGTTCTGAATGCAGTCTTCTCTATATCCTGCTCTCTTACTTTCAGCTGATGATATCCTGACCTTAGATCGATCTTCGAGAAATAGCTTGAACCTTGCAATTTATCAAACAGGTCATCAATCCTTGGCAACGGATATCTATTCTTTATTGTTGCCTTGTTCAGCTCTCTATAATCAATGCACATTCTTATACTTCCATCCTTCTTCTTTACAAATAACACCGGAGCTCCCTAGGGTGATGAACTAGGTCTAATGAAACCTTTGTCCAATAACTCCTGAAGTTGCATCATCAGCTCCTTCATGTCCGTCGGTGCTAATCGATAAGGTGCTTTCGCAATTGGCGTTGTTCCTGGCAACAAGTCAATACAGAATTCCACTTGTCGATCAGGCGGTAATCCAGGAAGATATTCGGGAAATACTTCCGGATAATCACACACAACTGGAATATTCTGCATCACCTTCTTTTCCTTCTTAGCATCAATCACAAATGCTAGATATGATGTACACCCCTTGGTCAAACATTTTCTGGCTTTCATCAACGAAATGATTCCAGAATTCACTCTGCGTTTGTCTCCATACACCATAAACGACTCTTTTCTAGTTGGGTTTACTTTGACTATTTTCTTCTTGCATAAAATTTCGGCATCATTGGCGCTAAGCCAATCCATTCCAAGCACGATGTCGAAACCATTAAGTTCTATAGGCAATAATTCCTCGTGGAACTTATTCCCATTCGGATCAATTAAGATGTTTTTCATACGATGGCTAACAGGTACAAACTTGCCACTAGCAACTTCAACTAATAAGGCATCATCTAGTCTAACAACAGACAAAGCTAGCTTTCTACCAAATTCATGCAATATAAAGGAGTAGTTGGCTCCAGAATCAAATAAAATTTGGGCAAGCAATTCGTTAACGAGAAAGGTACCTGAAGCGACATCAGCTTCGTCTTTAGCAGCTTCCAGCATCATCTGGAATGATCTCGCCTTTGGCTTTGGTGGAATGTTGGGTCTAGCTGCCTCCTTCTTCTTCGGGCAGTCCCTCGACATGTGTCCCTCCTCACCACAACCATAGCAAACTTTCTTAGTGAGGGTACATTCATTGGCATAGTGCCCTGGCTTTCCACACTTGTAGCATGTGTTCGCCACCTCACATCTTCCATGATGCTTCTTCTTACATTTGTCGCACCATTTCGCTTCACCTCCACTTCCCCTCGAACCAGATTTCGAGAACTTGTTTTTCTTGTTGGGCCCTGAAGTTCCATCGAACTTCCTTTTTCACCAACATCTGTCCTTTCCAGACCCTTTTCCTTCTGCTGGGCGTCCACATTTTTAGCTGCACGAACAGCCGTTTTCAGAGTAGTTGCCATCTTGACTGTCGGACCAAAGTCGACAGGCAGTCCATTAGCAAACCTCTCAATCTTGGAGAGTTCCGTTGGCACTAGGTACGGAAACAACTTCATTTTCTCAGTAAATGCAGTAGCATAGTCGTCTATGCTCATCTTCCCCTTCTTCAAGTTTTGGAACTCATTGTTCAGATCAATCAGATCTATTTCTAAACAATATTGCACCCTTAGTTGCTCCAAGAACTCCTCCCATGACATTTTCAGGGCTTCTCCTCGTGGCATAGTATATGCCAACAACTTCCACCAACTCAAGACTCCAGTCTTCAGTTGTCTGACTGCAAAGACAGTCTTCTGTTTGTTGCTACAGTCGCAACTTTCAAACACCATCTCCATTTCGGAGATCCAATCCATTATCTCAACAGGCTTTGGGCTCCCAGAAAGACTTGGCGGCTTGGTGCCCAAGAAGTTCTTGTACATTCGCCCATCCTTGTTGTTTCTCCTTTCCGGATCGTTCCTTCGTTCTCCTTGAGTCCCAACTTGACTCATCATGCGACTATTGTTCCCTTCCTCCGATTGCTCGGGAATCAATTCGGGTTCCTCAATAGGTATGATAGGTTCATCCCTATTATTATGCAACATTTGTCGCATCTCCTCCCTTTGTTCGGCTAGCATAGCCCGAATCATGGCTTGCACCGCAGCCATTGTTATTGGTTCTGGTGCTGCTGCTACAACGGGTATTTGCTCAATCACTGGCGGTTGATTCCTGTTTTCATCCGCGTTTCCAACGCCACTCCTTGTTCTCACCATTTTTGATCTACACACCGAATAAGGTGAAATTAGATCCTCATTCCCGATAGATATTCAAATCATCCTTATTACTCCGAAACGTTTACATGTTAGTTCTAATACCATAGACATACGCTTAGAATCCTACACACATAAGGTTTCCAGATCCGGTCGGAAACAGACCGTAGATCCGAACAATTAATATCATATATGGCAACATATAACATTTAGCACATAAAAGCATTTTAGGCAACTTTCCTAAAATAAACTAGTCCTCGTGTCTAAAATCCAACAGACACACATCTCAAAATTTCACTTCGTATTCTAAGTTTAAGTCTAGAAATCCTACAAATTCCTAGTTCGCTTAAACTAATGCTCTGATACCAACTGTGACATCCCCAAAATCTCGGCCAGAAAAGACCGATTTTCATTTATGCTTTTAAATAATTTCAGAGTAAATCCTTTTGATTTGAAAGAGTAGCGGAATTTGTTCCCAAAACAAAACATGATAAAATAATATTTATCAAAGCATTTCATCAAGAGATGCATTTTCATTATATAATCAAAACTCAGGATGTCATGTTCCGATACAGACCATAAAGCATAAACGATATCATTACAAGTCATTCAACAAATATATACATATACAGACTTGTAAACAAAACAACTTGATGATTCAACCATCTTATGCCCTCGCGCCACTACCTGTAATACAAATAAAACTGAGTGGGTCAGGCTTGGGAGCCTGGTGAGCAAATAGGGTTTTCAACCCACAATAAATAAATTATATTTAATTTCACTAACCAATCACTATCCCGATTACCCATTCCCGTTATCCTCACTTCACGTCCCTAAAATAACATCTATCTCAAGGGACCTAATCTAGGATTTTCATCGGGACGGACATCACTGCTAAGGGGTTTCCTCAACAATAGATATCCTAAAGGAAACCATGAGGGGGATAGAGTACACCGGTGAACACATCGTTCACAACACCTACAGGTTATGAACCTACTAGCGTTCCACTGGACTGTCTAGAAAGAGTCTATGGTCGTTATCCATACTCCGTTGAATAACTAGATCAACAACAATAACAACATCGAGGCCTCTCATCTGTTTATTACACACCAACTATCTACCCATGTTCTACCCAACATATTAGTAGATAAAATATATATTTTCATACATAGTTTAAAACCTGTATATCATTTTCATTCAATATATATTCCACATAACAGATGAGGCATACCCACGTAACACGTATTTCATAGAAAGCAATTTAGATCTATGAGATGGAAGAGGGTGAACATACATTCATACACATAACAACAAATTCTACACATAACACGTATTTCGTATAAAATACTCCATAATCATGCGTTAGAAGAAAGTAACTACACACTCACACATATAAACAACAATATACTTAATACACTCGAACCATACTTGTATTATTATCGTGTTTATGAAAGGTAGTATACACTCACTTGATCAGAAGATGATCGGACAGCACTTCGACTTGCAGAAGTAGTAATCCTCAGCAGATCTGGAAGATCTCTACAAAAATCAAACTTCTCGCGGGCAGAGCTTCGACTCGGGAACCGCACTTCTCGGGATCTTCGGGATCTCGGGACTTGCCTCGGGGCTTGAGTATGATACCGGGGCTTCAGGGTATTTCTGGCACGCAAATCGATGCAAAACGGGAGAGAGAAGAGAGAAAATTAGCAAAAGAGTCGGCTGCCCTCGCATCCTATTTATAGGAGGCTGGAGCCTCGGAGTACGCGGGGCGTACAGGCGTACGCAGGGCGTACGCGTCCGAAATCGTCACTGCGTTCGTCATCCGAAGCCACTTGCTGCGAGTGTCGACATCCTCGGAGTACGCGGGGCGTACTTCGGATGAGTCCGATGACTCGTCCTCGGATAATACCGGAATTAAAGACTAAAAATAAATACAAATTATTTAATAAACTTCGGAAATTCATATCTTCTTCATACGAACTCCGTTTTCGATGTTCTTTATATCCACGCGAAGGTGAGACTACGCTCTACAACTTTCGTTTAGACTCCATCGGCTAATTTCGACTTTATTTTTATTATTTATTTTTAATAGGCCGCGACAGAAAAACTTCGTTATAAATTCATAACTTCTTCGTTTGACGTCCGTTCTCGCCTAACTTTTTATCGCTTCGCTACCAACAACGAGACCTTCGATCCTCGTTTAGAATGCTTCGGCTAAAAACCGCTCGATCTCAAATCGAGTATTTCAGGCTGCATACCGCTAAGTCGAAACTTCGATAAATCATAACTTCCTCATACGAAGTCAGATTTGGGCGTTCTATATATATTCAGAAACCTCGTTTCAACTACTACAACATTATCCAAAGATATTAAGTTTATTTTACACTTAAATTTTGACGCTTATTTTTATTCTTAATTAATCAAACCACATAATTAAGCAATTAAGCACAAAACACATACTACTTAAATAATACACTCTTATTATTTCAAAACGGGTTACAAAGGTTAACCTAGACTATTACATTGCTAAAAAAAATGGCAAGCCCGGAAACACAGGCGTTACAATTAATAACCACCAAATCCTTCTCCTCACTGGTAAATTCATCATCTGTGTCATCCAAATCAAAATCTTCAGCAACCATTTTGGCCTTCTTTCATTTTGTATTTTCTTCGTTTGCAATAAATGCTAGAGGACCTACATTGGAAATTGGCTTCACTTCTCCCATGACTTTAGTTTCATGCATTTTCAGAATACCAACCATTCGAGCTAGATTGTAATTTTTGAATTGTCCATGAGCCTTAATAGTTGATATGATCAGTTTCCATTCTGATCTTAAGGCATTCATGAAAGTCACCTTTTGCTCAATATTTGATCTACTCAACTCGTATTTCAACAATCTACTTCAAGGATGATTAAATTTGTTAACAAATTGATTAAGACTTTCATATGGGTTCGGTTTTAATGATCTGAATTATTAAAGAAGAGTTATTGGAACTGAATGTTTTTTTATCTTCATCTACTGGGTAGAGCTCATTTAGTCTTTTCCAAATTCCGTTTGCATTATCCAAAGAATGTATGAGTCTAAGTGTATCTAATGGAAGAGAAAATCGCAGTTGTCTTTTAGCACTTATGTTGTTTTGAAGTCTTAGTTTATCATCTAAGGTTAAATCATTGTTATTAGCAATTAATTCATCCAAAACAGCCTGAGTTTTGATTGGTTTATTAGCTTCTAAACATTGATAACGACCTTTGGTGATAACATGCCAAATACTTGAACAATGATTCTTAATGCTACTAACATAATCTTCAAAGTGCATGACCCAAACTTCATAATCTTTAGGATACATAATTGGAATCCTAGAAGTAGAACCAATACTACTAGGTAATTTGAAAGAAATGGAGTGAGAATCATCTTTAGACATGATTTCAGAAAAATTTAGTAACAATCAAAATCAATGAGCCAATACAGAATTCAAATAAAAATAAGTAATCTGGACGATGAATTTCAGATTGAATAGAAAAAGGATTGTAACATGTAGAATAGATCTAGGAAATTAAAAATTGAAAAACAAAAAACTCAAAAAACACGAATGTAGATAGATTTTAAAACAAGCCCAGAGAAATTTTTGCTTTGATACCACTTGATAGGATCAATAGATTTTGTGAGAATGTAATCAACAATGTCATGACGTAATTGAATGAACACATCAAGGTAAATAAGATCATGTTTTTCATTTAGAGAGTAAAAGGCATATAATTACAAATGATGTAAGACACTTCTGAAAAAAAAATACTCTCTACCACTAACTAACTACCCTTATATAGTGAGTACAAGGAAGTTGGTTAGGCTCTGACCAATGAGGTCAAGACACCTTAACTAAAACAACTATCAAAACAATCTAACACAAACTGTGAAGCCTAAGTATAAAAAATATGAACACAAACAAAGTTTTTCTCATATACAAGTGAAGTAAAAAAAAAATACAACTACGAAATCCCTTTCGCATCAAAACTGAAACACAACATAATAAATCTTTAAATCCTAACAAAGACTTTGTTGACTGAAAGTAAAAGATTGTTCGACGAACATGATAAGCTTATAAATGCTATAACTGCGAAAATGAATGTTGCTTTGAATGATGTCAAGGAGCACAAAACTTTAAATCTTTCTGATAACATGGCTCACAATGTGAAGTACATTGAATCGATTAATACTTTGGTTTCACATTATGACACGGAAGCCAAAATGGTCGATATCATTGCGAACAAAGATACGAAGATTAATTTAGTCAAGGAGGAATCGATGATGGTGAAAACTAAGCTTGTCGAAAAGGAATATTAACTACTACTTGTCAAGGGAAGGAATTTTTAAAATTAATCAAAGGGTTCTTAAAGATTACTAAGGAGAAGGATGTGCCATATGTTGATTACATGTCAAAGCTTTTAGATGTGAAGCTTAAACCTCTCTTACCTTCTGGTAGTGGTGTTACGAACAGAGAGGCTATTTCATAACAAGTGGGAGATGGGGGAGAAGCTCAAATTCAAAATCTTTATCAAGTTATGAATATGGAGAAGAAGCCTAAAACGACAACAAAGATTGTTATTGGTGATCAACCATTGAAGAAGAAATTGGAAGGAATCAGAACATAAATTCCAATTAATAACTTAGAAAGCCAAATCATTACTTCAGAATCTGGTACTATAAAGATTTTGAATCAACCAAAAGTTGATCCCAACAATGATGAAGCTCAAAAGAAGGGAGGTGAACAAGAGGTAGAGAAAAGAGAAAAAGAAGTTGTTGATGCAACTTTGAAGGCATTATGGCCTATGTGGATAATGAACAAAATGTTAAATCATGCCATCAAAAAGTTAAGAAGTATTGGCTTAATCCAAGGTCCTCTTTTGATGTGGAATATAACAGTGACTATGAGTTGGATTTTCCAGTGACATCAAAGGTTTCGGGTTTACGAGTTTTCCAAATATTGTTGGTGTTCCTTTATCCAATAGTAACTCAAACAAGAAGCTTTTCAAAGTCTATGGTTCACAGTCTAGACCATAATACAAAGTATAGATGTTAAAGAAGATTTGTGTTATCAATGAGTGTGAATTTGTGGAGGTAGATGAATGTGTGAAGTTGTGGAGGTAGATGAAATTGCTAACTACAAATTCAAAGCATTGCGAGGAAGTAATAATGAAGAATTTTTATTCTCCTTTGTTGATTTGTCGTTGATGAATCTAAATGATTGGATTATGTTGTTCAATGTTCTTTCATAGGAAAAGACGAAGTATACATCTTAGCTCATGCATTTGAAAAGAATGATAAGATCTTATTGTCTTGAGATTTCCAAAATGGATGTTGAAGTGGTTGTTGTCTTACAAATAAATACAAGTGTTATGCCTTGTGACCAGTCTGATAATCTTGAATAGATTCTAAACGGGTTTATTTAGAAAGAGCCTGAAGGTATTATTTATTAGGTTCATTAGAACAAAGAAGTGAAGAATTATATGATGTTCTTACAAGATAAAAATTGCTACAAATCTAAAATTTTGACTGATATACTTACAAAAGCTGAGATATGCAAGATGAATTCAAATAGCGACATCAAGTGTGTATCAGATATGTTGCAATTATGGATGATTGTTTAGATTGTGGTTCTCGACATTACTCGTCAAGTTTTTGAAGAGATCAAGTGAAGACTTCTTTCGCAACCCAACACAAATGGGGGATTGTTAGGTCTTGTAGTTTATAGGTGTTGTGTTTGTGTCCGTATGCGAAAGGTTTCGTATTGTAATATTTAAAGTCTTCATTTTGTATTGTGAGCATGTTTAATTACAAATGTCTTGTTAGTCTCGTAGTTTCTGCACTAAGCTTCGTAGCTTTTGTTAGTTAGTTTTGACATGTTGTCTTAGCTTATGTGTCATGACTTTATTGGTCATTTTCTAACCAAGTGCCTTAGGGTCACATATATAAAGGAAGTTAGTTAGTTAGATAGAGAGAGTATCTTTTGAGAGTTTTTTATTATATAACTGTAATCGAGCTTCTTACATTCTAATTGAAAATCATATTATATTTACTTGTTTTTATTCATTCAAAATTTCATATTCAAACATGATTTTTGTTTTCTAGAATCTAATCGATCTAACAAATATGTTTGTAGCGTGATAAAATATAAGTATTGGTATTTATAGATAAATCGGGTTTGGTTTAAATTTTAAAAAATAATAATTTGTTTTATTGCCCAACATTGCCTTCAAACAGTTAAAAAAAACTCCATCGATTTCTCGCTTGGGTGCATTGTTTATGTGTAGGGATCTCCGCCGCATCGGATATGACTCATAAAGAAGCCCCAAAACCCTTTACCCTAAGCCAAAAAAAAAAGGACTGGAATATAATGACGGCACTTAATGTATGTTAGTAACAAATCTAAAATATGATGAAATCTTTGGGCCCATTTTAATCGATCAAACTGTATTATCATTATCTTCTGCCATGAACCAAACCAATTTATATTAGGTCAATGTAGATCGTCTGCGAAAAATCAATTACATATGCGTATGATTTAAACTTGAGCGCTCCAGCTCCTGACACAGAGTTAAAAGGACGTGTTTGGTATTGATTGGTTTAGAATTAATGAGGGTATGTAGAAAACCAACTGCAGCAAAGTTAAATGAATCCCATTCAAAGGCACCATTTAGTTAGCATTTATTTCTTTTATGTCCATTGTCGGATAAGGTTTTCTCGACTGAATGTTTAAAAGTTAAAAGTATAACAAATGCTATATCTTAATATATTTAAAAATATTAACCGTTTACCTACGTCAAACGACGGGTTCGAATAATTTTGTCAGAAATTTATTTCTAAAGCCAAGTAATTCAAATATATAAACTTACACGATTAGAAAAAGAAAAAAAAAGTCATTCAAACAATCAAACTTCAAGAATTGTTGATTATAGAATAAAGTTATATACTCCTTTGAATCATGATAGTTATCCAAACATCCTTCTTTTTTGGTGACTTAAATAAAATCAGCAAAATCAACCATTTTAACTGTTGAAAATGACGATGTGCTTTGATAGTCATTTTCTACTTCTTTTGCATCATTATATTGTTATTAAACCATTTGGTGATATTCATTTTACATTTCGTTCTTTTATACCACCATGCAATATAAAAACTCAATCAATGGTCTAGTGAATCCTGGGGTTAGAGGGCGGGAAACTCAATCAATGGTCTAGTAAATCCTGGGGTTAGAGGGCGGGGTGGGGTAAGGGAAAAATTGTTATTTTCAAAAATATAACAATTAAGCTGTTAATTTTAATAGATTAGGGATTAACCATATCAAAATAATAGTTGTAACCCTGGTAATAAATAAAAAATATATTTTTTTTGTGTGCAAGGTATTTTGATAACCCTTCCTTTTAATTACGGTACATCGACAAAACTAACTTGCACATTTGGGAAATGCGATCGGCTTTGGCTTCAACGAATTATGAACACTACATCTAAGTTGAAAAAAGAAATTGTATGTCCATAATCCATTTAAATATAATATAAAGACAAAAAAGTATTTTATATTTAAATCTAGCGTTCTTATAAATAATTTTTTTAATTGTTATTTATTTTTTATTAATGATATTGAATTAGAAAAAAAAAAAAAAAAGAATTAAACTAAAGACTATTTAAGCATCTTTGTAATTCGTAAATATAATTTATATATTTTTTAATAAAAAACCACATAAACTGTAAACAACAATATAATCGCAATCTTTTAAATAATAGTATTATTTTTGTCCATGACCATATTTCAATTTTAAAGTGTGGATTAACATAATCATATTATAGCGATTCATTTAAGGGTCACAACTTATATACAAAAATATTCAATAGCGGTCCATTTAAGGGTCACAACTTATATACGATAATATTCGGGATGGTGGGTTATTACATAATGGAGATGGGGTTATAAATGAATGAACATTTGGAGAAAATAACATACTACTTCAAGTCGTGTTGAATAGATGTTAGAGATCTATAAATTATAACTTGTATGATTAATTAGATTTAGATGATAAATTTGAATATAAGTGTTGATGGACTTACTATTGATCCAAAGTCACCATCACCCACTTTGTTGTTCCACTCATTTAAACCAACATACAAAAATGGCTTTAAATAAGCGAAAGAGCATATTAGTTTTTAAAACCTAAAACATACCTCACCATGTTAGCGAGGTTACCAATCAACTTCACTGATAAGTTAAGGGAAATCTTCAGAAAAGTCCCAATATTTACGGAAAAGTTACACTTTAGTCCCAAGATTTTTTTTTGAACGAAAAAGTCCTGAAAACCGGCAAAAATTTGCAGTTTGACCCTTTTTGACCGGTTGAAACCGGTACCAAATTAATTTGGGACTATTTCGTAAACTAATCCAAAATATTGGGAGTTTTTTGTAAACAAAAAATATTAGGATTTTTTGTAAACAAAAAATATTAGGACTTTTTTGTAAACAAAAATATTAGGACTTTTCTACAAACAAAATTCTTATTATTATTATTATTATTATTATTATTATTATTATTATGATTATTATTATTATTATAAATAAGAATACTTTTTTTTGAACTTGTTATTATTAATATTGTTACTAATACATATAAATGCATTTAAATGAAAAAAAATAATATTAATGACATTGTTTTAGGGTGGAGGTGGAGGAGATGTTGATCCTTTTAGCATTGAAATCATAAATGTTTGCTTGTATATTTTTACTTTGTATATGGTCATTTCAGATTTGTTGCTATTGTTTTCAATTCAAAATAAAAATACTTAACAATTTAAAAGAAGTTGCATATTTGTAAAATTGTTTATAAATAGTTTAAGCTAGAAGGATTTCTCACTTTGTATATAAAAATAGTTAAGGTAGAAGGATTATTTTCCAAATCCAACAGATCCACTACAAATATCTACATAGGTAGCCCATATCAAAATTCAAAAAATATTAATTACAATATCTTGTTTAATAAAAAGTAATAGGACATGTTTTTTGGATTAATACTTTTGAATTTTGATTAATACTTTTGAATTATTCCTATTACTTTTTATTAAACATAATATTGTAATTAGTACTTTTGAATTTTGATATGAGTTACCTATGTAGATGTTTGTAGTGGATTTGTTGGATTTGGAAAGTAATTCTTCTACCTTAAACAATTATATATATATATATATATATATATATATATATATATATATATATATATATATATATATATATATATATATAAAGTGAGAAACCCTACTACCTTAAACTATTAATATGTAACTTCTTTTAAATTGTTAAGTATTAATATTCTGAATTGAAAACAATAATAACAAATATGAAATGACCATATACAAAGTAAAAATATACAAGTAGACATTCACGTTTTCAATGCTAAAAGCATCACTATCTCTTCCACCTCCACCCTTAAACAATGTCATTAATATTATTTTTTCATTTAATGCATTTATATGTATTAGTAACAATATTAATAATAACAAGTTCAAAAAAATATTATTCTTATTTATATTTTTAATAATAATAATAATAATAATAATAATAATCATAATAATAATAATAAGGGTTCTGTTTGTAGAAAAGTCCTAATATTTTTGCTTACAGAAAAGTCCTAATATTTTTTGTTTATAGAAAAGTCCCAATAATTTGGATTAGTTTACGAAATAGTCTCAAATTAATTTGGTACCGGTTTCAACCGGTCAAAAAGGGTCAAACTGTAAATATTTGCCAGTTTTCAGGACTTTTTCGTTCAAAAAAAAATCTTGGGACTAAAGTGTAACTTTTCCGTAAATATTGGGACTTTTCTGAAGATTTCTCATAAGTTAAAAACCAACTTATTATAAACCAATGTGTTATCCAAATGGTCAAAGGAAAAAAAAGAGCATAAGTTACCATGAACCATCAATGATATGCCACCTCCTTACATTTTCTTTTCTGTGTCTCCTCAAACTCATTATTTCTCACAACCAGATCTGTATACCAAAATTTAAAATTAAACAACAAAATAAATCTAGAATGATAAACATTCTCTTAATAAACTTTCATAACTAACACAAAAGATAAAGTTACTTTCATATATAAATCAAACTAGACGAATACCCGCGCGTTGCGTAGAAGCATCTACATAGTTGAAATATTTACAAATGTATGTTTTTTTTTAAATATAACAATAATGTTGTTAAATTTGATATAATAATTTGTATACTAAGATGATATAATATATTGATTATTTTAAATTATATGATAATATATACATTTATTAAAACTGCATAATCTCAATCTTTTGAATGACTTCTACCTGCGGATTACTCATGAATAAAATTAAATATAATATATGGTTTAATGTTATTTCTAGTTGTTGTTATTGTTAATTAATTTTTTAAAATTTATTTGCTTCACGTTTTAATTTTTATCATAGTAATTATTTAAATCATCAAACAATTTTTTTATTTTATTTTAAAGGTAACAATATAATCATTTATATAGAATTATTTTTAACTATTGTTATTGTAAGTTATTTTATGCTATTTATTTGAAAACTTTTAACGATTATAAAAATATTTTTAGGGAATATTTTAGTTAAATTCATATTACAATTTAGTTTTTTGCATTTAGCAGTATAATTTATCACTTTTAACTATTCACAAAATATTTTTCTGGTTTTTTAAGTGGAACTGAGATTTATATTGACGTTGACCCTGTAATGTTTTATTTAAATTAAGAATTTAAGTATTTTGTCCAACCTGTTCAAAAGTTGTAGCTTTAAACTGATAATGGTTTACATACAACAACATATTAAATCTAATAAATTAAGTATAATATGTTAAAAGTTAAAGACATAACTTTATAAGTAGAAATAAAAATATTATTTTAATATTGAAATTTAGTTTATTTATGATTACACTTTAGGTTTGATATTTATTTAACCTTATTAACCAACTTATAATCATTATTAGAAAGACACTATAATTTATCACTTTTAACTATTTACAAAATATTTTTTAGGTTGTTTAAGTTGAACTAAAATTTATATTCAAGTTGATCCTGTAAGATTATATTTAAATTAACAATTTAAATATTTTATGTAAATTGTTTAAAAGTTGTAGCTTTAAAATGATAATGGTTTACATACAACAACATATTAGACCTAATAAATTAGATATAATATGTTAAAAGTTAAAAACATAACTTTATAAGTAGAAGAAAATATATTTTTTTAATATTGAAATTTAGTTTATATATGATTACACTTTAGATTTTATATTCATTTAACCTTATTAACCAACTTATAATCATTATTAGAAAGAAATTGAAAGGTCATGAGAGTTTCAAATGAATGTGGTGAAAGGAAAAATGAATGGAAGTTTCAAATGAATGTGGTGAAAAGAAAAATGCTTCCTTTATAAGTATATAATGATAACAACCCTTTCATCAATAAAGTTAATTCGGTGATAATCATTCTCTAATGTATTTCTTATTCTTATTTTGAAACTAAGTTACTTACTTTAAACATCCAAATAAAAATGTACAACTTTAACAACATAAATAAGGAGAATGGAAAAAACATTAAAAAAAATTAACCAAAGGTATAAAGGAAATGTAGCTTTTTTAAGAACTTATTCCCTTAAAGTTGTACATTTTTATTTAGGAGAATAAGTTCTTAAAAAAGCTACATTTCCTTTATAGCTTTGGTTAATTTTTTTTAATGTTTTTTCCATTCTCCTTATTTATGTTCTTAAAGTTCCGAAAAAATTATTCGAACTCGTCGTTTGGCACGGGTAAACGGTTAATATATATATATATATATATATATATATATATATATATATATATATATATATATATATATATATATATATATATATATATATATATATATATATAAAAGATGAAAAATGCAACAAATTTTATAATCAGACAAACAATAACCTATACAAATCACCTAAAACAATGTATTCGTGTATTTTTTTTAAGCTAAAACATCTTTTATTTTACAATAATCAATATTTTGTAAAAAATTACATTTGATACTTAAAATTGCTAATACGTTCGATCTTTCTAGAGTCATGGTACTAAAGAGATACAATTTCAAAAGCTTCAATTTTAAAATACATCTTTCCATTGATGCAATCGTAACCAATACATTCAACAATATCATATAATCAACCAACACAATAGGGAACATATACATTATTTGAATATATGTTTAAGGACTTTAACTTTTGTATGCTTCATCCGACAATATTTTTTGAAAAGATTGTAACTTAATAAATAAGTCGAATCCATCAATATCAAATTATCTACTAGGCCATTTTTCTATTAGTAAACCTTTCATTTTTGAATCATAATCATCACATATTCTAGGATCAAAAACATTAAAATCACTTAATTTTTCTTTTATCAACAAATTCATTATTTTTAAATCATTAGAAATTTCAACCAAATCATTGGAAGTGGTTGGTGGATCATTAGAATTATTAACCGGATGATGAAAATTGTTTTCACTAACATTTTGATTTATAACAAAAAAAAAAATTATCCAAAAACCCTCCTAAACAACTAGTTTCTTCTTCTTTTTTCTTTTTCGATTATGAGCATATGATGTTACTTTTGGAAAAACATATTTAAAATTCAACAAATAATGTTATAAAAGTTAAGCAAAGAAATATACAACTTGAACAAAATTTATGTTTTTTTTTTCACTTCAAGATGGTAGAAAAACCATAAAATAAATCATAGAATAAGAAATTAAAAATTCATTTTAGAAAACTTTTGTCTAATAGCAACAATAAAATAAATTTATACCTTCTGGTACTTCTACTTCTATAAAGTCACTCAGAATCAAACTTAAAGCAACATAAATGAAATTGAACATTAACTCCTAAACCAAACAAACAAAAACATGGAACACAAATTATAAATTAGAATAAGAATAAAAAACAAAATAGGAGAGATAAATCTAAAAATCGAACTCACAAAGCCCCAATTTAGAAATCGAAAATCTCAAAATTCATTTCTTTTTCAGTCACATGTGATTTAGAAATCAGATAAAAACCGAATTTAGTAATCATAATAAAGGAACCTTATATATCATAACTCAAAAATCGGAATGAGAGGTAAAGAGTAATACAAAAGAAAACAGAACATGAGATAAAAAGGCGAATCATAAACCAAAATACATGAATCAGAACTCAAAAATTAGAATGAGAATCACAAAATAAGAGAAAAGAAAACATAAATTAGGAAGCTTAGAAACTGTGACATCGCCAATTTCCCGATCTTTTTCAAAATTTTTGTTTATACTTATTCAAAATATTTGTTATTGCAGAATTGGTACCAAAATATCCTCGACATGATATAACATCAAAATCTAGTCATTTTAGAAGATTTTATATTTTAAAAACATGGGATGTCATAACTGATAAAATAAACATAAACATAAAAGAAGACTTACAAAATCTCAATATACTAAAGATCTACATCTTTTGAATCTCTTAGCAGATAATTACATTATCTATCAGTACCTTCATATCGCTATCTGTGATATAAAGAAACTGAGTGTGTCAGGTTAACCTGGTGAGTACATAAGGTTTTCAACTCATAAAAATATAATTTATCTCTTTTAAATATATAATTCACACCAAACATTTAACTCGATTACCCATTCCCGTTACTCTCTTTTTTTCTTTGATCCTAAAGAATTATGTCAAGAATTATATCCTAACGATCATTGTACGCAACGAGTAGAAAATATTGCTTATAGGATTCTCTAGCGATACTTTTCAGTAATGCAACCATGGGGGGATAGAGTACTCGAATGAACCCATAATCCATATTCTCGGTTTTCATGATTCATTAACACGTACAGATTGCAAGTCTTCTAGTGTTCCACTAGACTTTCTAGATAATTCGTGGTCGTCATCTATAATCTGCTAGATGACTGCTCTCGGTAGTACAATGGTACTTGTATCTCTTTCTCTTGTGGTCTCTCACCACTAATATATCTTTCTCTCAAGGTCTCTCATTACTAATGTCTTAGCTCTTATGATCTCTTACTCTTAATGTCATTTCTCTTAGGTCTCTCGCTTTTATCTCGTCTCTTGAGCTCTCTAATTAGTATCTATTCTCTTAAGTTCTCTCTAACCTTTTTACCCAATACAATATAAGTATGGTAAATTAAATATATAATTACTTCAAGTAAAATTATTATCTCATTTAGCACACATTTTAGGAATTTAGATAGTAAACACATATAGCGGTTAAGCATATTAAATACTTGATATCTATGTGTAAGCTGAAAGTAACTATACACTCACTTGACTTAGGTGGGTGACTGGAGAATTCGGCAGCGCTCCGCCAAACTCCTTGACTTTTCTTCTGAAGTGACCTAGATATGGATGTCATTAAGTCTTAGTCTTACATTCCCGGCGACTAATAATAGTCTAGATTCCTCACTAATCCTAATGTCTACATCATGATTTATCAAGTAAGGAACAACCAGGTAGGATCATGTCGGAGGTAAGGCCCGTTTGGTATACAAAGTATACTGTTTGGAAATATCACTTTAAACACCTCACTAAATCCAGTCTAGACATCATCCCCATAAGTAGATAAATCATTATAATGACTTGGAATCACTGATAAATCATAATTATAGGTTCATAATAACGACTATGAGTATAATTAGAAGTTACACTTGAATAAAATAAGTGTAGCTTAATATTTGATAGATGTCATTTATATGTCTTTTAGGGTAGTTTTTATTAGCATTTAGTATCATATTTTGCATATTTACATGCCATTAGTTAAAATAATGTTCAATTCATGTTATTTGTTGGAATTCCAGTATTGCTCAGGTTTTTATGTCATTTTTAGATAATTCGAGTAGAGCAGTACTTTGGAAGCAACTTTGGATGCGTTTGATGGAGCATTGGAGTTAATTGCAACTTGGAACTTATTAAGGATTATGAGGAATGCTTGGAAGATGTTTTGGTCCAAAAATATTCGATTGAATTGATCATACGAAGATAGATTGCTACAATCTAAAGCATAAATGATGTTGTTGACAGCTTTGACCCCCTATCAGTATTTTGACCATATCTTAGATGAAAACTGGGAATTAAGCAGGAAGAACTCTGACTCGAGAGCTATCTAACACCGCAGGGCTTTACTATCTAAAAACTTAAGGGAGAAAGGGCTTAAAATTGAAGGAAATCAAGAGAGAAACGTTTAGAGGGTGTGAGAATGGTCTGAGATTCGACTCCTAGTTATAGTTGTATTTAGACTGCGTGTTGTACACCTGGTCGGACATGATGATGTGGTGATTTCTACATGGTGCCACATGTCGAGCATCTGGTGGAGTGTCAGTGTGTGCGACACACTCTGTCGTTGCATACGGGTGCGCGCGACGCACTCTGTCGGTTTCTGAGTCGTATATTGTTACGCTGAAATATTAGAAATTTCATAACTTCCTCTCAAGAAATCAGATTTGGGTTTTCTTTATGTGTACAGAATACTTGTCACATATACCATAACTTCAGTTAAGATTATTTATCCTAAATAATCTTCTGTCAAAATATCATTTTCTCGCTTATTTGACTAGCCCGTATCTACGAGTGTTACAAAAATGGAACTCACCCAAAAACCAATTTAGAAATAGAATACATAAAAAAATCTTCAAATTATCGTTAATCTATGTTACATAAATCACAATACCAGAAACCTTATCAGTAATTGAAGTAAAGAAATCTCATATCAGAATGAGAAGTAAAGAATTTCGCCAGTGTGTACTAGTAAGTTGGTTTAATAGAAAGAAGTTGAGAAACCTCATATTAGCAAGTTTAGAATCGAACTAGCTCGCGAGTGATTAGTTCATTAAAGGCTCTAATGTTTGCTTCTCGATCTCAACAATAGGATTTTCTAGAAGTCGATTGTTTTCTCAAGTTTCTTTGCACCCTACCTTTCAATAGGATGATATGTTGCCTCCTTAAACAACAGTAAGCACAATTGAACCATTTGGACTAAACCTTTGATACAGTTATATATATATATATATATATATATATATATATATATATATATATATATATATATATATATATATATATATATACCAAATTTATGCCCCTATTATTTTGTTGCCCTGGGTCATAGCTCAACTTGCCCATGTATTGGGTCGAGCCTGACTACGAAGTATGGATATACAACCAACTCATGGATACTAGGTTAAAACATGGATACTACATGGTTTATAGTGTACAAATTATTAACTCAATACATTTCTAGCATCATCATTTCATTTACTATGTAATAGATGATTTACATCAAACAAATACAACTAAAATCCTCACTATAGAAAATAACTCACACTCAAATGTATGAGAACAAGGAAGAACAAGAGATTAGTCTTAATAGAAGACCAAACCCTAACAGATATGAAACCCAAATTCTATCGTGAGATAGAGCTTCAATTAGAGTATATATGTGTGTGTGAAAATGAACCGAATGAATGAGAAACACATCAACAACAAACAAATTTACACACCAGGTCAAACGATCCATTAGGCAACCCAAAGTTCATGTACGACCCGAGTCCCTACAATAAATATACCAACCAGACCTCCAATTATAGAGAATAATTTAAACTTATCTTATAAATATAATAAATTAATGTTTAAGTTTGGAACATTTGAATGTTATTTTTCAACATGCCCCCTCAAACTAAACATTAATTTGAGAGAACAAACAAACCAAAAATCATGTTTTCTTACAAACATCAATTAAACCAGGACGATTAGAAATATAATCATGTTGATTACTTCTAAGAGCCTTAGTTAAAATATCAAGATTTTGATTCAAAGATTTAATTTTATTAACTTTTAAAGCTCTATTTTCAATTTTTCCTCTAACAAAATGAAGATCAACTTCAAAATGTTTAGTCTTTTCGTGGAAAACTGGATTCAATGCCAATTTAATGGCAGACTCGTTGTCACAAAAAATGTTTACAAGTGTTAAGTTCTTAAAACCAAAATCAAACCGTAACTTCAAAATCCATATTACTTTACAAGTAATACTCCCTAAGGCTTTATATTCATGTTGATTACTTCTAAGAGCCTTAGTTAAAATATCAAGATTTTGATTCAAAGATTTAACTTTATTAACTTTTAAAGCTCCATTTTCAATTTTTTCTCTAATAAATGAAGATCAACTTCAAAATGTTTAGTCTTTTCGTGGAAAACTGGATTCAATGCCAATTTAATGGCAGACTCGTTGTCAGAAAAAACGTTTACAAGTGTTAAGTTCTTAAAACCCAAATCAAACAGTAACTTCAAAATCCATATTACTTCACAAGTAATACTCCCTAAGGATTTATATTCTGACTCGGTAGAAGAGCGATAAACAGTTCTCTACTTCTTACTTTTCCATGAAACAAGACAACCGACAAAGTAAACAAGGTAACCAGTAACATATCTTCGACTAAACAGACACTTTGCCCAGTCAGCATCCACCAATCCAACAAGATCAAAAAAATTTCCTTTAGGAAAATGAATGCCTTTACCAGGAATATTATGTAAGCATCTGAAAAGTCTAAAAAGCAACATTAACATGTGACTTACAAGGTTTATGGCTATATTGACTTAAGATTTGGACAACATAAGAAATATATGGACATATAGTAATTAAGTAAATCAGTTTACCTATTCTCTTTTGAAATTCTTTTAAATTTACCAAAAAAATTAGAGCTATCCAAGTCACATTCTCTTTTAATAACAAAATTAGCTTCTAAAGGAGTTTTCACAGTGTAACACTCCAATCCAGATATTCCATTGTTCACCCTCTAGAGTTTCAATTTTGTCAGAAATGGTCCTTTCCATACGTTGGGTGTACCTCTGTGTACGCTTAGCGTACATGTGTGAGGGCATCGAGTAGTTGGGGCTTGTATACTGGGAGTACGAGCATGTATGCGGGGCATATGCGGCGGATGTCTAAAACCCTATTTCTTTAACTTGCACTCTATTTAAGCAACCTTATATCATTTGAACCAAACCCTAATCAGCCTCCATAGCCTCATTCCATCCTTTAACCCCAAATTTCCATGTGAGTGTGATCCTTGATCTTAAAGAGCGTTTTGGTGGCCATTTTAGAGAGCATTCAAGAAGGAAAAGGTGGTGATCAAGTCTTGGGTGTCATTGAGCTTCTAGATCCTGCATCTAGTTCATCTTGAGGAACTTCTGGAGGTATACAGTCATATCCTTCTCATCTCTTTTGTTAGTTTGAGCTAGGGTTTTCTTATGAAGTCTGTTTTTGGTTCTTCGACCCACTATTGAGAGTTGAGCAACTCCAAAGACAAGGATAGTTAGATCTAAGCTCTTTGAGCATGCTTGATGCATAAAGGTGTCATCTTGAAGGTTGTTTTGATACCATGCATGAGTTTGAGGTCTTAAATGAGGTCTTAATGGGAAGAACGAAGTATTGGGGACCCTTATGGCATGCACGGGCATAAAGTTGCAACCTTTATGCCCTAGGACATCTTAATGGACTTAGATCTAAAGTTTAACGTTGAAATACCAAGTATTAAGAACTTAATGGTCGTTGGTGCACATTCTGCTTGTACGTCGGGCGTAATATTGTTTACGCTGCACGTACAACCACGGGGCTGAGTACGCTAAGCGTACTGGAGCGGTACGCTGGGCGTACGCACCCCAGACGGGTCTGGGCTTCGTGTGGGCTTGTAAGCATTTTGGGTATGGTCCCATTTTGAGTTAGTGGTTTGATTATTATGTTTAGGCCATATTTGTTTTGGTTGGGCCTTATTAGGTCATGTGGCCCATTAAAAGCTTTTATCTTGGATCCTAGGCCCATTAGTAAAGGAAGGACTTTGGGGCCACCATGTAAGGAGTTAGGTTTAGGTTTTTTGGACTCTTTGACTAGGTTGGGTTATAATCCTAATTTACGGTTATTTGTACCATTGTTCAGTGTGAGGTTTCGGGCTGATACGCGAGCAGTTATTGTGTTCAACAGATTGAAGTTAGTCTTATCATCATACCCATGGTTCGAAGGCACCAATACCAACCCATTATCTGATATGTGGTAATTAGTTGATACGCAAGTGTATCCTTTATGGTATAGATTGTTTTATGTGAAGCCATGGGGGAGCCCATGACACATGGATATCAGAGCATGGGGGAGCCCATGAATTTCCCGGTAAAGATTATGGGGGTAGCCCATGACACTTGGTTATTAGACCATGGGGGAGCCCATGGCATTCCGCATAAAGACCATGGAGGGAGTCCACGACAATTCATGTATGTCTTTCTATTGCATGGTTTTTATGTGACTATATGTGTTGTGTATTTTGGGAAACTCACTAACCGTTTGCTTACAGTTTGTTGGGTGTTTCAGGTACTTCTAGCTCTAAGGGTAAAGGCCCGACTTGATGGTGCATCGTACACTCTCCAATATTCCGCACTAGTTGTTTTGGATACTTTGATCTTTTGAACAATGTATTATGTAATGGAATTTGTGGGAAACAAATATGGATATTATTTCTAGTTAATAAATGAAAAATTTTACCTAAGTTTTTGGGCTGTTACAAGTTGGTATCAGAGCCTTGGTTTGATGGATTCAGACACATTCTTGGGTGTGTCTGGACTCAAACTGAGGAAATGGTAAACCCTTTTTCAAAAAGAAACCAAAAGTTAAAAAAATTCTTGGAAACGGTTTTTTGTAAGAAAAAGGGGAGAGTGTAATGCGTGTAATCGGTCGAGCTCAAATAAGTGGTTCCAATGTTTTAGCCATGCTATAGTTATATTTGGAAATTTATGTTGAATTGATTACTTGCTATGTGTATGCTTTCAGAGTTGTATACGTCTATGATTGGATAGCCCTAGAATGATGAATTCTGCTTTATTCTTGTTCCTTGTTTGGTTGTGGTTTAGGGTAAAAGCTTATTTGACAATCTATGTGATTCTATTTGTGTATTGCTTGCATGCATGGGCAACCTGCTATGATTGGATTAAGTTTCTAGTTCAGTAGGTATTGGGAAATCTTATAATAGTCTAGGATCTGAGTTGGTGTTGTGCTTTGTGGTTCATAATTTATGGTTGGGTGAATTAGAAGTATCAGGTTTGGCCTTGGGGAAGGTACATGTAGGTGTAGAAGGTAGTATTGGGCCTGTACTACTGAAAGAACAGGACTTGTACCCGAATCAATTTCAGACCTGGAAGCTCTAAGGAGACCTGTGAGGAGGAATCCCCTTTGAATTCCTTATCATTTTTTCATGTGGTATTTTTTTAGTTGAGGATGATGATGATCACACGAGGTTCGGGTTCAGGATCAGGATCGGGATCGGGTTCAGGCTCTGGTGTAGAGCCCATTGATGAGAGGCTGCACGATCTTATCACGGCTGATGTTACTCATGGCATCATTGATGCTACCCCGGTGATCTTTGGTACCGTTAAGGAGGGCATCATGGAGATCATGGAGCGGCTCAGGTCTTTCCAAGTCGAGATTGCTACAAGCCAGATTGGGGCCTGAGCTCCCTCGTTCTGGGAGTTTAAGGTGTGTGGTGTGCCTGAGTTCTTTGGGGTTAGGGACCCCATCACCAGTCGACGTTGGGTGGCAAAAATGGAGAATCCCCAATGCACGATCTTTTGCACTGAGGCGGAAAAGATGGGGTTCGCATCATGTATGTTGAGGGACCAAGCATGAGACTGGTGGGAGGAGGTTACCCATGAGGTGGGATCAGCAGGTGTGGCTGAGATGAATTGAGGGGAGTTTATGAGGAGGTTTGATCAGGAGTTTGCACCATCCATTGAGATGCATCATTTAGTGAGAGAGTTCCAGGATTTGCAGCAGACTACAAAGACTATGGCGGAGATCACCGCCAAGTTTCGAGAGAAGGCACTATTGGTCTCGCAGTACGTTGCGGACGAGGAGATGAAGAAGACTAGATATCATTCCATGATATGAAATGACATTTGAGAGTTTGTGAGTTTTTTAGGGTGGAGGACCCTGAATGACATGGTGGAGAAGGCCCAGGAATGCAGGATTGAGTTAGAGCTTCGCACGAAGAAGAAGATGGAGTACGTTCAGACGGCTGTGGGTCAGGATAAGAAGCCTAAGACATCCGATCATCCCAAAAGAGGCCAGTAGGATCGGGGCTGTAGTGCCAAGTGCGACAGGAAGAACTTTGGAACCTGTCAAGCATCAAGTTCATTATGTTATTCGTGTGGCCAGCCGGTCCACATGAGCAGGGATTGCCCAAAGAAGGGCTTGATTTGTTTCCACTACAACCAAACCGGTCATAAAAAGGCCGATTATCCGAGGTTGTCTTGAGGATGAGCAGTGGCGGGGCCTGTGCCCACCACAATGAGGATCACTGATGGCCGCCCGGTCAAGGAGGAGGCTCCTGCAGTGAAGAGTCGTACATTTCAACTGGCCACGGAGGAGGCTCGATCAGCTCCAAACGTCGTGACTGGTATGTGATCCATTTTTATCTTATTTATTTTATTGTTATGCTTATGTTATTATGACTTTGTATAGGGACCTTTTTGGTCAATGGATTTTCAGCTAATGTTCTTTTTTATTAGGGGGCTACCTGATCATTTGTATCCCTTGCAATCACCAAGAAGTTTCGAGATGCTCCAGGGAATTTGGATTCCCCAATCGAGGTGGAGATTGCGAATGACCACATTGTGAGCGTTGCGAGGTTTTTTCGGAGGAGTGTTCTGAATATATTCGGGGATTGATTTGGTTATGATTCCTTTGAGAGGATTACAGGTGATCATTGGGATGGATTGGTTGGGGGCCCAATGGGTCCATGATAGATTGCGAGCATCAGCTGGTGAGGATTCAAACCCAGATTGTGGGAGAACTGGTTATCCATGGGGAGAGAGCCTCACATGGACCAACTCTTTGTTCGGCTGCGAGGGCTAGGAGACTCCTTCAGTAGGGTTGTTTGGGGTTCTTAGCTTATGTATCAGATACAAGGGTGGAGGCCACGTCGGAGATGAGGAGGGTACCTATTGTGCGAGATTTTCCAAATGAATTTCTAGAGGAGTTTCATGGGGTTCCTCCCAAGTTGCAAGTTGGTGCCTCGTGAGGCTCTGATAGCCAAGGCGTCGTATCATCTAGCTCCGCCTCAGATGTAGGAGTTGTCTACGCTGCTTCTTGAGCTACTAGACTGAGGATTCTTTCGTCTGAGCAGTTCCCTGTTAGGAGCACCGATCTTGTTCGTGAAACAGAATGATGGGTCACACAGGTTGTGTATTGATTTATTTGATCAGCATCACGGTGCATCTTGGTTTTCCAATATTGATCTTCGGTCAGGGTATCATTAGATGTGGATCAGGGATGAAGACATATCGAAGACGGAGTTTAGAACTTGTTATGGTCATTATAAGTTTGTGGTGATTCCGTTTGGGCTCACCAATTCTCCAACAGCGTTCATGGATCTCATGAACTGGGTTTGTAGACCGATGATGGATCAATTTGTGATCGTATTCATTGATGATATTTTGGTCTATTCTAAGACCATGGAGAAGCACGAGCAGTTGAGGGAGGTGATGGGGACCTTAAGGATGGAGAGGCTTTATGCAAATTCTTCAAATACGAGTTTTGGTTACGTAAGATGTAGTTTATGGGGCACATTATCAACCAAGAGGGTATTTTGGTAGATCCGGCCAAGATTGAGGCGGTAATGCGTTGGGAGGTTCCGAAGAACGAATTCGAGATCTGGAGCTTCTTAGAGTTAGTAGGGTACTATCAGAGATTCATCCAGGATTTCTCTAAGATTGTCATACCTTTTACCCGTTTGACTAAGAAAAGTGTGACCTTTCAATGGGGTCCAGATCAGCAGTCGGCTTTCGAGACCTTGAGGCAGAAATTATGTGAGGCCCCGATTCTAGCGCTACCCGAGGGATTGGATGGTTTTTTACGCTACTGTGACGTTTCTATTTCGAGTTTAGGGGTTGTTCTGATGCAGAGGAGGTATGTAATTGTTTATGCCTCATGGCAGCTAAAGCCTCATGAGGAAAATTACCCCACCCATGATTTGGAATTGGGGGTAGTGGTTTTTGCCCTCAAGATTTGGATGCATTATTTATATGGGGTCTGATGCACCATTTTCACCGACCACAAGAGTTTGACATATTTAATGAACTAGCAGAATCTGAATATGAGACAAATGAGATGGTTAGATGTGGTAAAATATTATCACTGTGAGATTTTGTATCATCCCGGGAAGGCCAATGTGGTGGCCAATGCTTTGAGTCGTAAGGCGGCGAGTGCTCTGATCCGAGATGTCTGCTTGAGGATGATGGGGATTTCAAATTTATTGGATATGATTATGGAGGCACTGGTGGAGGGATTGAAAAATGAGAACTGGAATTTTGAGCGAATTCAGGGGCAGATTCCATTGTTTGTTCGGGACAATCGAGGGTTATTGACTTAGTGTGGCAGATTTTGGGTTCCGGCATTTAAGGGAGTGAGGAAAAGGGACTTGGAGGAGACGCACAAGTCCAAATTTTCTATTCATCTGGGGGCCACAAAGATGTACCGAGACCTGAGATTGAGCTATTGGTGCCCTGCATGAAGCGGGATGTAACATCCCACTACCAGGTATAAAATTAAATTAATTCATATTCATTGTGACAGGGCAACTCGACAAGTTGGAGGCCCCAACTCGTCGAGTATAGATAGAGATAGCTGCGTTGTTTTTAGAGTCAACTCAACGAGTTGGAGGATCCAACTCGACGAGTAGGAGCTGAGCGTGTAAACCCTAATTTTCACGGTTTTCACCCTACTTAAAGGACCTTAAGTCCTTTACCCCGCCTCCTTCACCACCTTAGCACCCTGAGAGAAACCCTAATGGAGTTGTTATCATTTTTTTGTGAGAGAGAGAGAGGGAGAGAGAAAGGCTAAGATTGTGTGTCTTGGTGCATTCTTTGAAGGAGATTGAGGAGAAAAAGGTTTGGAACGCGAATGAGTCCTTGGATCCGGCATTCTTGCAGTGTTAGCAGCCATTGGAGGTAAAAAGCCACTAACTTGGTCACTTGATTGTTAGATCTCTCCATTAGAGAGTTATGGCCATTTTTAGCATTTCCCTTGGGTCCTTATTGGCCTTGAGCTTACTTTGAAGCTAAGACTTCAGATATGGACATTATTAGGCCCTTTAGGCCTAAAGACTCGAGCTTTATCTAGTTTTAGCCAACTTCCATACCTTAAACTCTTGTTGAGCTTTGGTTTGGCAAACTTAGCCCTAGATGCCATGCATGAACGTAAAGCTAGCAGCTTTACGTGTTATTTCAGCCTTAGAAGGCTAGATCTAGAGTTTGGGGCCCCAACCTTTCTTAAAAACGTCTGAATGAGAGAATGGCTTGAAGGAACTCGACGAGTTGGTGACTCAACTTGATGAGTTGGTTTGGGTTTTCCCTAATAGTCTAGACGCGTTACAAAATCGGCGAGTTGGTGAGACAACTCGGCGAGTTGAGTTGGATTTTTCCGATATTTCAAAGAAATGAAGGAACTCGACGAGTCGCGTAGACGCACTCAAAGATTTGGGTCAACAGGGACTGTTGACTTGAGGGTTGAGTTTCGTTGACTTCTAGGGTTTGGTCAAGTTATGGACTTAGGAGACCATGGAGGGGTAAAATGGTCTTTCACCCTTTCTAAGAGTTAGTAAAGGAATAGTTGGACATCCTTGGAGTTGTTATTATAAATTGTTAATTAGAAATGATTATGATATATGTAGGCGGAGTCTAGACCTACCATTGAGTTCGAGACATACTTGCTTACTTACGGGGTGAGTCTTCTCACTATACTTACCTGAGTGGTAATATTGTGTGACCGGAGGGTCTTACTTGAGTTATTGACTAGAGGTTCTTATGTGCTTATACTGAGATATGTGATATCATGCATTTTTTCTTTGTAATTTATGTTGTATATTATTTATGTGCCTTATTGAGTTAGGACCGGAGGGTCCAAACCGAGTTGTGAGACCGAAAGGTCTTCACTGAGATACTGGACTGGAGGGTCCAACCCGAGCTGTGAGATTGGAGGGTCTTCACTGAGACACATGATCGGAGGGTCCTTATCGAGATATAGCCATGATCGGCTAATTATTTGTGCATGGTATTTTGGGGAACTCACTAAGCTTCGTGCTTACAGTGTTGTATGAAATGTGTTTCAGGTACCTCTTAGGATCGCGGGAAGGCGCCGACTTGATTGTACACACCAGCTTGAGATTATGTTTTGAGGATTCTGGGATATTGTCAAACATTTTATTGTCTTGTGTTTTGAACAACTTATAAATTTGGGTTTGAGAAATGTGAAATTGTGTTTTGTGTAGTTTTAAAAATGAAAATTTTATTTGAGAATTTTGAGTGTTACATAGGAGGTTGTGTGGTTTGTCGAGAGGTGTTTCATCTGCAGGAAGGTCAAAGCCGAACATCAGAGGCCTCACAGTAAGGTTCAGCCGCTACCTATTTCCATTTTGAAATGGGAAGAGATCACCATGGATTTTATCACGAAATTACCTAGGACGACGCGGAGTGTGGATTTCCTTTTGGGTAATTGTGGACAGGTTGACTAAGAGCACACATTTTATTCTGATTACTGAGTGTATCTCCGCCAAGAAATTAGCAGATATTTTTTCATGGGAGGTGGTGGTCAGGCATGGGGTGCCGGTATCTATGGTCTCGGAACGCGATGTTCGTTTCACCTCTAGATTTTGGAGGAAGTTTCGTGAGGAGTTGGGTACTCAATTGCGTTTCAGCACTGCTTACCACCCCCAGACCGATGGTCAGAGCAAGAGGACAATCCAGAAGCTCAAGGATATGCTTCGGCTGTGTGTATTAGATTTTAGAAGGGAGCTGGGATACTTACCTTCCACCAGCAGAGTTCACATACAACAATAGTTATCATGCTAGTATTGACCGACCCCCGTTTGAGATGATGTATGGTCGGAGGTGTAGGACTCCAGTTTTTTGGGGGGAGGTTGGACATCGAGTCATGGGAAGCACTGAAGTGGTGTTTAAGACCACTGAGTTGATTTAGCAGGTGTGTGATAGACTGAGGGTTGTGCAGAGCTGTCAGAATAGCTATGCTAACCCACGATGATTAGATCTCGAGTTTCAAGTGGGAGAATTTGTGTTGCTTAAGGTGTCACCGTAGAAATGTGTCATTCGGTTTAAGAAGAAAGGCAAGTTGGGGCCCCAATTCATTGGTCCCTTCAGGATTTCTGCCCGGGTTGGTAGGGTTGCTTATCGGTTGGATCTTTCGGATGAGCTTAGTCAGATCCACAACACCTTTCATGTGTCTCAACTCCGAAAGTGTGTTGCGGATGAGGTCGCAGTTATTTCCTTGGATGACATTCAGGTGGATAGGAGCCTGAATTAGGTAGAGAAGCCCATCGCAGTCTTGGATAGAAAAACTAACGCTCTTCGTAACAAGGTGGTGAAGCTAGTGAAGGTGTAATGGCAACATCGGAAGGGATACGAATAGACTTGGGAGCTAGAGGACGAGATGCGAGAGCATTACCCGAATCTATTTACGACTGCGGACTTCAAGGACGAAGTCTAGTTCAAGTGGGGGAGAGTTGCAACACTCTAATCCAGGTATTCCGTTGTTCACCCTCTAGTGTTTCAATTTTGTCAGAAATGGTCCTTTCTGTACGTTGGGCGTACCTCTATGTAGGCTTAGCGTACGTTTTTGAGGGCATTGGGTGGCTGGGGATCGTATGCTGGGCGTACGAGCATGTACGTAGGGCGTACGTGGCGGATGTCTAAAACCCTAATTCTTTGACTTGCACCCTATTTAAGCAAGCTTATATCATTTGGACCAAACCCTAATTAACCTCCATAGCCTCATTTCGTCCCTTAACCTAGATTTTCATGTGAGTGTGATCCTTGAGCTTAAAGAGTGTTTTGGTGCCCATTTTAGAGAGCATTCAAGAAGGAGAAGGTGGTGATCAAGTCTTGGGTATCATTGAGCTTCTAGATCCTGCATCTAGTTCATCTTGAGGAACTTCTGGAGGTATAAAGTCATATCCTTGTCATCACTTTTGTTAGTTTGAGCTAGGGTTTTGTTATGAAGTCCGTTTTTGGTTCTTGGGCCCTCTCTTGAGAGGTGAGCAACTCTAGAGACTACGATACTTAGATCTAAGCTCTTTGAGCATGCTTGATGCATAAAGGTGTCATCTTGAATGTTGTTCTGATACCATGAATGAGTTTGAGGTCTTAAATGAGGTCTGAATGGGAAGAATGAAGTATCGGGGATACTTATGGCATGTAAGGGCATAAAGTTGCCAACTTTATGCCCTAGGACATCTTAATGGACTCAGATATGAAGTTTAACGTTGAAATCCCAAGTATTAAGGACTTAATGGTCGTTGGTGCATATTCTGCTTGTACATCGGGCGTAATATTGTGTACACTACGCGTACAACGAAGGGGCTCCGTACGCTAAGCGTACTAGAGCGGTACACTGGGCGTATGGAGCCCATATGGGCTTGGGCTTCATGTGGGCTTGTAAGCTTTTTGGGCCTTATTCAGTTTTGGGCCTGGTCCTATTTTGAGTTAGTGGTCTGATTATTCTGTTTTGGTCCATAGTTGTTTTGGTTGGGCTTTATTGGGCCATGTGGCCCATTAATAGCTTTATCTTGGATCCTAGGCCCATTAGTAAAGGAAGGACTTTTGGGCCACCATGTAAGGACTTAGGTTTAGGTTTTTTGGACTCTTTGACTAGGTTTTGTTATAATCCTAATTTAGGGTTATCTGTACCATTGTTCAATGTGAGGTTTCAGGCTGATATGCAAGCAACTATTGTGTTCAGTAGACTGAGGTGAGTCTTCTTATCATACCCATGGGTCGAAGTTGCCAATGTCGGCCCATTATCTGATATGTGGTAATTAGTTTATATGCAACTGTATTATTTGTGTTATGGATTGTTTTATGTGAAGACCATGGGTGAGCCCGTAGCACTTGGATATCAGACCACGGGGGGAGCCCATGGCACTTGGTTATCAGACCATGGGGGGAGCGCATGTCACTCCATGTAAAGACCATGGAGGGAGTCCATGGCAATTCATGGATGCCTTTCTATTGCATGGTTTTTATGTGATTGTGTGTTTTTTGTATTTTCAGAAACTCACTAGACATTTGCTTACAGTTTGTTGGGTGTTTCAGGTACTTATGACTTTATGGGCAAAAGTCCGGCTTGATGGTGCAACGTGCACTCTCCAGTATTCCGCACTAGTTGTTTGGGATACTATGATCTTTTGAACAATGTATTATATAATGGAATTTGTGGGAAACAAATATGGGTATTATTTCTAGTTAATAAATGAAAATTTTTACCTAAGTTTTTGGGCTATTACACACAGGCTTACATGCAAGCATACCAAAATCATGCAACAATTCCTTACAATACTTTCTTTGATTAAGACATACCATTATCAACTTTAATAACTTCTATCCCCAAAATATATTTCAATGATCCTAAATCTTTAATCAAAATCTGAGATTTAAGAAAGATATTAACCTTTTGTAACTTGGTACTGCAATTTCCAATGATAATAATATCATCCACATATACCAGAAGCACAACAATAGTATTTTTAAAAATTCTAAAAAACAAAGAGTAATTATTTAAACTTTGTTTAAAACCAAAAGTTGAAAGAGAGGAACACAATTTTTAATTCCACTTTCTTGGGGCTTGTTTAAGCCCATAAAGAGATTTTATCAGATTACAAACCCTAGCATCATCTTTAGAATGATACCATTTAGGTAAATTCATGTAAACACTTTCAGACAAGTCATCATATAAAAAATGCATTATTTATGTCAAGATGAAATAGAGGCCAAGAATTATGAACAACCAAGGAAATGACAAGGTGAACGGTAACTATTTTTGCTACAAGAGAAAAGGTCTCCTCAAAGTCAATTCCTTCCCTCTGGTTATACCCTTTAGCAACAAGTTTGGCTTTATATTGTTCTATTTCTCCATTAGTCTTATATTTAATTTTGTAAATCCAACGACAACCTATAGCCTTTCTACCTTTGGAAAAATCAATAATCTCCCAAGTGTTATTTTTATAAAGGGTTTCCATTTCTTCATTCATAGCCTTCACCTAGTTAGGGTCAAGGGTTGCTTCATTAAAAGTTTTGGGTTCACAAGACTTATTCATATTAGACACAAACCACAAATTTGCAATATTAGGAGAAGAATAACTAACATATTTCTCAATACCATACTTGTGTCTTCCTTTAACAACATAATCACTAATCCTAACTGACATGTGAACATCACAACATGACCTAGTGACCCTAGTAGACTTACCTTCAGAAGGACTAGGATTAATTTGCCCACTTTCATCAGTCAAAGTAGAAGAACTAGGAACTGTACCATTAGAGGGAGACACATATGCCTCGCCAGTGTGGATGTTGACAATAAAAGGACCAGTCTCATCCAGATTGTGGACTGCATTAGTACCATCCCTATAATGGACACCTCTCAAGTCATCTAAACTAGCAGTATTATGTAAAGTACTAAACAATAATGACTCATCATATGAAAAAGAATCAGAAGCATTTAGATTGTTGTTGGGTTTATCAGTCATAGGGGATGATAAAGACTTAAGCTTGAAAGGAAACATAGTTTCATCAAAATTTATATCCCTAGAAACAAAAATAATATTTTTATCAAGACTAAGAACATTATACACCTTTTTATTAGAAGCATAACCAATGAAAATACATTTATTAGCTCTTTCAGAAAATTTATCTAAATTGTTAAGCTTAGTAAGAAAGCATAAACAACCAAATACTATAAGTTTATCAATAGAAGGAGAAGTTTTATAAACAAGCTCATAGGGAGAAGAACCATTCAAAACAGAAGTAGGGGTTCTGTTTATGAGAAAAACAATAGTTAAAACAGCATCTCCCCAGAATTGAAGAGTTAAACCAGACTGAAAGATTAAAGACCTTGAGACATTAAAAATATGCTGGTGTTTCCTCTCCACAACACTATTGTTTTGTGGAGTATGAACACAAGAAGTTTGATGCAAAATACCTTTAGATTCAAAAAACAATTTTAGCCTATTATTTAATAATTCAGTTCCATTATCTGACCTTGCAGTCTTAATTTTGACTTTGAATTGATTAAAAACAATATTAAAGAAAACAAAAGCATAGTTATAGACCTCATCTTTAAACTTCATCAAGTAAATCGAAGTTGCTCGTGTGATATCATCCACAATAGTAAAAAAAAAATACCTAAAACCTTTTGAAATGGTCACCATATAAGGACCCCCAAACATCAAGTTGTTTTAGCTCACCAAGTCTAGTAGTGATATGTTGATGATTTGCAAGGAATCTCTAGTTTGTTTGGCCTTGTGACATATATCACAAGGAGGGAGAACATCATTACTAAACTTTAGCTTAATTTTTAAAGAAATTAAAGGGTGATCAGATGGATGACCAAGTCGATGATGCCAAGTGAGTTTAGAAACACAACAAACAGAAGAACTAACAATCCTAGAATTATTACCTGGAGGCTAACTATGTATATAATAGAGACCTCCAAATTGTTTACCATTCCCCACCATCTCCTTTGATTGGAAACACTGAATTTTACAATTATGTTCATTAAAGACAATCTCACAAATACTATCTTTGTAGAATTTATGGACATATAAGAGATTTACATTAAATTCGGGAACAATGAAGACATCAAACAAGGTTAAGGAATCAGACAAATTCATATTCCTAATTTTTTCAATTTTAGCAGAAGTCCCATCAGGATGACTAACCAGAAGATCCAACTTAGATACATCCACAGTATCATGAAGAGAGGATTTAGAAGCTATAGTATGTTGATTTGCTCCTGAATCCACAATCCACTTTTTGGAAATTAATGGTAGAGTTAAAGCTACAATTGGAATTAAACGCTTTGAATAAGCAAGTAGCTGCCATATTTGCACTAGCAGAGGCTTCCTCATTCAATTGTTTTTCATTGATGAGTTGCAAAAGCTTGATATATTGATCCTTAGTCAGTTGATTTAACTCATAGTCTCTATTGGAATTAGATAAACTAGATGAATTAGGACTTCCAGAAGGGGTAGTGGCAGAATTAACTAGAAAAATTCCGATTAGAACTGTTTTGATTATTAGACTTAATCTTGGCTTAAAATCTTTAAGATAACCAATTATTTTGTAACATTTCTCTATAGAGTGACCCTTAATACCACAGTTTTTACACTTAACAACTTGGCCTTTGTTCTTATTAGAGTTATTTGAATTAAACCTATTGTTGAACCTACTATTAAATACAGTAGGTTGAAACCTATATGAAGACTGAGATGATTGAGTAGTAGATAAAGAACCATTTCTTTGAAGAGACTCTTCTTTGGACACAAAAGAGAAGGAATTTTGACATTGGGTAAAGGTTCCATAAGCAAAATATGAATTTTGACTTGACAATAAGAGTCATCACAACCACTAAGAAACTGCATAAGTTTAACTAGATTTGATTGATCTTTGAGTTTAATAGAATCCTCACAAGTACACTCAGTCAAACTAGTAAGACCATCAAACTCCTTCCACAAGGCATCAAGTTTATTCAAGTAGTCTGACAAGGAACTTCCATTTTCTTTGGGAGAATTAATTTGTTGATGAATGTTGAAAACAACAGACCTATCAGACTTATTCTAGGTTTCAAAGAGATTTTTTCAAATGTCCTCAGCTACTTTAGAATAAGCTTGACTCTAATAGATGGATTCATAAATAGATGAAAGAAGCAAAGAACAGACAACAACATTAGCCCTGCCCCATTTAGATTGTTTGGATGCATCAACATCATTCTTTTATAGGGTACCATTAACGAATCCTAATTTATTTCTAGCCCTAACAGCTCTAGACATGGAACTTCTCCATTGCCTAAAATTTTCATTACGAATTAACTTTATGGTAATAATTGTTCTAACAACATTATCACAAGGATGAATGTAGAGAGGATCATCAAAGTTAACTTAACCATCCTTTCCACTTCCACCCATAGAATCAGTAGGACCAGCCATAAAAACACAATTAATACACAAATAACAAGCAAGAATCACAGAATAGATAGGAACAAAAATCCAAGCAAAGGAAAAAAACAGACAACTGTATCGATCACAAGTCCAGATAGTCACCATGTTTGTGTTAGATTAGATTTCTAAGCTAATAAATAAATTAGTATAATCTTGAATTATTAGCAAAGTCCTTTTGGGTTGCCCCCAAACCTAGTAATTGACCGGAATGTTTTTTTTTTTGGACAGAGAGACTGGTTTATTAATTTATTATACAGTTAATAAATTAATTAGAAATCAAAATAAATTATTTATTAATATATTATGAGAATAATATATTAATTAGAAATAGTATTATTTAATTAAGAATTAATCAGAAGTTAATTGGAATTAAGTTGGGGATTAATTAGATTAATTAGAAGTGGAAGGACTCAAGATGAAAATGTTCAAAGTTGAACAGTGATAAAATCTAGAACCTCCTTAGGAGGGGGGACAAAATTTTAGATGGTAATGGGGTTTCTAGAGCTTTTCTTGGGCTCTAAGGAAGCTTGGATGCCTTAAGGGTAAATCAAAAGGGATAAGGCTTATCCAAGGAAACCTGCCTTATCCTAGCTCCTCTAATCACCTATATAAGCCCTCCTAAGGGTTCATAATTTCGTTTATCCCTTATATAAGAGGTAGAAATGAAAATCCTTCCTCCTCTCATCTCTCCTCTTTAGCCTCCAATTTGCTAGGGTTTAGGTGTGATTCATTCGAGGTATGAGATTTCTGGTGCTTTCTTTCTAAAGCTAGATCAAGAACGAATCATTATTTATTTACAATAATAAACAAAATGTATGTAATTTCTATAATCGTTTGATATTTTCTAAAATAGCAATGTACTTTTAGGGTTTTTGATATTCAATAGTTGCTTACAAATCATAGTGAGAACATAGATCATTTAGGGTGCATGTGAACTTAGGGTTTATGTTTTTTCCGCCAAAATAGTTTTTTGTAACATGTAAAACCAATCAGTGGCATCAGAGCCATTGTTCTCATTGATCTTGCACAAAAAGTTGAATAGATCGAAATTAAGGTTTATAGAAACTAATGGCTAATGGATACATTTTCGAAAATTGCTAGGACTCTTGAAACCATAGCCTCTACCCTTAGTTTTTTTTTTCGATTTTTACAAGGGTTTTAGAAACCCTAGACTCCTCCCTATTTTTAATTACTTAGAGGGCAAGTTAGGTTTCCCTTATTTGATAATTATTTTTTAATTAGTTAAAATTGAATAATTAAGATTGCTTCATCAACTTTGGGTTGGAACTTTGTAAGCTGATCGCGGTTGTTTTTTATGAAGCATCTGCATCTAAAAACATGAAGAAAAGAGATACTTGGCATTTGACCGTTCATGGCTTCATATGGTGTCATATTGAAGCGTCGATTGATAATACTCCTATTTTGAGTGAAGCATACAGTTGAGACAGCTTCAGCCCAAAGATAGAGCAGAAGATTTGCAAAGTTAAGCATAGATCGAGCAGCTTCAACAAGTGTTATGTTGGGTCGTTCGACTACACCATTTTGCTTTAGGGTGTATGGAGCAGAGAAGTTGTGGTCAATACCTTCTCGGTGAGGAAGTTCTCAATGGTGGCATTGGTAAACTCCGAACCATTATCACTTCGTATTCATCTTAGAGGAAGTTTGATGAGAACTTCAATTCCTTTGATAAAGTTGATGTGTTCCAAGGCTGTTTCTTACTTGAGCCTTAAGAAGAAGACCCAGGTGAACCTAGTAAAATCATCCACAAACACAAGAATGTATTTTTTGTGATATAGACATTCTACTGTTGAGGGTCCACAAAGATCAATGTGCAAAAGTTCTAACAGCTCCGAGATAGATTTTTCAATGATGACATGATGAAACTTCTTCGATTGCTTTCCACACTCGCATGCACCACATAAATGATCATTCTCGAACTTGAGGAGTGACATACCTCTTACCATTTCACTGGAAACAAGATCGTTCATATATCGAAAGTTTATATGAGCAAGCCTTCAATGCCATAACCAACTGACGTCATGAACATCTTTTTAAAAGTAAACAGAGCAGGGGCTTGCCAATGATCGGGTTGATGTCAAGAGTATACATGTTCTTGTTGCGATTTGACTTGATTAAACATTCCTTACAGTCTTCTGTCGTGACATAGTTGTGTTTCTTGCAAAATTCAACTCGATGATTTGCATCAGTGAGTTGAGCCACACTTATCAGATTATGCTTCAGGTCAACTACATATGCCACATTTGAAATGGAGAAATTGCCATTTGTAAGGATGCCATAACCTGTGATCTGAGAGTTGGAGTTATTTACATACGTCAAGTAACAAGAATTTGGTGAAAGTTTGAGATCTCGTAGAAAGTCCTTCTGTCATTTCATGTGCATGGAGCAAGCACTATTAATATACCATATTGTTTCTTGCTCCGAAGCACATAGTGCTTGCAAAATTAGTGAGTTGTGGAGTTATTAGGCTCCGAGTTAGGTTTTGGGACAAGGGCACGGGTTTTGAACTTTGGTTGTGACTTTTAAGCAATAGTTTTTTAGAGGGTTTATTTCGAGATCCTTTTGGAAATAAAAAGATATCCATGGTTCTTTCATCTATCCAGTAATCATACTCAATGACATGTGGTTTCGAAACAACTTTTCTCAGACCGGCAACTTCCGGACCAGTGGGAATTACTGTGTCTCTCGGAGTTGTAGTTTCATTTTTGAGATTTTTTACTTTCCATAGAAGATTTTGTTTTGAAGATTTTTGTGAAAATGTTTTCTTAAAGACTTTTTCTTTGTTTGATAATACATTTGGTTTTGAAAGATGTTGAGTTTTGAAAATCGTACCATCAGATTTGGCTATGAAAACAGATGAAATAGTCCGAGGAGAGTTACTTTTGACAGATTGAGTATTTGTAATGGACTTTTTCGAGATGGGGTTGACAACCTTCTTATGTTCTAACTGACTGGGAGGATTAGATGGCCTTTTGAGAATCTTAACAGGTACGAAGGTGGTGTGACTCCTAGTCGATGCGCTAGCAGTCCGAGATACACTCTTTTTGGAGTTCTCGAGGAATTTGGAATTTTGTCTTGACTTAATTTCCTTTTTGAGAGCATTCATGGCTTCTACCTTAGGATCAACAACATCTTTCCTATTTAACATTGGATTCTTTTTAGATTTGAAAGAGGCCTTGGAAGTTTGACCTACAGATGGATTGTTAAACGCAGGGTTGAATGGCACAAGATTTGTTTTGGAAATTAGTTGCGAGTCAGAATCACATGAATTCGATGAATCATCAATGTCACTATCTAAAGTTGCCTAAACAAACTCAACGGTATTAGGTTCAGTTGAATCCAAAATGATTTCCTCAACAACACAATTGTTAGGAGGATTGTGATTCGAAATTAGAACGACAGTGTTTGGAATGCTAGAGTGAGATTCTGAGGTCCGATTCAGGTCCTGTTTTATTAGAGGCAGAATAAGCGTGGAATCGGGTGTGACATCTCCATTTTCACAGCTAGAAAAGACCGATTTGTTTATGCTGTGTTTTGAAAATTAGAATATCCTTTTAAAGAAAAATGTTGCAGAATTTGCTCCCAGAAAAAACATGATAAATACGTTATCAAAGCATATCCGAAGAAATGTATTTTATTCATTTTAAAACTTTGGTATGTCATCGTCAATATAGAAACTTAAGCATAAACAGAACTTACATTCATTAACACTTATGATTTACATCTCCTTAATCTCTCAGTGTAATGTAACTTCATATCGATACCTGTGATACAATAAACTTGAGTGGGTCAGGTTGGAAGACATGGTGAGTACATAGGGTTTTCAACCCACAATAATATAATTATTATGTTTAACCATCAAACAATTAACCCAATTACCCATTCCCATTATCTTCTTTATTGTTAAGGATTTACCCTAAGTATCATCTATCTTGCATTCATTCCTTCTGAATTATGTTTGTTCCAGGGTTTATATGACAGGCACTAAGTCCATAGCTGCCAATGTCCATTCATAAAGCACTAAATCCATAGCTGCTAAAGTTCATTTATCGGGCACTAAGTCCATATCTACCAATGTTTATCTGATAGGTACTAAGTCCATGGCTACCGACGTTATTTATTTGGCACTAAGTCCATAGCTACCAATGCTCGTCCATAAAGCACTAACTCTATAGCTGCTAATGTTTACTTATATCATCCTTCATTTCCCATCATTCATCTACCCATGTTTCACCCAACACATTTGTAGATATAACATACTTATACAACTTAAATCATTAAAACATGTATAAAATTTTTCATCCAGCATAGATATCAATAACACATATAATTTGCACACATAGCACGTATTAAATACTTCATATCTATGTGTAAGATGAAAGTAACTATGCACTCACTTGTTAAAGTGATGATTTCAAACTCGGGCAGTGCTTCGCTTCTAACGATTCTATTTTCCTTCAACGAAACCTAGCATTATTATCGCTAAGTTTTGGTCTAATCTTTATTGCAACTAATTATTAGTCTAGATTCATCAACAACTCAAAGTGTACTTTCATGATCTATCAATTAAGGAACAACCAGGTAGGATCATATTGGAGGTAGGGTCCGTTTGGTATACGAAGTATATTGTTTGGAAATCCCACTTTAAACACCTTACTAAATCACAGCCTAAACATCATCCCCGTAAGTAGATCAATCAGTATAATGACTTGGAATCACTTATAAATCTTGTTTATATGTTCATAATAGTGATAATGAACTTAAACATAATTTATACTTAAAGTAAGGTAAGCATAACTCACTTACCAGGGTGTTTAGCGAAGAACCGGGCTCTGTGCGGGCAGAACTTCTGAGCCGAAAGCTCTTCTCCTAATGGCCTTGTGGTGCTCCAGGACTCGCTACTAACTTCTAATAAAGGATAGAGAAAATCCTTGAGGCTTTAGGGTTATTTGGCTCCGTTTAAAAAAATGAGAGAAGTTGAGAAAAGGAGTGAAGAAAAATGAGGAAAAACGCCTCTATTTATAGGTTACTAGCGCCGAGTACGCTGAGCGTACTCAAGAATTACGCTGAGCATAATGGGTTTTTAAAGGTTAAGCTAAGCGTACTCGAAATTACGTTGGGCGTAATGTGCCACGTGTCACGATCTCATGCAAAGCCATGGGGAAGAAGGTGCGGCTCAGATTGCGCCACGTGTCACTCGCTGGTTACTCTAAAAACTAATTATCTTCTAAAATCTGTAACTCTTGCATACGATCTCCGTTTTTGATGTTGTTTATATCCACGTGTTGGCAGGGTCGTATTCTACAACTTTCGTTTATACTATGTTGGATAATTTTGACTTTATTTTTAAAGTTATATTTTTAATAAGTCGAGACAGGAAAAGTCCGTTAGAAATTCATAACTTCTTCATCTGACGTTCAATTCCGTCTGTCTTTTTACTGTTGAGCTAACATTAACGAGACCTTTGATTCTCATTTAGGTTATGTCGGCTAAAAATCGGTCGATCTAATATTCGAATTCTGCGATGTATATTGTTATGCGAAATCTTAGAAAAATCATAACTTGCTCATACGAAGTCCGATTTTGACGCTATTTTTATGCACGCTCTCGGTTTAACATATAATAAAACTTTCATTTAGATATATAAGGCTAAAAATTAGTTTATCAAAAATTCACTTTTTACGATTCCCGATGTCGTGCCGGTTTTGCCGTAAAACTTCGACAGGTCATAACTTCTTCGTTATAACTCGGATTTCAGAGTTCTTTATATGTACGGAACCTTTGTGACAAATAATATAAATTGGTTAAGAATATTTATTTTAAATAGCCTTCTATCAAAAAAATGATTTTTGACGCTTATTGTCTCTAAATTGACTATCCCGAATCTGTGGGCGTTACAATTATCTCCCCCTTATGATGATTACGTCCTAAAATCATCAACAAAATAGGGCTTGTATAATGACTCCATACGTTATGCCTTCATCCTAGGTAATAATCGTAACTTCTATGTTCCTTCGAATGAGTATCTAACTCTTGGACTTCTTGACCGCAGGCGGTGCTCAATCTTGCACTCGCTCTTTATCCTATGTCGGACTTCCAGTCGTAACCTTCGAGTTACAAAATCGATCCTGATTGGTGACTCCTTCTTCTTCTTAACAAACTTAAGATAAGTTCTTTCCTTCTATTACCATAATAGACCGACGGGTCATGTTCTAATGGTCTCTCATTGTATGATGCAACGCTTAGACTTATGTCTTTTAGAGTCAAATTCCAGACTTGAAGACAACTTCCTTCATGCTCTAATGTGATATAATCACATTCTAACATGTAGCAGTTCTAGCTACAAGCTCTTACAACTATTGTCATACTTCTATTGATCGTTTCGATTATCTCTCACTTCAACTGTCTGGCTTAAATCAGGTGCTACATCGAACTTGGTTCTCTAAACCAGGTAACATACTTATCTTAGTCGGACTCAAACAATGGTAACGATATACATGAGCAAAATGGAATCAATTACTAGCTTCTTGGTAACCTTATGATTTTCCCTGATTCAAGTGCGAATCCTGTGCTTTCGGTAGTATAGGCCTCTACTACCATTCACACTTACTCATTCTCGTCCCAAGTATTGTCTCGCAATTTTTCCAAGTCACCATACAAGAAAATCATATAACAACTTAACACACTAGATAAAAAAAACCAAGTTTTATATTACTTCTTGAAACGATTACACAGATGTTCATGTTTTACCTATACTATGCCTCTAATAGGCTACACCACGTGGTACTATCTACATGGCTACTTCATATCTTGATCTTCAAATATAAAGTCCTTACTTCTAATTCCTTGCGTTGTTATTTGCTTCATCGAGGATCATGTGGAATGCCCTTGGCTTTGGTGGTGCATCTGGCCTTGCTGCTTCATTTTTCCTCGAGCAGTCTCTAGACATGTGCCCTTTGTCTCCGCATCCGTAGCATACTTTATCATTATGTGCACAATCCTTGGAATAGTGATCGATCCTTCCACACTTGTAACAAGTTACTTCTTCGTTGCATCTCCCATAATGCTTTTTCTTGCAATTATCACACCATCTCGCTTCTCCTCTTCCTCCTCCTCCAAGCTTCGAGAGTTTGCTCTCCTTGTTGGACCTTGAAGATCCTTCAAACTTCCTCTTTTCTCATGCCTTATCTTTTTCTAGGCCCCCTTCTCTTATCTAGGTCTCTACATTCTTAGCAGCTCTAACAACTGTTTTCAAGTTAGTTGCCATTTTAACCGTTGGGCCAAAGTCCATGGGCAGTTCATTAGCAATCCTATCTATCTTGGAGAGTTCAGTAGGCACTAGGGATGGGATTTAGAACCGGAAAACCGGACCGGAACCGGAACCGGTTTAGAACCGGAATATATAGAACCAATTCCAATTCCTGGTTTAAAAATTGCCTTTATCCGGGTTTGGGTCCATCGGGTCCTGGTAAAGCGGGTCTGAAAACCAGAACCGGTGTTAGGAACGGGAACCACTTTTCGGGTCGGAGCCAATTTTTGTGAAACGTTTAAAAGATACATATCTCATTTGTTTCAACTCCGATTGACATACGGTTTTTTCCAATGTATATTTTAGAGTTTGTACATGATTTTAGACTATAAATTTGTATTTTTTAGTTTTTTGTTCATTGACTTACAGTGCCCCAAAGTCGAGATATCCAAGCTGAAAGTTTTTTGTTTTTCAATTTTTTTGTATTCTGTGAAAGTATTAAAACATGCATATCTAATTCGTTTGAAGTCGGATTGACATGTGCTTTTTCCAACTTGTATTTTAGAGTTTGTACATGATTTTAAACTATAATTTTGTCGATCTTGGTTTAGTATTCAATGATTTACAGTCCCCCGAAGTCAGGATATCAAAACTGAAAATCAAATTTACAGATAAGGTTCATATCTGTTTGAAAATCAAATTTACATGCCCCCCGAACTGGAACATATGTTCATATCTGTTTGGATCTGGGTTAGATAAGGTTCACGGAGAGATAAATCAAATTTATTATCAGTAATCATAGATTTTACCTGTTGAATGATGCTTCTACCGGGTGGGTCGTTGGTAGCCATGTAGCAGTAGTTTGGTTCAGCATCTTCATAATCCCCCTCTGATCTAGATGACCAGTAGCCTTCATCACATTCAATTGTATGTCTATCCATAAGGCACATATTTCTACCAGTACTTATGTCATCATCATCTCTAGAAGACCAATACCCTTCTACTTCTCTTGATATGGTGGTAACAAAAGCCTTTTCACTCTCTGCTATTTCTTGAGCTTGTCGTGCATAATAAGTAGAGTCCTTAATCTTGGGTTTTTGTGTAACTTTAGCCAAGCAGTCTTTGGCATAATGGTTTGCATGACCACATTTGTGACATATGATCTTGGGTTTATCTGACTTCGGTGTCTGTGAAGATTTCGAGGTGTGATTTGGTGTAAGAAATGTTAGGTTTGTAAGTTGGAGGGATTTCTAAAGGTTTGTTGAATGGTTGAGGATTGATTTGGTGAGGAGAATGGAAATGGTTGTGATATGGCTTGTTAAAAGGACTCTTGTATTTCATGGAAAGTATGGCAAAATCTTGTTGAAAGCAGAGTTTGGGGTCCATTTCTTCAGGGTCAAGGTCACCATTTGATTGATAGTTTCTGTTTGTAGGAGTAGGTAAGGCTAGTGATGAGGGTTGAATAGGTGGGATATATGGGACAACAGTTGTGAAAAGGTCCGAGACGGAGAGGTTCGAAATCTGAGAATCATAGGAACTGACAAGAGCTAGAGGGCCTCCTATGAGTTCTCGTAAGGTTTGTGCAACATTCGATTCATGGCCTTGAAGATCATCAAAGAGTTGGTAGAGCTTCATCTTTTTCAGAAATCCATTACTCTGAAGACACAATTTCATATTCCCCCATCCCTTTTCGAGGTTGTTAATGAAATTGAGGTTGTATTCTAGTGAAGTTCAGACTATCCCATGAGTTGTCATATTGTCGACGACAATTCGGTATCTGTTTGAAGTCGAGGCAACAGATTCACCGGGAGTTGTAGTGAAGGTATCAAACTCGTTGAAAACCGAGGTTAGACTCTTGTACTTAGTATCTTCTGATCCCTCGAACAAGTCTTGAAGTGTGTCCCAAATCTCTTTAGCAGATTTGCACAACTTAATGTGCTCAAAGAGAGAAGGTGGAACACCAAACACCATTTCAGAAATGGCAACCTGATCTGCATGCAACTTTTTGATGTCATCAGCATTGAGAGGTGCTTGATGCTGTTCATCTTGTCCCATAATAGTTGCAGCAACATCTCTAACAGTTTTTCGACCTGGAACATGTGGACCTTCTTTAACGAATCTCCAGATAGCTTCACCTTTTTCTTTACCAAGTAAAAATATTTCCGTTCTGACTTTCCAGTGATCATACTCTTCAACAACTAGCAATAGGGCATGAAAAGGACAAACCACACTATTTGTTATTTGCATTGAATGCATTTGTTGAGAATTAGAAGCAGCCATTGAAGTTAAGATATCTTAAGCAAAAGTGGTATATAAAAGAACTTTTATCCTAAACACAGAATTGATCAAAATACCATGATAATGTCGAATCAATTATAATCTGTTTGTATGGATTCAAAGGACGACCACTCAAGCTCTGATACCAATTGTGAGAATAAGGATATGATGCACAGGGACAAGGTTTGAAAACTCAAACCTTGATTTAATGCTTAAGATCAATGTCTGCTTTTAATTATATGTTCCAGTCAAGTCCGGTAATACTTAAGACAAGGTTTGAAAACTCAAACCTTGAAATAAGAGTTCAACAAAGTACTCAAGTAATAAATGAAGAAATATGAGTATAATCAAGGTAAAGACAATAAATGAACAAGAAAAATGTTTTGAAAGAGTTTGATATGAGAGAAAGGGGAAAGAGAGTTACTAAGAGAATATGCTATCTTTGCAAGAACAATCCACACTATTCTTGTCATTAAATCACTCCTTAAATAGTCAAGGAGGAACAACATACAAACCGATCAACATACAAAGGACTGGATAATCACACTACTTCTAACATTCTGATTATCCAAATAAACAAAAGAGACTTGGTCCTATGAAATGTTACATCATATAAAAAGACAAGAATAATTAATGCATAAACAGACACTTGATCTTGGATCATTTCTTCATCTTGGAGTTTGCTCCACTTCGGACTTTGACTCCATCTCGTACCACCATGCATTTCAGACTCATGACTGACTTCATATCTTCAAGATTTAGAGATTGCTAGGGGTTCACCTTTAGGTTCCAACAGAAACTAAAAACGATAAAAAAGAAACTTGTTAATTGCAGGTTGCAACGTGCCTAGGGCTTGGAACGACGCACTTCTGGCTAATTTAGGGTTTCAAGATTTTGTTGCTTAATTCGAATAGTAGGATAATTATTAGTCATTAATGGTTGTCTTATCTGATTAAAATTCGAACCTTAAGGCTAAATAATCATAAAACCCTAATTCAAATTTTGAGGAAGTAATATATAAGGAAACTAAATTATTTAATTATTAGATAATTAAATGAAATTGGATTATCCTTAAAAGGAATTTATTATATTTAATTAATTGTTTAATTAAAATATGAATATTAAATTCAAAATTGGTTTTAAAGATTAATTAATTAAATGTTAATTCAAATAATTGAATTTAAATCTTTTATTTTGAAAAGTTTAAAAGTACATTATATATATATATATATATATATATATATATATATATATATATATATATAAGATTTATCATATTATATGTATAACACAAACTCAGTCAAATCAAGAGTATGCCTCATTTATGAAGCCACACTATAAGAGAGGTATAAGGAAACGACTTACAAAATGATCTTTAAATGGGTGTCCTTTTCACCCACCGCTTCTTTGTGTGCTGGAGGGTCTAAGCCATGAAAGTGAAATTTTTTTCTTTGTGATTCGTTAGTGGAGGGTGTGTGGTTAATTGGAACACTAATGTGGGATTAAAAAGTTAAAATGATGGTACATACTCGAAATTCATGATTGTTGATGGAGCATGTATGGTTAACCAGCATGTCAATGTGAGGACATAAACGATATCGAGGGTGTCATGTGGGTTTGCATGGTTATTCACATCTTTTTATGATCCTCGACATCCCAATCACAAATCAAAGAGCATAATCTGAGATTACCACGCCATTGATTGTTCAATGAATCTCAAAAGATCTAAGAGCTTCATTGTACTTGAAATTGGTAAAGTGTTTTACCAACTTAAAATAGATTTGTGATGTGACTACCACATCCCTCTTCATATTGTGAATCATATTTATGGATCCTAGCCTTAATTTAAAACTTGGTTAATAATTAATGATTGGAACGACTTATTTAAACCTTTTCTCTTAGGTTAGATGGAAATCCTCTCCCACCGTCTCTCACACTTTCAAAAATCTAGCTTATCTATGTTCTCTATCAGGAATAGTTCATTTACTATAAGCATCTCCCTCAAATCACTAATGCATCAAATTTAAATAAGTTCTTATTACCATAAAATAGAGATTTGTCGAATAAGGTCTCTTGCATCTTTATGTCTATGTCCTCGGTGTTCCAAAAGGTTTTTGTGAACATGCGGACATATGTAATGAATTTGTAATTAAGTGAAATGTTTCCCCAAAAGGCAAGTAAAGAGTGATTTGAAGATCATCAAAAGTTCCTAATTGCATTTGTATTGAAGAAAAGAGTTTTATATGCAATCAATGAGAGCTACATAGATAAAATCGAGAATCTCAATGTTACCCTTCACAAGAGTCTTGCAATAGATCTTGTGCATATATATCTCATTAGTACTTATGATAATTTGGACTTGATTTATCATATGAATAGTATGGAGAAAAACATTGAAGGGTTTCTTAAACCTTCTCCAAACTGATGAAACTGGGAAAGAATTACATTTTTTTTATCCAATTCCAGTTATTGCCCTTCTCAGTGGCGGAGCCAGACTTAAAGCAAAGGGGTATCCCAACTTTTTTTTTCCGGGGTATCACCACAACGATTGAGCATGGGGCGGGTCAGGTTAGTTTTTCCTAAAACCGAACCCCAAAACCGACATCCTTAGTTTTGAAATTTTAAAAATCAAACCGAACCCAAAACCATTGGTTAGGTGTTTTGGTTTTAAATTTCTACTTGGGTTTTCCGGTTTGGTTTTGGTTTTAAACCCAAACCTTAATCGAATCATTAGCTAACTTCAAGTGTTGTTATATAAACATGAATTTGAAGTATCTTATGATACTTGAATCGATGTGAGACTTAAAGTGGATATCAAATGAAGCATGAGGATAACAAGCTTATATAATAGATGAAAATAACTAAGTTTACATGTGTTTGGGGATGTGGGATAGAATAGCTAGGAAAATAAAAGAATAGAATAGTTGGAAAAATAAAGGATTTGTAAGAAGCAAGAATTGATCCTAAGACCTTTATTTCAATAAGTCATCACCTTAACCAATAGACTAGCTATTTGTTTGTGCTTATAAGTGAATGGATGTGTATATATACATTACATAAAACAATTTTTTTCTAAAAAAATTACACTACCGAAATTTTTTCGAGGGGTATCCCAGGATATCCCTTGGATCCGCCCCTGGCCCTTCCGAATGCTCTTGGAAAGAATAGGAAACATTCGAATCCTAAATGGAAAGGAACGGTTTCGGCCGGAACTTCCCATTATGAAAGAATGGAATTGGTATGTCCTTTGTTCCACGCAACCATGATTCAAAAGAAGCAAGTTGAAATTAATGCAAAGACAAGGATCATAGGAAACAAAGTTACCCGAAGTACTTTGAAGATCTTGGAGATAGTAAAGTCAAATGTTTGACTCTACATCAAGTACTTGAATGGTCAAACTCAAAATACATCAAATACATGGTTTCTAGATGCATGATGTGGTATCACATTTGGATGGAGTTATATGATCTAAAGGAAGGAAGGAGCTTAAGCATCAAGAGTTAGGATAGATCGAGTTATTTGTTATTACTCTTCAGAGGTGTCTAGAAACCAAAATTTCATTTTATGCGCTATATAAACATGAATTTCAATTTTCATTTGATAATCGAAAGGTGATAATTCTAGTTTATAAAGATGACTGTCTTATGTTTAAAATATCTTCTTGCAATTGGCATTCATGAAGTTGTAGTTTGTGTTTTTAATAACGACAGTGATGAATTAAGTATTGATTCATCTAATAGTTTAGATATGATCATGCTTGTTTCATAATTGCCTTGAACACATAACTAAGAGATAATCACGTCACCGAGCTCCAATTGGACCGACTTGGAATAATTTGATCTTGAGTTGGATGATGTATACGAGTCTTGTAAGTTGGAAAGACTACTTCATCGCCATTCACATGGACATGTAATGGAGACACATGATTGTTGGATCTTGTACATACTATATGTGTGGATCCATCAGATCCACCACAAGGGAAGACATATACTACTATGTCATATTTATTGATAGTTTCAGTAGATGTGGTTATGTTATATGACTATACATAATTCTAACACTTTGAAAAGTTTCAAAGAGTATCAAAACAAAGTAGGGAATCAATTAGGAATGAAGATAAAGGGTCTTCAATCTGAAAGGAAAAGAGAATTCCTTAGTACCGAGTTTAATGATCACCATAGAGATTGTGGAATGGTTTCCTAATCGGATCCTCCAAGAACATTGTAGTATAATGGTGTTGCTGAAAAGGAGAAGTGAATACTATATGGTTCAATCTATGATGAGTCTGCTTTCCTACCATTCACATTTTTTTAGGGGAATATACACTTGAAATAATTGAGCATTTTTGAACCTAGTAACTAACTAGGTAGGTTTTGAAGACACTTTATGAAATATGGAGTTGGAAAGTTCCATCACATTTAGTTTTGGTTTTGTGAGATCTTTTTTTAGGCGAGAAACCAATTACCAACTTGAATCAAGATCTAGGAAGTGTTACATTGTTGGGTATTCACTTAAGGCATTTGATATTTATTGCTTGGAGATCAAAATGAGTGTTTCTTAAGATAAAGAACATATACATATCAAGAAGTCAGTGGAAGTCATACTGACCCTATGTAGTCAATAGCGGCGCTATAACGGTTAGCGGAGGTAAAGAAATTCTATTTCAAAATAGCGGTTTGGAATAGCGGTGGCGCTATTAGCGCCGCGATTACGGTCACCGCTATAGCGACGCTATAACCGCTATTTGAAGAAATTCCATTTTGGGCTATTTTACATTAAAAAAAACATTTTTTTGTGTCATTCCATTGAATAAAATTGTTTTTTTAGCCTAAATCAAAACTTTTGTGTCATTCCATCGAATAAAATTGGAATTTTGTGACTGTCATGACTTCCATTGAAACCATGTATGTTTTGTCTTGCTAATTATGTTGAAAACTTGAAGTACTACATTATGATTAACTATCAAATTACTTAATCATTTTATTTGCTAACTGTAGTTGTGTTAAAGTATGATAAAATAGTAAGTAGTGCATATGTTTTCTTGTTGATTGTGTTAAAATATGATTAATTGTGACATTGGTTGTGACATTGGTAACCGGTCTGTGAATTATGGTTAACTAATTATGTTATGTGTATGATTAACTAAATATGATGTGTGAATTATGATTTACTGATCAACTAATTAATTGGATTGAGCTGAACTTTGAAGTATGATTTACTGATTAATACTCGAATATATATAAATTATAAATAATAAAAAACGCTATATCACCGCTATACCGCCGCGAAAACCGTGATTTCAAATAGCGGCCGGTGACCGCTATTAGATTTTTGACCGTGATAACTGACAATGAACCTAAATTTGGCACTAGCTCTCGGTTTGAGGTTGAAATTCCAGTAGAGTCAAATGACATTGCCTTACCTCTTTGCAAGATCTATAAGAATTTGAGCACCCCCTAAGTTTTATGAGTTTCATCTAACTGTAGAAGGACATATGTTGATTAGTGATAAAACATTAATTAATTTAGATAAGCCTAATAGCTACTAGGAAGTAATGAGTTTCATCTAACTGTCTAAGGATGGAAAAATTCAATCCATGGAGGATAACAAAGTTTGAGATTAGTTTATTTAAAATTTAGTCTTATGACAGTGGGTAGTAATTAGATCTTCAATGTGAAGACTAACATGGATATGAATGTACACACATTCAAAACTAGTATGGTAGGATTGGGTTTTACTCAAACTTAAGAAATTGATTATAAGGAAATATTCTTCGCATTAGCTAAGAAAGGGTATTTTTGGCTATTTGTTACCATTGTTGCCTTCTATGATACATTATATGGTAAAGTAGAAGTTTAAACACCTTTCCTCAACATGAAAGTTTAGGAGGATGTATGATACATTTTGAAAGTATTTAAACATACAAATATCCAAATTCGATGTGTAAGCTTGAGAAGTATATTCCTAGATTTAGATAATCATCATGTAGAGGAATCTATTCTTCTATGAGAAATTCAAAGAGATTTGTTTTCCTAGAAGTACATATGGGTTCTAAGTATATGTCAAAGCTACTGGGAGTGCCATTTCCTTGTCGATATTGCATGTTGATGATAATATTGTTCATAGGAAACAATTTCCCTAACTTGCAATCTGCAAAAGCTGGAGAATTTTTTTGTTATGATGGATAATAGGAAGTGACATTGAAACTTGATCTTTGGATCCTAAAGTATAGATTGAAATTTTAATAGGTTTTAGTTAAAGCACAATGTGTTGGAAGGTTTCAATATGAAAGTTCCAAAGAGATTGTTTATACGCTTCATAGCAAGGACTTCAGTGAATCTCAAAAGTCCTTTGTATTAGACATGAAAATGATAGGAGGTGTCAAGTCCTATATGCTTCAGATATAGGATTGATCATGAATGATATGATTTGTGCTTATTCTGATGACTCAAGTGTTTTGAGCATTGTTAGATTGTGTCAGAATTTGGCTCGATTGAATTGATAGACAACTATCAAGAACATTTTGAGGTATTGAAAGATACCTAGGAATTGTTGCTTGTAGACAGTATAGAACATGATTAAGCAGAGTTATAGTGACATGATTTTTAGAGATGAATTTAAGTCATAGTCTAAATGGATATTCATTTTAAATTGTAGCATGAAAGGTTTCATGTTGGATATAGTGGTAGATTTGACAATATGAGTAACACTACATTAGTATAAGTGAAGTATCCAAGGAGTGCACCGAAACTAGAAAACTTCATAATTGACCTTGAATTTGTTTTGAGTATACTCCTATATTTTAGTGGTTGAGCCTATATATACTCGATTTTTTTTTATGAGTTTGAGGGAGCTAAGTATATATATATATATATATATATATATATATATATATATATATATATATATATATATATATATATATATATATATATATATATATATATATATATATATATAAGATCGGGTGAGGACTTTATTTTCGACGAGTACTATGATGACAAATCTAGACCATTAACCATTAAAAATAAGTGGCTGAGATTTGATTTAAAAATTGAGCTGAATTAAAAAATGGCACGGTGGCGTTTTCATTATTTTCACCAGTTGTTTATAATTTACCAGCTAAGTGCTTAAAGTTCAGGGGCATAACTATGAAGACAACAAAAGTCATGCATGTCACGTTCGAACTCAAACAAGACACACACGCTTCACTCTCAGTTGGCACATCACACCTCTTTATTGATTTCTTTTATTTATTTTTCATCCAATTCGTGTTCTAGCCTTCATTTTGTTTTACAAAACCAAAGTTTTTAAAATTTAATTCTCTACAAAATGGGCATAATAATGAAAATTTGAAAAAGAAAATATTTTTTTTTTGTTTTTTTTTTTTTAATTTAATAAATACTCAAAAAAATTCTTCAAAAATCATAAATAATTCTACTCGTTAGACTAATAACTTTGTAAAAAATAAATAATTAAAATAAATTTTAAAGTGTTCTTATTTTAATTTTATTTAATATTAGGTTTTATAGAATATAATGAATTTTTTATTTCTCCAACAAAAAGACAATTGAAAGAGCTATTCGTTTTAATATTTTAGTGAGTTTTTTAAAAAAATTTAAAAATATTCTTGTTAAAGGGACTTACGTATTGTTTAAAGAAATCCAAGTTTTCTAAAAACATAAAACATAATAATTTCCGTCATCTAAATCAATTATTTTAAAAGATTTGTTATATATCATATTTGAAAATAATATGATTCAAATTGAGATAATTCAAAATATTTATAATCTAAAAAGTTATAATTCAACATGTTTTATGATAATAAATTTGTTATGATCCAAGTATGTTATATGGTCTTTAATGATAACTTTTTGTGATTTTAAAAGTAAATAGTATAAAAAATTTAATGATCTAAAATATGTTACGAACAAAAGTTCGATTTAATTAAATATATTATGATCCAAAATCATTTGATCTAAAATCATATGATGCAAAATACTATGATACAAGAAAATATGATCCAAAAATATTATGATTCAAAATTATTTGTAAGCAAAATGATATAATTCTTAATTTTTTATATTTTAAAACTTTTATCATTATTAAACATCAAAACTCGAACCGATGTATAGTTCAAAAAAATAATAGAAAATTCACAAAAATGTCAAAAAAAAAAAACGCAAGACACTTTAAATATTTAGTAAAAACATTTAAAAAAATAAGACAAAATGAAAAAAAAATGTGTTAAAAATGTGATAATTTGAAAAAAAAAATAATATAAATAATAAAAATAGAAAAATTGATTTCATACACGTATATAACTTGATATTTAAAAATATTTAAAGTAGTAAATGGTAAAATATATGTAACGTGATTCGTATTTGTGATAATTTTCAAAATGATAATATAATACTAATAATAATATTAAAAACAAAGTGGAATAAAAGAAAAACGAATATTTTATTGACGTGAAATTACAATGTACAGTTTAATGCCTTCACAATTTATTTAAGAAGTTAAAGTGTTCAGTGGGCTAAATATTTAACAATCCATCTGACCCATAGATGCGAATCAAAGTGGCCCATATGACTGCGGAACCAGGCCCCCGACATTCTGATTGTCCACATTTGGTTAATGCCCCTTAATAAAGCGATTGTAGAAAAATGTAATTATAGTCCTCATCGATATGATATTGAAGTCCTCATTACATCCGGACCCTAAAAGCAAATATAAGTAAAAAATCTTTTGCAAACTGAAAATTTTATTATGAAAGCTTTTTTTAATTTGATATTTTTTGAATAAATTTGTTATTCTTTAAACAATAATTTTTATTTTTAATGTGCGACCCATCAAATTTTAAATTATTGAAACCATTAAATTTCTAAAAAAAAATATGTTTATGGTTTTCTAACAAGAATCATAAATGTTCTTTATTTTATTTTATTTGTTTCAACAACTAAGACACTCATTAAATCCTACTCTTAAATTATTTCGTTATCAGTAATGAAACTTAAATCTTCCAACTTCTTGGTACCGCTAAATTTTTTGTAAATTTCTAACTCCTAGTTTTTATTTTAGATATTTGGCTGTATTTTTCTAAAAAATATCTAAAAACAACTAATAAAATATAAATGAAAGAGTTCGCCATATAATGTCCTTTTATATTTAAAAATTTTATATTAAAATTTCAAATAAAAAACTAATCTATTGTAGATGCTTTAAGATAAACCATCAATATTATTATATTATGACTGATTACAAACAGCCAAGTTCAAAAACCAAACTTGATTGATAAGTGGGCTGGATAATACAAATTCAAACGTTTAGCAGGGCCTTGAATAATTTCTATTCTTAGAATTTTGTCCTATAAAGTCGTATAAATTATAACGTGGGTTGGGCCTAGGACAAAACATTTCAAACATTAAAGCCATAAATGATATTTTATGAATGGTTTTGTCCACTAAATATCTATGTCTAAATCTAATTCAAAATACCTTAACTTAACTTAAGGTGCGGAAAAATAGAATAATAGAGAATCAAAAGTAGAGAAAAAGAATTATGCTAGAGAAAAAGAATTGAATCCATCGTTTAGTAGAAATGAAAATTCACTAGATAAATGTTTTTGTTAATCATTTCTCTCATTTGGTTGTATTAAATAGTGAAATGAAAATGAATTTTTTATCTTGTTTATTCATTTCAAACAATATTTTTTTATACAAAACTGCATTATGATATACATCTTAATTTGTCAAAATATCTTTTATGTTTATAATTTTTCATTTTAACATTATTTGTTACCAAATAATTTATTTTCATGTTAATTATATTAGTTTTTATACATCTTGTATTGGAAAACATATTTCTAATATAAATGAATAAGTTACAAACAGATCCAAACTTATATATATATATATATATATATATATATATATATATATATATATATATATATATATATATATATATATATTACTTAAAAACTATGTCCAATATAGGATGTGCAAACATTCAACTTAAATATTCATAAAAACTAGAAAAAAACATAACTTAAAATAGATTAATCATGATATTGAGCCATCTACAATTATTTCCATGTAGCAAACTTTTTCTTCTTCTCTCATCTTAAAAAACGATCCTGTGCGGAATTGAACATTGTTAAATATGTCAATTGCCTTAATTCGATGTTTGACATTGATATTTGGCATGCATTATATATCTTCGATAACTTTATCTATCATATCGTGTGCTTATTTATTTTATTGCCTTCCTATATTGTATATTGTTTCAGTAAGTATCTCACCAACCTCCTTGAAAGTCTTTTCCATCTCTTTCGCTACATCCTTATAAGAGCGTGTGGTGTCATCAGTTGGAGGCCTTTTACGTTTACTATTGACACTAGCATTTTTTGTGTCTCTTCAACAATATCTTCCAACACTTCCACATCAACATGTGAGTTTCTTTGTGTCTCTTCAATCACATCTTCTCCAAGATAAGTAGCTCCATTACCATTATCTTTATCCTTACCGAAGATTTTACATAGGTTATCGAATTGGGGAAATGGTTCATCGCGAAAACAAGTAGCACCTTTATGACTCTACAAGAAAGGCACAACATTAATTGGCTACTATTCATTTACAATATGTTTTAATGGTGATAAAAATACAACATACATAATCTTTATAGTACCTTGATGTACCCATCCCAAACTTCAACATCGGCAATAACACAACATTTATCCATATCCCAGCCGAATCCACTAGTGTTCGTTCCATATACCATGTCGTGTATGATGTTGAAATGGTTTTTCCATGTCTTCATCCTTAGTTTAATATGAGGCTCTACTTTTAAACCCAAATTAGGAAGACTTACATATAATAATTGTTTCACCACCTTCAAATAAACAGGTTATAATTTGTTGTCGGCATCACCATACTTTACGAATACATGTAACTCCAACAATGCTTCAATCAGCTTTGCATCCTCTTCAGTAGTTTGTGTGTGTTTGCTTCGTGCTGCCATGCCTACAAAAAGATTTACATAATAAATGCTTAAAATAATAATTCAACCATTAAACATAATATTATCACACCACATATTGAATACAAAATATAGCCAAGAATAATGAAACAATAATAGAGTTGTTCAATCATTAAACATAGTATCAACACCATATACTGATTAAGGAAATTTGCATAAAAACATGGAATAAAATAATTGTTGGCACGCCTTGCACTCTACTCAGTAAGCATATTATTAACAAGAGATCTAGATGGTCAGTTCATCCTTGCGATGTCTCTACGGTAGAAATAATTTTTTCATGTTCCTCTCCAAATTGTGTGTGATTTGTAGTGGTTTCTTGATCGAGGGATCTTCGTTCATGGTTGTACGTATGAAATTATGCATCAAACAACATGCAATGATTATGCATGGCATAGATTCTATTGGATGGTATGTATTATCACGTAAAATGATACATATACACATATGGATTTAATCAATCCAAAACATCATTCTTTTACTTTCCTTGTTGATGAGCATCTCATGCTATATAACTCTTTAGCATTTGTAGGTGGTCGATACAAGATGGTAATGTTTTTGCGATAAGGTGTTAAAAAACCTTCACCATTCGTATACCCACATCACAAAGGTAGTATGTTCCTATAATAGATTCTACATATTGAGTTAAATTGTATTGGTAATATTATGTAGCTTTATGATTTAAGTATATCATACCATTAGGTATTTTAAGACCATGTGGTCTACTAATAGCATCTCACAGTACTCGACTACCTGCTGTTGAACCCTCCCATCCTGCTAATACATATATGAATTGAAGATCTCTCGTACACACTCAAAGTACATTAGTACAAATCTCACCCTTGCATGTTCGATAATGTTTTCTCTTCACCGTAGGGACTTTAAATTTGATATATGTTTTCTCTTCACTGTAGGGACTTTAAATTGAAGATCTCTCGTACACACTCAAAGTACATTAGTATAAAACGAATGATTTAATTAATATTCGAAGTAAATAAATTTATAATAATTAATTACTAACCTTAAACCACCTCCACCTCTCCTCAGTGTCATCATCGAGTATTGGGAAAGGTTTCATGCAGAACTCTTTATGTAATCGACATATTGCATCTAAGACTAACTTGAAATATCGACTTACAGTTTCAACTGACCTTTTGAATCTTTATACTATAATCCTATTTTTTTCGTTATGTGCAAGTACATGTAAGACCATAGAGACTTTCTTGTCAACTAACATGTTTTTGCTATTTTTCAATCCCCCTATTTGTCCAAACATGTCACATAGTCTGGTAAATGCATTTCTATTCATTCTTATGTTAACCAGACTCGTTGTATCACTTTTATAAACCACATTGTGAATACTATTACGCCCACTAAAGTAACACATTAAGTATTTTTTGCACGTGATATTTTAGCTTTTTCTAAACACTTCATAGCAGAATCATACATCATCCACCAACGAATCATAACATACATTGCATAAAATGCTCTTATGGTGGATTTCCTAGCAATTTGTCTATTCGTACAATTTAATATTGCAAAGGTGACCATGTCATCTACATATATACAAACAAGGAAGAGTTGGATATATGTTTGAAATGATTTAGCTTAATGTTTTGGGACGGTTTTGTTCATGTCTACATTAAAAACTTAAAATTCTTCAAAAAAAAAAAATCCAACAACGCCCTTTTTAGGGCTATATAACTTAACCAAAACTTAACCCATTAAGCTAATTTTTTTATCCAAACATGTAGACAAGAGAAAGGACAACAATATGGAAAAAAATCACCCCATTCCGAGCTTGTATGAATATTTTATGACGGTTCAAAGCTGAACAAAATTTCTAAAAAGTGTTGAATAGTTAAAAAAAATTGTAACATTCCCTGTTTAGGGTTGTATAACTCAGCCAAAACTTAACCAATTAAGCTATTCTTTTATCCTAACATATTGTAACGACCCAAAAATCAAGGGTAAAAAATTCATTTTTATTATAGTCAAAACACAAATATCTTTTAATCCAAGTATTCCAAAACATTGCTAATTAAAAATATTTATCAGAGTTCATCCCAAAATCACATAATGTAGAAAAACATGAGTGCGTGCGCTGCGATCAAGCTAAGCCCTTCCTTTCCAAAACAATGATACCTGAAACCATAAAAAAAACTGTAAGCACGAATCTTAGTGAGTTCCCCAGAGCAAACCCCACACAGTCCACATAACCACATAATCCATATTAGCTATAACAACTACATAAACCATACAAACCATGCATACAACATATAAGGGCATTGTGGGCTCGTCCCCAGGGTCTTACTCCAGGATGCCATGGTCTCCCCACATGGTCTTACACGTAAGTGTCATGGGCTCCCCCATGGTCTTTAATAGGAAAGCCATGAGCTCTCCACATGGTCTTACATCCAAGTGCCATGGGCTCTCCCATGGTCTTTAATAGGAAAGCCATAGGCTCTCCATAGGGTCTTACATCCAGGTGTCATGGGCTCATGGTCTTTAATAGGAAAAGCCATGGGCTCTCCACATGGTCTTACATCCAAGTGTCATGGGCTCTCCTATGGTCTTCCATACAAGCATACCACATATACAACTAGCATACCTCCTAGCACTTAACCAACTAACATGCGACATAACACTACTTCAACTAGTATACCACATATCATAAAATGGGCCGGCCTTGGTGCCTTCGACCCATTGGTATGGTGAGGAGACTCACCTCTATCTGCTGAATCCAAAAGTTACTCTCCTAACAGTCCCTAACCACCCGTGCTGAACAGTAATACCAATACCTAAGGTTAGGGCTGAACATAATCCAATTGAAGAACCCAAACTCCAAGTCCTTTCATTATGGCCCAAAAAGTCTTCCCTTGCTAATGGGTCCAAAGTCCATGTCCAAAATCATTAATGGGCCTTATGGCCCATTAAAGCCCAACCATAGTAACCATGGCCCAAAAAAGATAAGCTTGACCATTAGCTCAAAACGTGACCAGACCCAATGACTAATTAAGGCCCAAAGGCTTACAAGCCCAAAACAAGGCCGAGCCCATCTGAGGCGCGTATGCCTTGCGTACCACCCTGGTACGTGTAGTGTACTAAGTTCCTTAGCTGTATGCGCTGCGTACTCTAAGATACTCCTAACATACAAACATATTAAGCACCTTCTTCCATTAAGTGCTTAATACTCAATGTTCTTACGTCCAATATCAGATCTGAGTTCATTAAGACGTCGCAGGGCATAAAGTTGGCAACTTTATGCCCTTACATGCTATACGGGACTTAAAAACTTATTCTTCACATTAGGAATTCATATAAATCTTCAAACGCATGCATGGAGTCTAGATACTCTTCAAGCTAGCACCTTTATACATTTAGCATGCTCACAAAGCTCAGATCTAACCATTTCAGTCTCCGGAGTTACTCAACTCTCAAGAGAAGGTCCAAAACCAACTAAAGGGACAATATAGAAAACCCTAGCTAGATCTAATGAATAAGATGGCAAGATCAAATCTTTATACCTCTAGAAGCTTTTCAAGGTGATCTAGATGCAAATTCTAGAAGCCCAACGCCACTCCAAGCTTGCTTAGCAATTCTTTCTTCTTGAATGAACTCTAAAATGGCCATAAATACACCTCTTAAGCTCAAAAACACTCTCACAAGGTATCTCTGGTGTAGAAGGGAGAAATGAGACTATGGAGGCTGATTAGGGTTTGGTCCAAGAGGCTTAAGGGTGTTTAAATAGGTGTCAAGTCCGAGAATTAGGGTTTTGGCCCTCTGTCGTGTACGCTCCGCGTACCTATACGTACACCCTGCGTACGCAGCCACCCTCCATGTTCATGCATCCTTAGTACGCTAAGCGTACTCCTGGAGTACGCCCCACGTACTAAGGGACCTTTTATGCCATCTTTTCCATTTCAAAGGGTATAAACAGTAATACCTGATTCGGAGTTTTACACATGTAGACAAGACAGACAACTACTATATCTAGGATTTAACTTTATCATTCAGTTTCTCCCATTTTAATGATAGAAAATTAACATGACAGAAAATAACAATGTTGTCGTTTCAACAAAGTGCTTCACTTTCTCCCATTTGAATGAAAAACATGACCATCTTACCGTTTGTTTGATACTAATGCTAAATACAAATAACCATTATAATTGATCATGTAGTCTAAAAAGGTCATAATCTCCACAGTTGTATTTGTATTTAGAATACAATTGATTTTAGTTGATATCCTTAATATATTATTACCTTATTAAAATAAATAGGATCATGTTTTTGTTTAAGGCATGTTTTACAATATATTTATTTTTAGTATATACTCTCATAATAGTTTGGTAGACATGAAACCAAAAAGCATTTTCTATTTTTCATCCAGTACATTAATTGTTATTACAAAAAAATAGGATGAAAATAATTTAGAATCAATTATAACACCCATGTTTCAGTATGGTTTAACCTTTATTCTCTTGGGCTAAAGATGGATTTTTTGGGAAAAACTTTGTGCCATTGCGTGGAGCATGGATGCCCATGACATGGCATTGAAAAACCGGCACACACATTTTATTGAGCCACCACGATGTGGCCAAGCGTTGCCACGACGTGGCAGCTGTTTTATCCCAAGCCCATCTTTCTTTTAGGGTTCCTTCTTATTTAAACCCCTCTAAACCCATTTTAGGGTTCATTATCAACCTCCAATCCCTCTTTCACCTTAAAAAAAACCCTAGCCTACATCCCTTGTTTTATTCTTGATCTTTTTGGAGCTTTCTTGGCTTGAGAAAGAAGAGAAGAAGAGGATAAAGGTGATATTTTGGTGGAGCTTCCAAGGAATCAACATTATCATCACCTCATATTATCATTGGATCCTTGTAAGTGTCCAAGTTCTTTGCTTTATGTCATTTTGTGGTTAGTCTTGAATATTATCTAATGTTCTTCATGTTTGTGCAAGTTTGAAAGGAAGGAACTCATAAAGTTGGAAAATTTATGAATTTCCTAAGTCCCATGAGTAGCATATATTGTAGATCTAGGTTTTGGTTGGGCGTTCTTGATCTTGCAAGAGTTTTGGTCATTTCTAGCTCATTTTGACCTAAAATGGGTTCTAGACATGCTTTGGATGTGCATGTCTATAAAGCTTCCACCTTTATGATATATATGGTATAATAAACCCTTCTAAAGTGGTTGGGTTAAGGATTTTTTTTCAGATTAAGGACTTAATGGTTAATACATTATGGATTTTGGCTTTATTTGGACCTAGGGTTTGAGATCTTGATCTCTTTGGGTATCTCAATGGATGAAGTTGGAAAATTTATCCATTTAGACAATAGTATGGACCAGATCCGAAATTTGGGGCCCTAAGGATCGAGGGAGGCAGCTTAATCGATTAAGATGTTGAAGACCCAGTGCCAACGACATTGCACCAGGTCGCCACAGCATGGCGATAAGGAATATCATGATGGACTATTTGCTGGATGGCCACAACGTGGCGGTTGACTAAAGTCGATGTTAACCTTTGACTTTGACCATTGACTTTGGATTTGAGTTAACTTTTGGTCAACACCTGGTTTGAAGGAAGTCTAAGGGATTATCTGGTACGGCCGTATAGGTGGTGCATAGCAGCGGTAATCTGTCATTGAGAGAAGTAACAGTTGATTATTCTTTGTGAGGTGAGTTTTTCTCTTTATATCCATGGGTCGAAGGCACCAATGCATGACCATTACTTTTGATGTGGAATGCTAGTTGTCTATGTGATACTTACATGAAAGACCAGGATCTAGCCCTTGGAACTTGTATTTAAGACTGGAATTTGGCCCTCGACATTGCAAGGAAAGGCCATAGGGTGGCCCATGGCACTTGTATGTAAGATCGGCATTTGGCCCTTGACATTGCAAGGAAAGACCATGGGGGTAGCCCATGGCGATTGTATGTTTTGGTATGTGGTATTTTGGGTAACTCACTAAGCTTTGTGCTTACCATTTATGTTTATCGTTTCAGGTTCTTCTGGTTCGAAAGGGAAGAGCCCAACATGGTGGCGCAGCATCCTCCCCTCATAAATTCCACTTTTTGAATAATTGTACTCTGATGTTTTGAATATTATGACTTGGTGTTGATTTTTAACAATTAATGAATGATTTGATAGACTTTAAAATGAAAATTTTTATTACTATTTTCGGGACGTTACAAGTTGGTATGAGAGCTTTGGTTTGAAGGATACAGGCACACTTCCGAGTGTGTCTAAACTCAAATTGAGGAACTGATAATCTTTTTGAAAGGAAATAAATTTTCTAAAAAGGTTTCAAAGAAGAAATGGGTGTGATGTATGCAATCAGACGAACTCAAGTAAGTGATTCCCAAAATACCCATACATGTTGATATGTTGTATGATATGAATGTTTGCATGCAAGGATAAGGCTAGGGATCCTTTCAGGAATTGCATGATAGATTGGCCTGATATGTGATGCCTTGCAGCCTAGGAAGCATTGGATGCTATGTTAGATTGGGAATATGTATTGATAGCAGTAATTGCTAAGTGTATGCTATAAAAATTGCATACGGTTAGGATCATATAGCCCTAGAATGATTGATTTGGCCTTACTTCTTTATATTTGTTTGGTTTTAGTCCTAGGGTAGAGTCTTTCATTCGACAGTCTATTTGATCTTGTATTGTGTATAATTTGCATGCATACGACAACCGGCAGTGAGAGTAGAAGTTCCTAGCTTGGTAATAACAGGTGAGCATTACGAGAAGTCCTTTGATTGATTTGTTTCTTGGAGTATTACTGCCCGAATGCTGCTTGCTTTGTGCTTTGTGAGATTCAATTTGATGTGAGTTAATTATTTCATGAATATGTTAATTTGCATGCTGCGGAGGTTAAGTAATCTTAGAGTGATTGATTTGGCCCTAGTATGCGGCTCTCGTTTGAGTCTAACTATTGTAGGTTTGAGTCTATTACTCGAAGGATTATCTAAGCTTTATGCCATGTAATTGTATCCATGAAGTAGTTAGCTGACATTAGTGGTGTTCTTCAGCAACTGATGGCAGGGTGAGATTGGGAACCTAGGAGAGCCTAGGAAGTGTAGTAGTGAATTTTGGTGATGCTGTTTAGCGGGTACTCGGAGTACCAATTTGAGAAGGTGACATAGAGGATTCTAGATAATTCTTGAAGAATGTATCGATAGGTGTGGAAGGTAGTATTGGATGCGTACTACTGAAAGCACAGGATCCATACTCGAATCGAGAAGGGTCATGGAGAATCCAAGAAGTTTGTAGGATGAGGATTCCTTGGGTATGTTTTGATCATTTGTATGAGTGCCTCATTGAATGTTGATGAGCAAGTGTGGAGGAGGTTCAGGTTCTGGTACAGGTTCATGTGAAGGTACTGAGCCGATTGATGAGTGGATGCGGGAGTTCATCTCGTCGGAGATCACCCGTGGCATTTTGGAGCAGACTCTCGGGATTTTCGGTTCGGTCAAGGAGGGGGTCAGGGAGATGTTGGATGAGTGTCTGGGTACATTCTGCATAGAGAGTATGACTATTGTGTCTAACGTCCCAAAATTTGTAACGTAAAATTTTCATTTTTTTAGTTAAACCATAAACACTATTTAACCATTTCAATCATTCAAAAGTACATTCGAGTAAAATAATTATCATAGTATAATTCCCAAAATCATGAAGTGCGGAAACATGGGTGGATGCAGTGCAATCACACCGGGCCCTTCCCTTCTGTACCGAAAGTACTTGAAACCATAAACATAAACTGTAAGCACAAAGCTTAGTGTGTAACATCCCAAAAATTATGAGGTAAAATTTTCATTTTTAATTCGATCAAAACACTAATTATATTTTAGCTAAACATTCATTATCCTTTTTCTAATTATCCAAAAGTATTTCATGAGAAAACAATTATCAGAGTACAATCCCAAAATCATCCTAATGCGGAAACATGGGTGGATGCACTGCGATCAAGCAGGGCCCTTCCTTTTCGAACCGGAAGTACCTAAAAACTTGACCATAAAATCGTAAGCACAAATCTTAGTGAGTTCCCCAAAATACCACATACCACACAAACATACACCAAAGCATATTTGGGTGCTTGCAATCCCTTCGGTCTATTTCAACTAGATATTGGGTCTATTTCACCCCTACCACTATCATACATATCAAACATATAGTGGGCCCTGCCCTGCATCGAGCCCTGCTCGATATACAGATCTGTCAGTCATCAGGTCCTGCCCAGTATACATATAAACATATAATCATACAAACACGTGCGATAATCACAAAGATAGTACCATACAGTACAGTTATCGGGCCCCGCCCGACATCGGGCGTTTCCCGGTAAGCATACTGACGTATAACACATGCAAGAGTCATGAAAACATCTACCATCCTAACTAATAAACCATGGACTAGAAATGGTGCCTTCGACCCGCTACATACAGTGAGGAAACTAACTTCAAGCTGCTGAATCACTCAAATAAATCTCTGGTTGCTGGTCCGGAAAATCCTCACGCTATCAATATCAATATCATCCATTAATAAATTGGATCTCAGCTTATAACCAGAGTCTAAGCTACTTAGCCCATAGCCAGGGTAAGAGACCATTTTACCCATTATCTAACTTGGCCTAAATCCAAAGCCCTACTCAACTGTTCAAAAGGCCCAAAACCTAAATGACAACCCAAGGCCCAAATATAACCCAATCTTCTAAATTAGGCCCAAAACTCATCATGGCTTAAAATCCAAGGAAGCCCAACATGTTAGTCCAAAGCCCAAAGCAAAAGTATAATGGCCCAACTAGGCCCAAACTTACAAACCCAAAAATTTGCCCAATACCGAAAATGTCAAGCCCAAGGCCCATATGATGAGTACACGGGGCGTACTCAACTCGTACACTTAGTGTACTCCTTCTGGGGCTAGTATGTGCAACATAACGGTTGGGTACACCCATTGTGCTCCCTAATGTGTCATCTCCCTACATTAAATACTTAATTGGTTAAGCATGTCCTCCAAACTCACAGATTAGATCCCTAAAGGTGACTTATCACGTTAAGTTGGAAAATTGACATACATGCATGGCTTAATGGTGCTCAACAGCTCAAAAAGTTCTTAACAAATGTCTTAATACATTCATGGGTCCAAATACTCCATAAATTTTACATTTTTATTAATATGGTGACTGATTGGAGCTAAGATTTCGCATCCATTGCCTTTGGAGTAAGATCAAAAGCTCACATTTATCACAAAAGGCTCAAAAAGTGCACAAAATGCTCTATGAACTAGATCTAACATATAAGAGCATAAAGATGTAAGCTTTTTACCTCAAAAGCTTGAAAATACGGAGATGATCCTGGATCCACAAGCTCAAGAAATTCCCCTCAAGTGTTCCTCTTCTTCTTCTCTTTCACAAACCACCAACAAACACTCTTCAAGCTCAAAACTCACCAAAACACTTAAGGGTTTCGTTTTTCTGGGACAAAGAGAGGTGGAAGTTGGTTCAACATGTCCAAATGAGGCTATAATGAGGTTTAAATAGGGTGCAAACCCTAAAAATTAGGGTTTACCTCAGCTTCACGTACACCCTTCATACTCCACGTACGCCACATATACGTGGTTAAGAACCGAGATCATGAAATGAGCCAGTATGCCCAACATACTCCAACTTTTATGAAGTTGGCAAATCTGCCCCCTAGGGACCAATTCTACAGACCATTAACACACCAAGGGTCTAAACTGAAAAGTACTTTGAATCGTGTGTTACAACTCTCTCCCACTTAAATTAGATTCCATCCTCAAAATCATTCCTTACCATTCCAGGTACGCCAGACAAGTTGAAAAATCCAACCACAACCCCGATGCAGACCAAATAAGCAACCCGGGGCATATAACAACTTACAAAAATGCAACCGAACCCAGCCTTGGCAGGGCTCCCAAATCCTAACGATGAATGGATCCTTACTCGACTTAATTTAACCCTTGCAGAACAAGATTTGAAATCTTTAAACTTGTCTGACTCCACGACAGATAGCCCATATTGAATCACTGCTATTTCAACTCCACTTTGTATTCCAAGTTGATCATCCAACTTCTGATTACCTTTTTTTCCACTGGAAAACAGAATCACCGACCATTCGTTGCTTCCAGAAACTTTTCACTTGATAAAAGGAATTAGATAATCCTTCGAGTAAAACACTCATCCTAAAGTTAACGAATCCATGAACATAATAAATAACAAGAGGCAGTCTGGGAGTTAAACCTCCTAGTGTTGAACAAGTGACTGATTCCTTAATAGTCAAGCCAATATACGACTGCTATAATTCTGAAACCCCATAACTTGCCAGGCATACACACAATTAGAACCATTCCACAGCACAATCACAAGGGCCTTTTCTACCATCAGAACTGAAAACATCATTTTGACCTTGAACCCTTTAGTTAATGCCCTTGGCATATAGATTCCTTAATTCATATCTTGTTGAAATAAAGATCTTTCACATATACACTAATGATTCCCAACGCAAATCTCAACCAAAATCCAACTCATTACATAACTCATAACCTAAGATCTAAGGATTTACACTTTTATTTCACCCGAAATCTTCTGATTCACAGCAACCATTTACTAAACCGGGATATAAAACTCCCCAACCCACTGCTGAGACTGCCAGCCTCGTACCTGGTCCAACCACCAGGTCCCTGAGAGTCCAAATGATAAGGCTACCCTAGCCTATGCATCACTCTATGCCACTCACTAACCATATAATCATCCCACTAAAACCATGATCCAATTCTTTGACCCAACCGGTCTCTACCAGGTCTCACCTGCACTGCCATAATCATACGGGCCTTGTCTACGGGTCTCACCCAGTCTATACCAACGAACGAGCCATTCCCATGGGTCTCACCCCATCGAGAGCTACATAGGACTAACCTCAACTTGAACTCTAATGGTCATCCTCCTATTATAGAGAAATGCCCTCCAAGAATATTTTCCGCCTTTCCTAATGCACGAACTAATCCTCCTTTATACCAATGACCACCTCAACGATGGTGTATCTTAATCTGGCGAATACTACGATCGCATCGCAGCCTTACAACATTTCCACAACTGTCTAATATCCTGGTGAATGATACAACTACCTCGTACTCTTACAACACTTCCATACTATCTGCCAATCCAATGAATGCTACGGCCACCTCGCAGTCTTACGACACTTCAATTCTGCTATGGTCACCGCCCATGGTCTTACCACACCTCATACCGACCAAAATCGACCTGACTCGAACTCGCATCCAACTATATCCCAATCAGGTGTTCGGGTCATGCTTTGAACCCCACAGCCTTAATCAGACAAGATCAAGCAGAGAGGCCTTAACACCACCCTCGACCTGGATCCATCCATATACCCGCCATGCGTTGCAATATATGTGCAACGAAACCCAAATATTCTTCCTTGTGGAATCCTTTGGACCAACGATTCTCCCCCACTTGGGATTGACTGCGTCCTTCCAATCCATAAGATTTGATGGATTTCCAATCCATCTCGCAACCTTGCGATTCAAATTGTTGACATCATGAGCTTACGAATGCCATCTTTCCATTACTATCCAATCTCAATGATCGCACAAATATTAAAATCCAGATGAATACTCCCCGAAATCTCAGCAAGCCCGATAATCTCAATCACTTCCCATGATACAACACCAAATCCTTAGGTCCTTTATGCTGGTGAAAAAGACTATAAACTGTGACAACCATCAAAATTTGTGACAGTTCTAGATTTGAATAAACTTAGTTGCACATATGGGCACGACACATACTAGAATTTGTAACTAGGAGCTATGTTATAACCTACTAGAAACTTGGAAACAAGTAGAATCAAAGAATAGTATACTTAGATTTCACATTGGTATATGAATTCTACAACTACTTAACTATAATGACTATCCATATTTGGGTAATTCCTTGAATTGAACATCTTTGCATGAATCATGTAGACACATCATGCACTTGACCTAGAAGTAGAAATTAGGTCAAAGTCTCATAGATACTTAAGTGAAAGTTGAAACTAGGACTAGTATACTTCATTCATCAAATTCACATGAATCTCATAACCACTACATAGAATACCAATAAACCGATAAAAAAATTACAAACATTATTTCTAACTTGAAGAAGAGTTATGAAACACTAAAATAGTTTGAAGTCTCAAAATTCAATTACTTTTGATATGCAAGGATTTACAAAATTCCTTAAAGCCCTAAAAGTCCTAAAAAATTAAATTTATGAAGTTTTACATTAAAATCCCATGAAAATTTTTATAAACTATATAATATCAAATTAAAATATTTAAAATGTGGAAATATAATCAAGGAAATTAATTTATTTCATTAACATTAACCTTACTTTTATAAGTTAAAAATCTAAGAGTTTGAACAAATTTTATATAAAATAAACATTTTATATAAATTGAAAGAAATTTTATAAAAATTAAGGAATTAAAAAAAAAGAGAAAAGAAAATCAAATATCCTCTCCCCTCTTCAAATTTCAGAATCCCTCTCTGTCTCCCTTTATTTCTCCTCCCAAAGTCAATCATTTTCACTTCCAATTCACTCAATCTCCCACTTTTCTCTCTATAAAACTTTGTTCTTCATTTTCTTTACAAATGACGAACCTAAGAGCAATATAAATGGGAGAGATTTTTACATTCAATTCTTCATGAGTTCATAAGCATCTCTATATTTTGGGGGACGATTTTGGTGGAGTATAACCCCAAAGAGGTGACAAGAGAGATGAGCTATCCAGAGACATATAATCTCTATTTTCTCTCTTTTCTTCTCTCTAAAATCCCCTCTCTTTACCTCTATGAATTAGCTTCAAAATCCACGAAATTTCCAGAAAATATCCCTCATTTTACTCAAAAACCTTCATCATTTAAAGTTGATATTCAAGGTAAAATTAATGTCCTTATATTTTCTTTACTTTTCTTTCAAAAATTTCACGTATCTTGCATTTTTTCTCCCTATTCTACACTTTTCTTTGAGATTATTTACATGCATGTTCATGCATGTCAAATTTGATGATGAAGGTTGTAGGATTTCACCCAAAAATAACATGCATGTTGTTAGAATGTGAAATCCAATGATCAAAACCTAAAGTCAATCCATCAACTTGAGTTTTACAAGTTTTAAAGATTCAAAACCACATGCATTCAAGATTTTCATTTAGAAACATCATTCTGAACAAAATAAGTTCATGCATGGTCTTCAAATCATAAAGCATGTGATGAACATCAAGCTTAAAGGCTTGATTATCAAAGTACATCGTTAAGAATGCTCATAAAGAACTTATTCATAAATAAATATCTAAAACTTCTTTTCTGCTCAAATCTGATTTTTCCCAGAATACAAGCAGCAAAGTTAGATGATCTGGAAATTTTCAAAAAATAACACATTTTTCTAGATTTATTGTAGCTTTTGCAAAAAAAAAAAATAGAGCAATAATTCATATAAAATACTTTTGATGGTTAATAAATTATGGTAAAATTCTGGTGTCACATATGCACTGAGTAAAGACTTTTCATGAAGTTTTATGCATTTCTAAGACTGTTTTCTATTGATTTCTAATTTATTTTTGTTGAAGAGAAATAAATATCAAAATACAGTTATGAATGTCCAAAGCCATATTTTATAATTTTCCCAAAGAGGTGACGAGAGAGATGAGCTATCTAGAGACATAGAATCTCTCTTTTCTCTTTTTTCTTCTCTCTAAAGTCCCCTCTCTTTACCTCTATGAATTAGCTCCAAAATTCACAAAATTTCCAGAAAATATCCCTCATTTTACTCAAAAACCTTCATAATTTGAAGTTGATATTCAAGGTAAAATTAATGTCCTTATATTTTCTTTGCTTTTCTTTCAAAAATTTCACGTTTCTTGCATTTTTCTCCCTCTTCTAAACTTTTCTTTGAGATTATTCACATGCATGTTCATGCATGTCGAATTTGATGAAGAAAGTTGTACGATTTCACCCAAAAATAACATGCATGTTGTTAGATGGTGAAATCCAATGATCAAAACCTAAAGCCAATCGATCAATTTGAGTTTTACAAGTTTTAAAGATCCAAAACCACATGCATTCAATATTTTCATTTAGAACCATCATTATGAACAAAATAAGTTCATGCATGGTCTTCAAATCATAATGCAAGTGATGAACATCAAGCTTAAAGGCTTGATTATCAAAGTACATTGTTAAGAATGCTCACAACGAATTTATTCATAAATAAATATCTAAAACTTCTTTTCTGCTCAAATCTGATTTTCCCAAAATACAAACAATAAAGTAAGATGATCTCGAAATTTTCAGAAAACAACTCATTTTTCTAGATTTATTGTGGTTTTTGAAAAAAATAGAGCAATAATTCATATAAAACAGTTTTGATGGTTAATAAATTCTGGTAAAATTCTGGTGTCACATATGCAATGAGTAAAGACTTCTCATGAAGTTTTATGTATTTCTAATACTATTTCTATTGATTTCTAATTTATTTTTGCTGAAGAGAAATAAACAACAAAATACAATTATGAATGTCCAAAGTCATATTTAGTAGTTTTCGAATCTGCTAGACATCATAGATACTCCATGAAAAGAATTTACTATTTTTCCAAGACAATTTCTTATTTTTCCTGATTTAATGAATGTTTAAGGGATTAAAATGATGAAAAATAGCTACAGTTATCCAAAAATTATGAAAGTTCATCAAAATATCTTATATACTACATATCAATCAGAAATAGAAAGTTTAGTGAATTTTACCTACTGTTTAATAATTTTTCCGTATTAATACTTATTTTAATGAATAAAACAAAGAAAAATAGTTAAGCTATTTGTAAACCAGCTTTGATATTGTTTCCAACTTATATATGTTAAGTAACAGTGTCACAAAATGTTTGGTGAATTTTATAAACTTATTCCTATTTATTCTGATTTTTGCTATAATAAATACACAAAAAGCATAAAATTGGGTTAAACTATTTGAAAATCAACTTTATTATTTTTCCCAGTTTATATACATTATATAACAGTTTTACAAAAAGATTGGGAATTTTTATTAACTGTTTATTTTTTTTCACAATTTTATGATATTTTCAAGGAATTAGATGGTGGAGAAATTGTTAAACATATTTAAAAAGCATGAAAATTACAAGAGGGCTCTAAATTATAGTTAGAATTGAATTGTAAAGTTCGGAAATTTTTAGAACTGATATGATTTAGTTTTGGATTTTTAGTTTGTAAAGCCTTTCCAAAAGTGCTAAAATGTATTTCAAACAATTACACACAATGGGATTTGTCACTTGCAAATGTTAATAAGTCAATTGGTATATGGAAATCTGAATTTTTAGAGAAGTATTTGCAATTTATACAAAACCTAATTTTGACACAATATTGGCATAATTCTATTATAGAAATTAAGTATACTAGTGTTAGATTTTCGACTAGAGACTTACTAATGTGTAACCTTATCATAGGGAATCAGTAGTAGGACATGAGGGAAGTTAGCTTAAGGCATCACAAATACCTTCACATATCACTGTGAGTATTCACGACTCCCCTTATTTTCGGTTTTAAATGTTTTGGGGTGGAAAATCATTTCCAAAAAATGTTTATTGTTCGTTGTATTTAATTTGACTTGTATCAAACCTGGTTGCTATATTTTGTTGTGTATGTGTATGCTATTGTTAATTCATGAGTCCTTATCACGTTTAAGTCCTTGAAATCAGTTCACACAACTCATTAAATCATTTGACCCCATGGTCATCATGGATAGCGCTATTAAGAGGTAGACAACTCCTCACTCGCACGATTCGCTTGAGTGCATTTTACCATTATTTCTCCCTATGTTAGCGATAGATGTAGCATTCAAGAGGGCATTTGGTCTTAGGCTTGGGTTGTGAACTCACGATTTGATCACTACGCACATACAAACTTTGTTTCTCAATATAGCAACGAACTTTTATTACTAGAAACTTATTTACTTGTCTTAGCAATGACTTGTTTGCTCTTTGTAGCAACAAACTTGTTTTCTCTTTGTAGCACTACTAGAAAAAGGCCTTTTACGACGCTCATTGTGCGTCGTAAAACGCTCAGACGACGCGCAAATGCGCGTCAAGGAAGGCCCTGTCATAACGAGAGACGACGCACATTTACGACGCGCATTTATGACACGCAATGCGTATCATTAAAGCCGTTGTCAAGAAAGGCCATGTCATAAATGAAGATGACACACATTTTTGCGTATCGTAATTTTTATTTTTATTTTTTTAAAAAATTGTTTATAGATTTACTAATTTTCAAATTAAATTTGCATTTCATGTCTCATAATAGAAAATAAAATACCATATACAAAAAATACAATCCATTGCACAATCAATTTCATTCAATAACATAATGTCATAAAATTGTAATACATTGATATTAAGGGGATCTAATTGTACGTTGTTATTAAGAGGTTTTCCCTAACTATATAACCTAATACTACATTGCTATAAAGGGGCACCTTCTTGTTTCAGTAACTCATCATTAAGCTGCTTGAAGAAGCTCTGAAACGTTTCCTAACACAAAGAATGATTGCTTTATAGTTTAGCCTAACATCATAAAATCATAATTGTTGTGTTGAGAACTGCATCAGGGATAGCCTGGAAACAACACAAAAATCAATATATATTTTCAAGTATTGATGAAGAAATTTCATAAGCAAGTGATATGAGATGATACCTGAAGGGATTTGATAATTCCATTGATCATTTCAGTGTCAATTTGTGGTTCATCTTCTCTGGTATTCTCATTTTCTGTCAAAAAAATGTCAAACAGATAAACATCAAACTGGATACATTTTCAAAAGTTGAATATTGATCATAAATATTCATCATATTTTCTACACTACATGTTGTGTAATCTAATCAATAGTGTATTAAGATATTTTTAAACTTACCCGACTTGCTAAAATCCAGTATGTGTCTTCTAATTTCTTCAGTTTTAGCACATCCACATTTTAGGGTTTTTATGTGGAGATAAACACCAGAGGAAAAGCAGGGGTAGAGATTGATGATCATGTCTTAAAAACATTTCCCACCAAAAGGGAAAGCATCTAAAGCCCTATAACTACTTAACATCTCCCATAATCACCCTGCTCTTCCGATTCAATGCAAGTACACTTGATGGTGAGGTTGAGATTGATGATCATGTCTTATAGGAAGATCATAATTAACCAGCAAATTAACCTGATAAAAAAGGGGGAAATATAATTATATGACACAAAAGATAAAAGATAAAAGCAGGGGTAGAAATGTAAACCTGTGCTTGATCATACCCACGATCAAGCTCATTAACTGATAAGATCCTAAGATATATAATGAGATTGTCATTTGATGATTTTCACCAAATAGAAAAGAAAAATAAACACTTACATTCTTCATTAGAGCGGTGAATGCATTCTTTGGTAGGCTGAAACCAATTGCTGTCATTTCAGCAATAGCATGAGGAAATTGAATTTTGAATTATATCCTATAACATTCAACAAATTATGATGCAAAGTCTATAATGTGTTATATAATATAAATGATGAAGTTTTATATAAAAAATGATAATAAACAGTAAGATAAATAAAATCCAACTTAGCATGGAAATAGAAGCAACTTGAGAAGTTCTGATATCAAATACTCAGTCCCTTCATCATCAATTACCAACACCACGGTTTCTGCAGCCTTCTTTGCAAGATTTTGGACCTCCTATATTACAAATAAAAGCCAACTTAGCATGGAAATAGAAGCAACTTTATCAAGATCACTATGGGAATGTGAATGTCACAACTTATAAGAATATAGTCAAACCTGTTGGAGTGTTGTCTGCCATGCAGATTGAACTTGCGGATGTGTATCAGTTAACACCTAAAATCAATAAAAAAAGTTAAAATTAGAAATTTGATTATATTAACTAATAAAGATGTAAGCTAACATTGTATTTTTTTTCCAAAGTACCTCAGTCAACTTTGGGACAAATTTTTGGCTACATGAAAGGAAAGTAGTGTTTATAAGCATATTATAATATAATTTAAAAGAATATGGGAGAAATTAAATATCACAAAATAAATTGAAATTATGTTTAGAATGTTTACCTGACCATGCAATTGCAGAACCAACTGTGAGCTGTCTAAGGGTTTTATAAAACGAATCATATTGGTATACTATTACAGTCCAACAAGGAAAAAGAAGTCCTTACTCTAAACACCCACTTTTTTTACATACCAACTCCAACTTGAATTTGACAGTGAAAATTCACTCTCAACAAATGTAGAAGCGTCACCAACACTTTTCTGAGCCACAACCTTTTATCCATATTCAACATAACCAATAGATATAAAAAATTAGATCATGTTACAGCTCCTATGAAGTTAAATACACAAGAAAAGATAGATATAATTTTACCTTTGTTGTGTTGAAAATAACGTTCTTACAATCTGGAAGAATGCTCACAGACCATAACTATTGCTGCAAGAGTAAAATATGATCCTATTTCCTGAATCATAGAAAGAAAAACTACAAAGCACCCATTTAGAAGTGGCGAATTGCTCATAGTCACAGTTTTTAGCAGGCCAACTATTTGGACCATAATGAGGAGCCAATGATAGTTTTAAATAATTAGTGGCCTATATCATTTCAACAGAGGTTCTTGCTGAACTATTTTGACCATAACTATTGCTAGTCCCAAGGTTCTTGATGGGTTCATTGATGCTCCTATCAGTGGCCTATATCATTTCAACAGAGGGAAAATGTGAACAAAGAGGGTACCCTTTTTTTTAAACTTCTATCAACATACCCAGTTATCAGAATATTAAGAAGGTTCACTTTATACGTACCCAACTATAAGAATATTAAGCATGACAGTTGCTCCCACAGCTATTCCCGCCAGCTCGCCAACCTGTGGTGAAATAAAAATCAGGGCTTAGGCTATGCTGATTTTACATTTGAGATTTTTTTTGCAATAAGTGATTCTTTCATATTAATTCCTTCTTCTCTGATGATTAATAAATAAATATCTTTAATAAAAATGATCTCTATCTAGACCATTATACCCTTGAATTGTATTCACACGATTTTACATTATTTTGTTGTTATTGATAAGTATCAAAATATATTAGACTAATAATTAAAACATATTTGACCATCTGTGCCCCTATGTACACCGGCACCTACCACCAGTTTAATTTAACCATAGTTAGTTTTAGGGGATTAATTAATTAATTAATTATTTAGAGGTGTTATTAATTACATGCTTGGATCTTCACTACAAACCGAAATGGCATTATGGTCACATAAAACTCAACAATCCCCTGCTGATGGTGAGCTGAATTCATAATCCGAGTATGGATAAACTAATTACCCGAAGATGGTATTCCTTATCTTCACTACAAAGCAATGTTTTTTGTTCTATCAATAGAGAATTATATGTCTGTTAATTTAATCATGTAGACTGGATAAACTAATTACCCAAAGATGGTATTCCTTATCTACAGATGACAAACAAATCATCCAAAGATGGTATTTTTCCATATTAATTATTCAATTTTCCGATAAATTCATAATCCGAGTATGGAACATAGCAAATTCCAGCATAGTTGTTGCATAATTGAAGGAAAATCAGGATGAATACCAATCTGAACAAACAACCATATGAAATCTAACCTGTTTACTCATCAAAATTGAATCAGTTATAAAACCGACCACATACCTTGGGTCACTACTTTCTTTAACAATCATTGTGATAAAAGAAACATAAAACCTCAAAAAGTAAGAGCATGACAGATGTAATTTAGCATAATACAAAATGTTCATACCCTGGATAAGATAAACATACAAAAAATTCATCGTACCATAACATATTCTCGAATTTATGATCAAAATATTAGATGTGAGTATGTGTGTGAGGTGCTATGTGCGACTGCTAACAGTGTATCAGAATGGGATCAAGAATCAGAAAAGTAGGGGGAAGGATATCGCACCCAAGAAATCAAACAAGAAAAATTAAAATAAGTGAGAAGGAACAAAGCATACCTGAGATGCTTAGAGAGTAGAAGTGAGGATCGTAGAATGAGGAGGAAATCACCATTGAAACCTACATAGTTTTTCAGTTAGGGTTTAACACAGGAGAAGATGAGAAGATCCAAAATCGAAATCAAAGCTATGAATAGAGGAGAAATTAAAGAAATAGAAGAATGAAAACATTAGGAAGAAAGAATAACCAAACCATATCTTAGTCGGGCTAGGGTGTGGAAATTTGAGCAGTCTCCGACGAGGTCACATGAGCCCGAGGTCGCCGGAGGAAAATGCCCCTAAGGTTGTTGGAGGAGAAGTGAGCAAAGATGTTGTTGACGAGGTGAGGCGAGATGTCGATCGATTGTTGCATAGGCCAGAGAGCACTAAGTGTTTCCGTTCTTGAAAAAAAAGCCCTAGTCCCTGCGATTTTGTGGAATTTAGTAGTACTATCCTTGCTTGTCTTCTTCTTTGCTTCTTAAATCGTAATAACAATCTCTATGAAATCACAGGTTGGGTTTAAGGTTAGAGGGAAAGAGAGAGGAAGACGAAGACCCTAGGTTTCTTTCTTGCTAATTGGAAGAGGAGCGGGTTTTAATTTTTCACATGGAATAGGCGGGGTTTTAATTTTTTGGGATTTCATTTCCCCCTTTCAAGAACACGCGTTTTGAGTAAAACATAAAGCGACATTCACAGAGGACGCACAAATTTAGATAAAGTGCCCTCCGTGTTTTTTTTACATGAGACAATAATCTAAGGGCACGCAATAATCCGTGACATAAATCCTTAATTTTTTGGAAGAGACCACACTTTTTTAATGTCACTCTCTTTTGCGTAACATAAATCAATGAGTGTCGTGGTTTGCGCGTCGTAAAAGGGTCTTTTTCTTGTAGTGTAGCAACGAACGTGTTTGCTCTTTGTAGCAGTGAACCTGTTTACTCATTTGAGCCACGAAATTTGTTTTTCATATTAGCAACAAACTTCTATTTATGGTAACTTTATTACTCGTTTTAGCAACGAACTTCTACTCATGAAAACTTATTTACTTATTTTAGCAATGAACATTTGTTTATGGAAACTGTTATCAATATTCTGATTATCATGACTTCAAACTATATTATGTTATAAACCTGTGAGTACTCACCAACTATTTTTATAGTTAACGCTTGTTTTACATGTTTTTTTAGGAATTCCCTAGTAAAAGGCATGTAGAGACACAACACTTGTAGGAGCATTTGTATGTGTTGTCTTTCAAATAAATTGTAATTTATTTTAAAAAGTTGTTCAAACTCATTGTAAATTGTAATGCTTTTTAATACTATGGTTGGTGTTGTCTTTTAACCTTTGCTATGAGACCCTTTGTACTGCCACGCCCCGTATTTCCGCTTTAGCGGGGTGTGACATAACCCTTGACCGGAAATGGTGAATCTTCACTCCAACTTCTTGTTCCTAGAAGGATCTCTACATTCTAACCATATTCAACCTTTGTGATTATGACATTCCTTTGGCACATCCAATAACCAAACAACCCCTACAATTGTCGCCTTCATCTTCTTGCTACCGCTACTTCCCTAGCAACGGTAGTGATTTGGACCCGAAGGTCCTCCCATAGATGGTTGCCGATCCTACCGGAATAAATGCTAACAATTTTGAACTCCGACTCCGCTGATGAACTATTTCTTCTAATTTGACTGTTGATCTTCCAAACAATACCCTTGAATTCACCCTATCAAAGAACCGGAACAACAACCGAACAACTGAATCTCGCTCAACAAGATACGACCCGCTAATAATTCTTGGCATGCAGAAATGGCATATAACAGTTCTTGACGATATAACTCAGGAGATAACATAGAACCAAACCAAAGATAATGCTTACCCATACCAATACAATATTCCAAGGCAAATATAAAATACTGATAATAAGCATGAAGGAAGCAAAAGATAACATATCCGCAACAACATCTGATGAAACTCTGGCATCCACTTACTGGCACTTCAATGCTCGGTTCTTCGCTACTGGGGCTCATGTTGTACCCTCACGAATGCCAGATCCTCAAAGTAATGGGATCATGTACACTCACTGCTCCACCCCTCAACATCGGACAGTCGGTCTTTTGTGGCCCACCTAAGTGTAGTGAAAACACATCGGAACCTACCTACGGGGTAATCCCTACTAAAATGACCCATCAGACCAAAAATGAAGCATCCTCGACCTGCCTCCCGACATCCTCCCACATGGGTCCTCCCATACTTGGCACAACGACTCCGACCCTGATGGCCTCCCAAAAATGAATCCTGAGTCATGGGCCTCTTCACCTGGCCAACTGAAAACTGAGTCTGCTCTGACTTCCTTTTCTCGAGGTGCTCCAAATAAATCTCATGCTCCCGACTCTCGCACCCTGACAAACTCACAAACTCCCTGATGACATCCCTCAGCATGTCATTATACCTTACCTTCTTCATCTCCTTATCCACTAACTATCTCCTACTAGAAATGGGGTCCTCCTTCCCAAAGGACTCGAGAGCTCCATAAGCACATAACTCATGGAAGAAAAGAGTGCGAGCTCCAACAATAGCTATAATCTCAATGCGGAATGCACCCAGGCGCTCATCCAAAATCTCCATAATGTCGTGGATGATCTTCGATGAGATAAACTCTACATCCGCTCATCAATCGGCTCAGTGCCTGTACCTAAGCCTGAACCAGAACCTATACCCGAACCTCCTCTTAGTGTGCTCATCGCCATACCGAGACAAAACAATCATACCAATAATTAGAACATACCCAAGAATCCACATCCCACAGCTTTCCTATATTCTCCAAGACTCTCCTCAAATTTGAGTATGGATCATGTGCTTTCAGTAGTACGGGCCCAATACTACCTTCCACACCTACCCATACTTTCCTCAAGAATCATCCTAAATCCTGTAAGTCGCCTTCTCAAACTGATACTCCAGATACTCGCTAAGCAGCGTAAACAAACCACTACAATACACTCTAGGCTCTTCTAGGTTCCCGGACTCACCTTGCCATCAACTGCTGAAGAGGTCCCAATAGTGTCAATTAACCACCTCATGAATGCAATCACATGCAACAAAGATTAAATAACCCTTCGAGTAAAAGACTCATCCCTATAATGGTTGGACTCAGAAAAGAGCATTCACTTTGTATTTAACCTATGCAACATGTGCCTTGACATATTTACTTTGTAGCTAACCCACATCACTGGGAGTCATACAGAGCACAAAGCAAACAATATTCAGGGAACGGAAAATCTAACCAGCGTACCAACTAATCAAGCCATTATATCAAATTATCTTAAAACCATACTAGCATGCAACTCTAAGAGCTCAAACAATCAGCCATATAAAGGCATCTCTCCTAACATGAATTCCTAAGCAGAACCTTAGCCCTAATGTAGCATGCAATTCTCATAACATATACATAATAAACATATATGGGCATTTTGGGAATCACTTACTTGAGCTTGGCTTTGCAGGCATCACACCCCTCTCTTTTATTAGAAAATACTTTAATAAAACTTTTATTCTATGAAAATTTTACCAAACCCTCAGTTTGAGTTTAGACATGCCCGAGTGTATGCACGAATCCTTTAAACTAAGGATTTGATACCAGCTTGTAACGTCCCAAAAATTACGAGGTAAAAAATTCATTTTTAATCCGATCAAAATGCTAATTATCTTTTATCCAAACATTCATTATCCTTTTTCTAATTATACAAAAGTATTTCATAAGAAAATAGTTATCAGAGTACAATCCCAAAATCATTCTAATGCGGAAACATGAGTGGATGCGCTACGATCAAGCCATGCCCTTCTCTTTCGAACTGGAAGTACCTAAAAACGTAACCATAAAACCTTAAGCACAACGTTTAGTGAGTTCCCAGAAAATACAACATACCATACAAATATATAGCCAAGCATATCTATTTCACCCTTACCACTACCATACATATCAAACATATAGTGGGTCCCGCCCGACATCGAGCCCCGCTCAGTATACAGAACTGTCAGTCATCAGGCCCCGCCTGGTATACATATAAACATATAATCATACAAACACATGTGATAATCACAAAGATAATAGAATATAGTATAGTCATAAAGCCCCGCCCAAAATGGGGCCTTGCCCCGTAAATATACCAACACATGACACATGCAAGAGTTATGCAAACATCTAGCATCCCAACATAATAAATCATAGGCCGATATTGGTGCCTTCGATCCGCTACACATAGTGAGGAAACTCACCTCAAGCTGCTGAATCACTTGAATAAATCTCTGGCTACTGGTTTGGAAAATCCTCGCGCTATCAATATCAATATCATCCAATTCTAAATTGGGTCTCAACTTATAACCAAAGTCTAAGCTACTTAGCCCATAACCAGGGTAAAATACCATTTTACCCATTATCTAACTTGGCCCAAATCCAAAGCCCAGCTCAACCATTCAAAAGGCCCAAAACCTAATGACAACCCAAGGCCCAAATATGGCCCAATATTCCAAATTGGGCCCAAAACCCATCATGTTCTAAAATCCATGGAATCCCAACATGCTAGACCAAAGCCGAAATCAGAAGTCCAACGCCCAATCATGCCCAAACTTACAAACCAAAACATTTTCTTAATACCGAAAACATCAAGCCCAAGGCCCATTTGCTGAGTACGCGGGGAGTACTCAGCTCGTACACTTAGCGTACTCCTTCTAGGGCTAGTATGTGCAACGTACCAGATGGGTACGCCCAGCGTACTCCCCAGTCTGCGATCCCACTCCATTAACCACATAATTGGTTAATCCTTTCCTCCAAACTCACAGATTTGATCCCTAAAGGTGACGTATCACGTAAATCTTGAACTTTACATACATACATGGCTTAAGTGGGCTCAATAGCTCAAAAAGTGCTTAACAAATATCTTAATACATGCATGGGTCCAAATACTCCATGAAGTTGACATTTTTATGAACATGGGGACCGATGGGAGCTAAGATGTAGCATCCATTGCCTCTAGAGTAGATTTAAAGCTCACCTTTATCACAATGGGCTCAAAAAGTGCACAAAATGATCCATGAACTAGATCTAACATATAAGAGCATAAAGATGTAAACTTTTTACCTTAAAAAGATTCCAAATATGGAAATGATCCTGGATCCACAAGCTCAAGTAATTCCATCAAGTGTTACTCTTCTTCTTATCCTTCACAGATCACCAACAAACACTCTTCAAGCTCAAAACTCACCAAAACACTCAAGGGTTCATGTCCAATTGAGGCTATAATGAGGCTTCAGTACGGTGCAACACCTAAAAATTAAGGTTTTCCTTAGCCTCACGTACGCACAACGTACTCCATGTACGCCCCACATACATGGTTAAGACCCGCAATCAAAAATTGAGCTCGTACGCCCAACGTACTCTAACTTTTCTAAAGTTGGAAAATCTGCCCCCTAGGGACAAATTTTACAAACCATTAACACAACAAGGGTCTAAACTGAAAAGTACTTTGAAGCGGGTGTTACATATTGAGTTCCCCAAATGCCAGATACCACACATATCATGCATACACATAGACCTCAGGCCCCGCCTGACATCGGGTCCTACCTGGTACATTTATCAGGCCTTGCTTGGCATCAGGCCCCGCCCGACATACATACAAACATAAACAACAAAAGAAAGAGTCACATAGACAACTAGGACCCTACATAATGTACAATGGGTCTTGTCTGACAGCCATCGGGCCCTACCCGACATCAGGCCCCGCCAGGAAAAAATCTGTAAGTAACATGAGATGGGCCCCACCCATTCATACTCATCAGGCCCCACCCTGTACACATAAAGACATATAAAATACATGCAAGAATCACTAAGATGGATAGCATACAATACACTCATCAGGCCCCGCCTGACATAATATCCCGTCTGGTATACATATCACCTATGACACATGCAAGAGTCACACAGACAACTACCATCCTAATCATAATAAATCATGGATCGGAATTGGTGCCTTCAACCCACCAAACACAGTGAGGAGACTCACCTGAATCATGAGGTCAACTAAACCACATATCACAACCACATAACCATGCTAAAACTCACATATCAAATCATAGAAGGTCCAACCTTAGTATGAAATCCTGAATCTGACCATTTGGTCCAAAAGGGTCAACCCAAAACAACAAGTCAACGATCGACATACCAACAGTTGACCCTCACGTCGTGACTAGCCCTTGGTCACGTCATGAGAATAGACTATGATAGATTCCAGCTCCAACTCACACCAACTCAAGAACTCGAACGAACCGAATCAAAAGCAGTCCTCACGATGTGAGCCTTCCTTGGACACGTTGTGAGCTTCAAATGGTTAAGTTTTTGGGGAAAATCATTCTCACATCGTGACACTCCATGTGTCACATCGTGAGCATAGTTTGCTCCTATATCCAAATGTTTTGTGTCCTTAATCCATTAAGTCTTCAAACCAACTCTTTCATAAGCTAAAGGGGACTCCAAAGGTTAATAAAAATGATTACTTGATGGACATGCATGCCCCATGCATGTCCTAAACCCAACTTAGATCAAAATGACAAGAAATGGCCCTAAACTCATACAAGATTCATAAATCACAACTAAACCTTATATACATAAGATATGATGCTCAAGGGACCCTTAGAGGCCATAAAGTTGCTTACTTTAGGGTTCTCCTCCATGCAAACCCCCATAATCATGAAGGAAAAGGGACAAGAACCTAGATCTAGTAACTTAAACTCTTAAAGGTTGAATCTTGGACACTTACGAACTCTAGAGTGCCCACAAGATGATGATAATGAAGCTTCCTTGTTGGACCAACACTCTAGAACATCTTCTTCTCCTTCTTCTATCCACCAAAACACCAAAATGTATCCAAAACCACCAAAAAGGATTAGGGTTAGGGTTTTATGAGTTGGAGGGAAGTGGAGGCTGAGAAATTGTGACATCCCCAAAATCTCGGCCAGAAAAGACCGATTTCATTTATGCTTTTTAAAACATTTTCAGAGTAAATCCGTTTGATTTTAAAAGAGATGCGGAATTTGTTCCCAAAAACAAAACATGATAAAATAGATATTTATCAAAACATTTCTTATAGAAATATGATTTCATTTCATAATCAAAAGTCGGGATGTCATGTTCCGATATAGATCGTAAAGCATAAACGATGATATTACAAGTCGTTCAACAAATATATACATATGCAGACTTGTAAACAAAATGACTTGATGATTCGCCCATCTTAAGCTCTTGCGCCACTTCCTGTAATACAAATCAACTGAGTGGGTCAGGCTTGGGAGCCTGGTGAGCATATAGGGTTTTCAAACCCACAATAATTATATTTAATTTCATCAATCAACAATAAACCCGATTACCCATTCCCGTTATCCTCACCTTACGTTCCTAAAAATAACGTCTATTATAAGGAACTTATATTCAGGATTTTCATCGGGACGGACATTACTGCAGAGGGGCTTCCTCAACAATAAGTGTCCTAAAGGCAACCATGTGGGGGATAGAGTACACCGGTGAACACGTCGTTCACAACACCTACAGGTAATGAGCCTGCTAGTGTTCCACAGGACAGTCTAGAATAGTCCGTGGTCGTCATCCATACTCTGCTGAATGACTAGAATAACACCAATAACACCGAGGCCTCTCATCTGTTTATTTCACACCAATTATCTACCCATGTTCTACCCAACATATTAGTAGATAAAAATATACATTTTTATACATTGTTTAAAAACCTGTATAGCATGCTTTAATCAATACATATTCCACATAACAGATGAGGCATACACACATAACACGTATTTCATAGAGAATATATCAGATCTATGAGATAGAAGAGAGTGAATATACATTCACACATATAACCACAAAATATATACACGTAGCACGTATTTTATATTAAATACTTCATAATATTGCGTTTTGAAAAGGGACTATACACTCACATGATCAGAAGATGATCTGACAGCACTACGGCTTATAGAAGTAGCGTCTCTCCGCAGATCTGGAAGATCTTCACAAAAACCGGCTCCTCGCGGGCAGGGCTTCGGCTCGGGAATAACACTCTTCGGGATTCTCGGGGCTTCGGATCTCGCTTCGGGGCTCGGGAATAATACCGGGGCTTCGGGGTATAATCGGCACGCAAATCGAGGCAAAAAGGCTAGAGAGAATGAGGAATTTGCAAAAGAAAAGAGGCTGCTTCGGACCTCCTTTTATAGGCTGATCCTCGGGGTTACGCGGGGCGTAACTTCGGGGGTACGCGGGGCGTAGTGCTTCGCAGATCGTCAGCGCTTACGTCACCGGGCCCTCTTCGTCATCGCTTACGACTCGCTACTCCGCAGGACTCGAGTGCCCTACGCTGTACGCGGGGCGTACAGCAGTACGCGCTGCGTACTTCGGATAGACCGCCTCGCTTCTCTTCGGATAATATCGGAGTTTAAATTAAAATAAATATTAAATATTTATTAAAACTACAAAAATTCATATCTCCTTCATACGAACTCCGTTTTCGACGTTCTTTATATCCACGCGAAGGTGAGACTACGCTCAACAACTTTCGTTTAGGCTCCGTCGGCAAATTTTGACTTTTATTTTTATTAATTATTTTTAGAAGGCTCGGACAGGAAAACTTCGTTATAAAATCATAACTTCTTCGTCCGATGTCCGTTCTCGCCTATCTTTTCATCGTTTCGCTATTAACAACGAGATCTTCGATTCTCATTTAGATTGTTCCGGCTAAAAACCGCTCGATCTCAAATCGAGTATTCGGGCTGCATACTGCCACGTCGAAACTTAGAAAAATCATAACTTCCTCATGCGAAGTCAGATTTGGGCGTTCCTTTTATGCACGCTCTCGGTTTAACGAAATCTACGACTTTCGTTTAGATCGCTAAGGCTAAATATCGCTCTATCTTAAATTCATATTTTACGTCACTCGACGTCGTGCCGGTTCCATCGCGAAACTTCGACAGGTCATAACTTCTTCGTTATAACTCGGATTTTGGCATTCCTTATATCTCCGGAATCCTTGTTTCCACCACTACGTCTTTATGCAAAGATATCGGGCATATCTCACACTTCAATTTTGACGCTTATTTTATTCTTAATTCATTAAATTATAATAATTAAGAAAATAAACACATAAATCACATAATTCACATAATTCACAAATAATACATTTTATTATTTCAAATTGGGGTTACAAAGGTTAACCTAGACCATTACATTGCTAAAATGGCAAGCCTAGAAACACGGGCGTTACAATTCTCTCCACCTTAGAATGATTCCGTCCCCGGAATCACACACCAGCAAACAAATGCGGATAGCGACTCATCATGTCACTCTCCGTCTCCCAGGTGAGATTCGGCCCATTCGCGTGTTTCCATCGGACAAGCACTAACTCAACCATCTTACGTCGCAACTTCTTAGTCTTTCGGTCAACGATTGCCTCCGGTTCCTCGATCAACCTTTTGTTCTCATCGATCCTCAACTCCGAAAGTGGAATTATGTCGGGAACTTCTCCCATGAACTTCCTCAAGTAACACACATGAAAAGTGTTATGAATTCCATTCAGTTCTTCTGGTAGTTCGAGTTTGTAAGCTTGGTTCCCAATCCTCTGAAGAACTTTAAACGGTCCAATAAACCTTGGACTTAACTTTCCCCTTTTACCAAATCTTATAAGTCCCTTCCACGGCGAGACTTTAAGCAAAACCGAATCTCCAACTTCAAAAGTCATCGGTCTTCGCTTTTTGTCAGCATAGCTCTTTTGACGATCCTGAGCTGCTAACATTCTTTCCCTAATTATTTTCAACTTTTCAGCAGTTTGATGAACCAACTCCGGTCCCATAAACTGCTTTTCCCCAGCCTCAAGCCAACAAGACGGCGTACGACACTTCTGTCCATACAATGCTTGATAAGGTGCCATCTTTATGCTCGAGTGAAAACTATTATTATAGGAAAATTCTACCAAAGGTAAATGTTCATCCCAATTACCTAGGAATTCCAAGGTACACGCTCTCAGCATATCCTCAAGTGTTTGTATCGTTCTTTCACTCTGACCATCAGTCTGCGGATGGTAAGCTGTACTTAAACACAACTTGGTACCCAATTCCTCTTGTAGACTTTTCCAAAATCGTGAGGTGAAACGACTATCACGATCCGACACAATTGTTAACGGAACACCGTGAAGCCTCACAATTTCCTTCACGTAAGAATTCGCAAGCTTTTCCATAGTCCATTTCTCGTTGGCTGCTATGAAATGCGCACTCTTAGTGAATCGATCAACGACCACCCAAATCATGTCGTGACCACTTTTTGTTCTGGGTAGTTTAGTGACAAAATCCATAGCAATGTCTTCCCACTTACCCATAGGCACAGGTAATGGTTCTAAACTCCCGTATGGTTTCTGATGTTGTGCCTTGACTCTTGCACAGGTTACACACTCGGCCACATACTTCGCAATGTCGAGCTTCATCGTCGGCCACCAATAATAGGGTTTCAGGTCCCTATACATTTTTGTGCTACCGGGATGAATCGAGTACATGGTTTTGTGAGCTTCTTCCATCAGAAGATCCCTGACTCCTCTTGTCTTCGGTATCCAAATCCGATCTTGGAATACCTTTAGTCCGTGACTGTTTATGCTGAACACCAACGTTTTGCCCAAACGTTCCTCCTTTCGGTTATTCTTCTCAGAAGCTTCGCTTTGAGCTTTCTTTATACTTTCCAAAATAGTCGAGACAACTTCAATTCTCAACGCTCTTGGCCTTTTCTTTTCAAGATTGACCTTCCGACTGAGAGCATCAGCAACAATATTGGCCTTACCGGGGTGGTAAAGTATTTCACAGTCGTAGTCCTTAAGTAATTCCAGCCAGCGTCGTTGCCTCATATTCAATTCTTTCTGACTAAAGAGATATTGGAGACTCTTATGATCAGTGAAAAGTTTGCACTTTGTGCCATAGAGGTAATGCCTCCATATTTTCAGTGCGAAAACTACCGCTGCCAACTCCAAATCATGAGTCGGGTAGTTCCTTTCGTGCTCTTTCAGCTGTCGAGACGCATATGCTATCACCTTTTCTCTTTGGGTCAAAACACAACCCAATCCAACCCCAGACGCATCGCTATAAACCGCGAAGTCTTCAACTCCATCGGGTAGAGAAAGTATTGGTGCCTCGCATAGTTTCTTCTTTAGTCTCTCGAATGCTTCTTTATGCTTATCACTCCAAGCATAAGTAGCTCCTTTGTGGGTCAAAGCTGTTAATGGACTAGCGATCGAAGAAAAGCCTTGGATAAACCTTCGGTAATATCCGGCTAATCCTAAAAAGCTTCGGATCTCCGTGGGACTTTTCGGTTGTTCCCACTTCATCACAGCTTCGATCTTCGCTGGATCAACCATTATCCCTTCTTGGTTGACCACGTGACCCAAAAATTGGACTTCACGAATCCAGAAATCACATTTGGAGAACTTCGCATACAACTTCTCCTTCTTCAAGACTTCCAAAACTTCTCGCAAGTGTCTGCCATGCTCCTCTTGGCTTTTTGAATAAATCAGAATGTCATCAATGAACACTATCACAGATTTATCAAGGAACGGATTACAAACTCTGTTCATTAAATCCATGAATGCTGCTGGAGCATTGGTTAGTCCAAACGACATAACCAAAAACTCATAGTGTCCATATCGCGTTCTGAATGCGGTCTTCTCTATATCTTGCTCCCTTACTTTCAGCTGATGATATCCTGACCTCAGGTCGATCTTTGAAAAATAACTGGAACCTTGTAGCTGATCGAATAGGTCATCAATCCTTGGCAACGGATATCTATTCTTTATTGTTGCCTTATTCAGCTCTCGGTAATCAATGCACATCCTCATGCTTCCATCTTTCTTCTTTACGAATAACACCGGAGCTCCCCAGGGTGATGAACTAGGTCTAATGAAACCTTTGTCCAATAACTCCTGAAGTTGCATCATAGCTCCTTCATCTCCGTCGGTGCTAATCGATAGGGTGCTTTTGCAATTGGCGTTGTTCCGGGCAACAAGTCGATACGAAATTCTACTTGTCGATCAGGCGGTAATCCAGGAAGATCTTCGGGAAATACTTCCGGATAATCACACACAACAGGAATATTTTGCATCACCTTCTTTTCCTTCTTAGCATCGATCACGAATGCTAAGTATGATGTACACCCCTTGGTCAAACATTTTCTGGCTTTCATTAGAGAAATGATCCCAGAATTTACTCTACGTTTATCTCCGTACACCATAAATGATTCCTTCCCAGGCGGGTTCACTTTCACTATTTTCTTCTTGCATAAAATTTCGGCATCGTTGGCGCTAAGCCAATCCATTCCCAAAACGATGTCGAAACCGTTAAGTTCGATAGGCAATAATTCCTCGTGGAACTTATTCCCATTCAGATCAATTAAGATGTTTTTCATACGATGGCTAACAGGTACAAACTTGCCACTAGCAACTTCGACTAATAAAGCATTATCTAGTCTATCAACAGGCAAAGCTAGTTTTCTACCAAATTCATGCGATATAAAGGAGTAGTTGGCTCCAGAATCAAATAAAATTTGGGCAGGCAATTTGTTAACGAGAAAGGTACCTGAAGCGACATCAGCTTCATCTTTAGCAGCTTCCAGTGTCATCTGGAATGCTCTCGCCTTTGGCTTTGGCGGAATGTTGGGTCTTGCTGATTCCTTCTTTTTCGGACAATCCCTTGAGATGTGCCCCTCCTCACCACAACCATAACAAACATTTTTGGTGAAGGTGCAGTCATTGGCATAATGCCCTAGCTTTCCACATTTGAAGCATGTGGTTTCCCCGCCACACTTCCCATGATGCTTCTTCTTGCACTTGTCACACCATTTCGCTTCTACCTTTCCTCCACTTCCCCTCGAACTAGACTTCGAGAATTTACTTTTCTTGCTGGACCCTGAAAATCCATCGATTTTCCTTTTCTCGCCAACCTCTGACCTTTCCAGACCTTTTTCCCTGATCTGGGTCTCAACATTTCTAGCAGCCCAGATGGCGGCTTTCAATGTGGTTGCTTGCTTAACCATTGGACCATAGTCCGCTGGTAGTCCAAGGGCAAACTTGTTGACCTTAGAGAGTTCTGTAGGCACCAAATATGGGATAAACTTCATCTTTTCCGTGAAACTTGCAGCGTATTCAGTAACGCTCAATTTCCCTTTCTTCAAATTCTGAAACTCATTACTGATTTCCAGAAGGTCCTGCTCGGAGCAGTATTGCATTTTTAGTTGTTCCACAAAGTCTTCCCAAGACATTTTGCTTGCTTCTCCCTTGGGCATAGAGTCAGCTAACAGCTTCCACCAACTCAACACGCCAGATTTTAGCAGAGGGATCGCAAGAGCGGTCTTCTGCCTGTTGCTGCATTCGCAACTTTCAAACATAGTCTCCATTTCGGAGACCCAATCCATAACTTGCACCGGCGTCGGGCTTCCGGATAGACATGGTGGTTTGGATGCCATGAAATCCTTATACTTGCACCCACGACCATCATTTCCTCCATACTGGTTATTGCGTCTAACCACTGGTTGTTCGACTTGACCAATGATTCCACTAAAGTTTTCTCCTTCAGATTGCCCTCCATTCTCCTCGGGCTCTTCTGCTTGAATTGACGGTTCTTCACGATTCTGCCTAAGCAGGCGTCTTGTTTCTTCCATCTGACGATCCAACATCATTTGAATCATCATTTGTACACCAGCCATTGTTATCGGCTCAGGTGCATCAGCTACGACAGGTACTTGTTGAATTACAGGTGGTTGATTCCTGTTTTCATCAGCATTTCCAACTCCGCTTCTTGTTCTCACCATTTTTTTTTTTGATCTACACACCGCAATAATTTCACCTTATTACTCCAAACGATTACATGCTAGTTCTAATATCGTATACATACGCTTAGAATCCTAAACACATAAACCTTCAGATCCGGTTGGCAACAAACCGTAGATCCGAACAAATAATATCATATATGGCAACATAAAACATTTAGCACATAAAAGCATTTTAGGCAACTCTCCTAAAATAAACTAGTGCTCGTGTCTAAATTTATCAGACACACACCTCCCAATCTCCATTTAGCATCTTAAGTTTAAGTCTAGAAATCCTACAAATTCCTAGTTCGCTTAAACTAATGCTCTGATACCAACTGTGACATCCCCAAAATCTCGGCCAGAAAAGACCGATTTCATTTATGCTTTTTAAAACATTTTCAGAGTAAATCCGTTTGATTTTAAAAGAGATGCGGAATTTGTTCCCAAAAACAAAACATGATAAAATAGATATTTATCAAAACATTTCTTATAGAAATATGATTTCATTTCATAATCAAAAGTCGGGATGTCATGTTCCGATATAGATCGTAAAGCATAAACGATGATATTACAAGTCGTTCAACAAATATATACATATGCAGACTTGTAAACAAAATGACTTGATGATTCGCCCATCTTAAGCTCTTGCGCCACTTCCTGTAATACAAATCAACTGAGTGGGTCAGGCTTGGGAGCCTGGTGAGCATATAGGGTTTTCAAACCCACAATAATTATATTTAATTTCATCAATCAACAATAAACCCGATTACCCATTCCCGTTATCCTCACCTTACGTTCCTAAAAATAACGTCTATTATAAGGAACTTATATTCAGGATTTTCATCGGGACGGACATTACTGCAGAGGGGCTTCCTCAACAATAAGTGTCCTAAAGGCAACCATGTGGGGGATAGAGTACACCGGTGAACACGTCGTTCACAACACCTACAGGTAATGAGCCTGCTAGTGTTCCACAGGACAGTCTAGAATAGTCCGTGGTCGTCATCCATACTCTGCTGAATGACTAGAATAACACCAATAACACCGAGGCCTCTCATCTGTTTATTTCACACCAATTATCTACCCATGTTCTACCCAACATATTAGTAGATAAAAATATACATTTTTATACATTGTTTAAAAACCTGTATAGCATGCTTTAATCAATACATATTCCACATAACAGATGAGGCATACACACATAACACGTATTTCATAGAGAATATATCAGATCTATGAGATAGAAGAGAGTGAATATACATTCACACATATAACCACAAAATATATACACGTAGCACGTATTTTATATTAAATACTTCATAATATTGCGTTTTGAAAAGGGACTATACACTCACATGATCAGAAGATGATCCGACAGCACTACGGCTTATAGAAGTAGCGTCTCTCCGCAGATCTGGAAGATCTTCACAAAAACCGGCTCCTCGCGGGCAGGGCTTCGGCTCGGGAATAACACTCTTCGGGATTCTCGGGGCTTCGGATCTCGCTTCGGGGCTCGGGAATAATACCGGGGCTTCGGGGTATAATCGGCACGCAAATCGAGGCAAAAAGGCTAGAGAGAATGAGGAATTTGCAAAAGAAAAGAGGCTGCTTCGGACCTCCTTTTATAGGCTGATCCTCGGGGTTACGCGGGGCGTAACTTCGGGGGTACGCGGGGCGTAGTGCTTCGCAGATCGTCAGCGCTTACGTCACCGGGCCCTCTTCGTCATCGCTTACGACTCGCTACTCCGCAGGACTCGAGTGCCCTACGCTGTACGCGGGGCGTACAGCAGTACGCGCTGCGTACTTCGGATAGACCGCCTCGCTTCTCTTCGGATAATATCGGAGTTTAAATTAAAATAAATATTAAATATTTATTAAAACTACAAAAATTCATATCTCCTTCATACGAACTCCGTTTTCGACGTTCTTTATATCCACGCGAAGATGAGACTACGCTCAACAACTTTCGTTTAGGCTCCGTCGGCAAATTTTGACTTTTATTTTTATTAATTATTTTTAGAAGGCTCGGACAGGAAAACTTCGTTATAAAATCATAACTTCTTCGTCCGATGTCCGTTCTCGCCTATCTTTTCATCGTTTCGCTATTAACAACGAGATCTTCGATTCTCATTTAGATTGTTCCGGCTAAAAACCGCTCGATCTCAAATCGAGTATTCGGGCTGCATACTGCCACGTCGAAACTTAGAAAAATCATAACTTCCTCATGCGAAGTCAGATTTGGGCGTTCCTTTTATGCACGCTCTCGGTTTAACGAAATCTACGACTTTCGTTTAGATCGCTAAGGCTAAATATCGCTCTATCTTAAATTCATATTTTACGTCACTCGACGTCGTGCCGGTTCCATCGCGAAACTTCGACAGGTCATAACTTCTTCGTTATAACTCGGATTTTGGCATTCCTTATATCTCCGGAATCCTTGTTTCCACCACTACGTCTTTATGCAAAGATATCGGGCATATCTCACACTTCAATTTTGACGCTTATTTTATTCTTAATTCATTAAATTATAATAATTAAGAAAATAAACACATAAATCACATAATTCACATAATTCACAAATAATACATTTTATTATTTCAAATTGGGGTTACAAAGGTTAACCTAGACCATTACATTGCTAAAATGGCAAGCCTAGAAACACGGGCGTTACAGAAATGAACCCTAAAACCATGTTAAGGGGGTTTAAATGCATGGGAAACCCTAAAAGGTTGTGGGATTGGGCTACACCAGCTCTCACAGTCCTGCATAACAATTCAAGTTAACACATCTCACGTCGTGAGCCTCTTATTCCTCACATCGTGAGCCTCCTTTTTCTTTAAAAATCTAACCTTTTGACCCTTGAAACCCTAATTCGATTCGTCCAGGAAAATGGATGTTACAACTTTCCCCCACTTAAATTAGATTTCGTCCTCGAAATTAGTCCGTACCACCCTCCTTATATTCCATACAACTTGGGTAACTCTTCAACAACCCCGGTACGAACTAAGGAATCCACTCATTCATACATTAGCCTTCAAAAACTGAGCATAAACTCTTCTAAACCTAGATTATCTTGTTGTCTCACAATTTCATTTCTGATGCAACCGAGGCCTTTTGGTCTCATACTTACCTACCAATTAACCGATATACCGTATTTTCCAATTGGTTGCTGAGGCTGATAGATTAACACCATCGCACCTCGTGACTCCTGAACAAAGGTGTATCTGGAAAGATTTGTCCTAGATCGCTTGCCATAACGGCTCCAACATCCCTCCTGGTCCAACCAAGGATAACATAACAAACCATTAATCACAATCGAAACCTTCACTTGAGATCTAATGGTGACTTCCGAATGCAAGTCCCACCCCTAAGTGCCAGACCAAACTAAAACTCACATTCCGATAATCAAAAGGATTTGCAGATTCGATCTTTCTGAGATCTCTTGCGCCCATGGTGACCTCCCACTGAACTAATATGTAAATTCCCCAGTTATTCTCGAAAACTGATCATCACACACCTGGTCCCGCCACAAGGCTTCGAATAAAAGTCTAATGATAAGGGCTACCCTAGCCTAACCATCACACGAATACTAACCATTAACCACAGATTCATCTCACTCTAAACGTGATCTAATACCTAGTCCAAGCCAATTTCCACTGGGTCTCACCCATTCCATCACAACCAAAATGGGCCTTGCCCATGGGTCTCACCCAATCTACACAATCTAACGGGCCTCGCCCACGAGTCTAACCTAATCATGTGCTATACAAACCTAACCACGCCTCAGATCCCACAATCCTCATAACAAAACACAGAGAAATCCTCCGACAATACTGTCTGTCTCGCCCCAAGCATATGCTAATCCTCTTTCAGCCCAACGACCACACCTACTATGGGCTACCTCATTCTGGTGAGTGCTACAACTACATCGCAAACTTACAGCATTTCCTTGACATCCTAACATCCTTGCGTACACTACGGCTACCCCGTAGTCTTACAACACTCATACATCTTCCTATTAACCTTGTGAATGCTATGGCTGCTCCGTAGTCTTATGACATTTCCATACTGCCATGGACCCACCTAGGGTCTTACCTTATATCTACCATACCAACCATAATCATCATGAGTCAAACCTGCATCCAACGAAACCCCCAATCAGGTGTTCAGGTCATGCTTCGAATCCTAAAGGCTTCATCAGACAAGAACGGGCAAAGAGGCTCTAATACAACCCTCCACCTGAATCCATCCACATACCCATTATACATCATTATTGAAGCGTAATGAAACCTGAATATCCATTCTTGTGAAACCTTTAGACCGAACGATTTCCCCCCACTTTTATTTGACTGTGCTCTTCCAATCCACAAAGAATTTAATGGTTTACCAGTCCATCTCACAACCTTACGATTCAAATTGTCAACAACCTGAGTTTACAAGAACTAGCGTTCCATTACTAGCCAATCTTAATGATCACACACACATTCTAAATCCTGCTGAATACTTCTTGAAATCTCATCAAGTTCAATAATCTCAAACACTTCCTATGATACAACTCCAAATCTTTAAGTCATTTTAGCTCGTGACAAAGAACTATAACCCTTAACAGGAATGAACGGATCTCCAATCCACTACCCACTCATCGAAGAATCTCTATATTTTAACCATCTTCCCTAATATCGGTAGCGATCGGACCCTAAGGTCCTTCCATAAATATCTTTCATCCCTACCGTGCGACGCAACACTTCAAAACTCTGACTTTATAGTTGAACTTACCACTCTAACCCCAACTATTGATATTCTAAGCGGTACCCCTAAATTTCTTTCCCTAATAAATCACAAAAACTACTTGACAAGCCAACTCCAACTCCACTAGATGTGCCCCACTCCTAACACTCGACATGCAGATATGGCATATAATAATCTTTGATAATATCAACCAGGCAATTAAAAAGAATATAAACCGAAGACAATGCCATACACATACTATTACATGATTCAAGGGTACATATATACGAATAATAAGGTACGAGGAAAACAAAAGATAACATACCCGCGACCTGTCCCCCGACATCCTCCTTCATGGGTCCTCCCACACTTGGCACAACAACCCAGGCCCCAGTGGCCTCCCAACATGAATCTTGAGTCTTAGGCCTTTTCCCCCGACCCACTGCAACCTGAATCTGCTATGACCTACTCTTTCTATGGTGATCCAAATCGATATCCTGTTCTCGAGTTCTACCAGTCATTTCATTCAGGGTTTCACACCTTGACAAACTCACAAAGTCCCAAATGTAATCCATCATCATATCATGATACCTTACCTTATTCATATCATCGTCTGCTTCATACTGTGGAACCAACAATACCCTTTCCCTGAACTCGACATTGATCTCTACCATAGTCTCAGTCGCCCGACAAAGGTCCTGAAACTCCCTCGACAATTGCTGCACCTCAATAGCTGGTGCAAACTATGCTCTGAACTAGGTCACAAACTCATCCCAAGTCATCGTCTCCAAGTACTCACAAAACAACATATCCTTCAAGTAACAGACTCAACCCTACAACAGTTAGACTCAAACGAGAGTTATGCACTAGAGTCAAATCCATCACTCTGAGATTATTTAACATTTTCAACATGTGACATGACATACTTACTTAATAGTTATCTCACATCACCAAGAGTTCCACAAAGCATAAAGCAAGAAGCATTCGTGCAGTAACACTCCAAAGCATAAAACAAACAAGGAACATCCAAAGCTCACTTACTACAACCCGTGCTAAGAACTTCCATTCTCACTGTAGGTTGCCTTATGCATTCAAATTATATATAATATAGGATCAAATAGAATGTCAAATAAAAGACTCTGCCCTAGGACCACAACCAAACGAAGAACATGAAATAAGGCCAAATCAGTCATTTTAAGGTTATATGATCCTAACCGCATACAATTTTTAAAGCATACACTTAGCAATTACATCTGCCAATACAGATTTCCAAATATATCATAACATCCGATCCTCCCAGGCTACATGGCGTCACATATCAGGCCAATCCATCTAATCATCTGTAAATCCATTTTAGCATGCAATTCCATAAGCTCAAACAATCAGGCATATAAAGGCATCTCTCCTAGCATGAAATCTTGAGCAGATCCTTAGCCCAAATCTAGCATGCAGTTCTCATAACATAAAATCATAACAAACATGTATGGGTATTATGAGAATCACTTACTTGAGCTCTGCTGATTTAACGCACCACACCCCTTTCTTTTATTAGAAAATCCTTTAACAAAACATTTATTTTAAGGAAAAACTACCAAACCCTCAGTTTGAGTTCGGACACACCCGAGAGTATGCCCGAATCCCTCAAACCAAGGCTCTTAAACTAACTTGTAACGTCCCAAATTTTGTAAGGGTAAAATTTCATTTATAGTTCACCATTAACACTATTTAACCATTTCAATCATTCAAAAGTATATCCAAGTAAAATAATTATCAGAGTAACATTCCCAAAATCATGAAGTGCGGAAACATGGGTAGATGCAGTGCAGTCACGTCGGTTCCTTCCCTTCTATACCGAAAGTCCCTGAAACCATAAACATAAACCCGTAAGCACAAAGCATAATGAGTTCCCCAAATACCACATACTACACATATCATGCATGAAGGGTTTTGAGCATTCTAACACTCTTAAGGTGTTCATGCAACCCTAGAAGCCTTGGATCTATGTTTGACGAAGATACATGCAAAATTGATTTTCCAAGGTTCATAATCCTATATAGCATACATGGGGAACTTTTAAACATAAAATTTAGTAAGAAAACATACCTTGTAGTACTTTGGATTCCTTGAGAACCTTGTGAGCCTAGCACCCCAAGTGTGATGCCTCAAATGTTTCACACAACACCAAATGCACTTGGAATAAACTTGAGAGAAATGTCACACTACTAGAAATCGGCTAGCCCTCTTCTTTCTTACTTAAGTATCGGTTTTGGTGAACATAAGGATCCTTATATAGTGTGTTACAATTAGGTTTACACCATGTAAACCCTAATTGTCATGACTTTTCATTTCCATGACCCATGGGTTCAATACACACCATGGAGCATCCTATGGGTTTTAGCCTAACTTGATAATCCATGAACCATTAGCCCACTATATAAGTATGAATGATTTACACAATCAACCCATATATTTAATTACTATTCTTTTGATCACTTAATTAATTCCAAATTGATTCTTGATCAATACTAATTAAATAATATTATTAATGTATTAGAACTTATAATATATTAATAAACCATACATGTTATTTCTCTCATTTTAGTCTATCCAAATGCATGATGCCATGCAACCCAAATGGACCATGCCAAACCGGGCCAAGTACATACCAGAAATAGTTATGGACTTAGACACCTTATCCAACAGTCTCCCACTTGGATAATCTAATAACTATAACTACAAGTATGACTTCAGGAACCAATCAACAATCATAGCTCTTTCAAGGTCTCTAGGAACTGAGATGATGATGATACGCCATTTAAGATAAGTGATCATATAATCCTCTATTCTAGATATCATCCGGACAAATACATGGAGCATTGTCTTACTTATTATCCAACAGTTTGTTTCTTGATTTCTGATTTGTTTGACAAAGAACTTAATCGAACACATTAATTTAGTTCTGACCGGGCCCCGTACATAGGTCAAAACAAAATCATCGAGGGCCCAAATATCGCTTCTAATCCAAGAAGGAACAGATAAACTTTGACTCATATGCTTGTTCTATTACTTGTTGAATTGTACACAAAGGCATATTTTATAACATCGAGTTACTAATGCATTTTCGTATAATCAATGCATAGCCAACTCATAGGCAACAATTCATATCTCTAGGTTTGAAGACTTATATGATATTACCGTCTCACGATCACTCGAGATAAATTCCATGAGGTGATACTAGTGAGCGTGGGTTGAATCCAATACTCAGAACTTATGAGCACTCATGAGTGTTGTAGCCATGTCCAACATCTTAGACCTCTACAACCAACTCATGACAGTCTTGATTCATATCTACTTCCAACATATGACCGATTGTGGAGAATTTGAATAATATGTAATACATAACATAAATATTCTGGAAGTCAAAACATACAAAGGAAATAATAGTAAATGATTGACAAAAGATAGCAACACTTTACTCATAAATAAACACAACTTTTATTCATCATCAAATGTCAATTACACTTTACAAATTTCAGAGCTATCTAACTATTAAAACTAATATCATCCTTTAACCCTATGCGCCTCGCATGCTGGAGATGCTTAACCCTACCCAATCCCTTCGCCAGGGGATCTGCCGGGTTCTCATCCGATGATACCCTCTTTGCCATGATGAGTCCTTCTTCTATTCGATGTCTGATGAAATGATATTTTTTGTCGATGTGTCTGGATCTCCCGTGATCCCTTGGTTCCTTGGCTAAGGCAACTGCACTTTCACTATCACAAAAAATCTCTATCAGCTCCTTAATAACTGGTACAACTCCAAGGTCTCCAATGAAGTTCTTTAGCCATATAGCCTCCTTTGTTGCCTCACTTGTTGCTATATACTCTGATTCGCAAGTTGAATCAGCCACTGTCTCATGCTTGGAACTTTTCCAAGTAATTGCTCCTCCATTCAAGGTAAAGACCCAGCCTGACTGAGAGTGGAAATTATCCCTATCAGTTTGGAAGCTAGCATCACTATACCCTACAACTCTCAAGTCATCACTCCCACCGAGGGTAAGGACCCAGTCCTTAGTCCTCCGCATGTACTTGAGGATATTCTTTACCACGGTCCAGTGAGCCTTGTGAGGATTCCCCTGATATCTTCTAACCATGCTCAAAGCAATGGGTACATCAGGAAGAGTACAAGTCATAGCATACATGATCGAGCCTACAGTGGAAGCATAAGGTACTCGACTCATTTCTGCTATCTCAGCCTTGGTACTCGGGATTTAAGTCTTATGTAATTCAACGTTACTATGGATAGGTAACTCTCCTTTCTTGGAATCCTGCATGCTGAACCTATTCAACACCTTATACAAGTAGGTACTCTGACTAAGTCCAATTAGTATTTTACTCCGGTCTCTCAGAATCCTTATCCCTAGAATATAGGTAGCTTCTCCTAGGTCTTTCATAGCGAAACACTTCCCAAGCTAGGACTTCACTTCCTGCAAGGTTGGGATGTCATTTCCTATAAGTAGTATGTCATCCACATACAGTACCAAAAAGCTAACTATACTCCTACTAGCCTTGATATATACACAAGATTCATCTTCACTCCTCGAAAAGCCAAACTCATTGACTTTGTCATCGAAATAAAGAGTCCATCTGCGAGGTGCTTGTTTCAATCCATAGATGGATTTCTCAAGCTTACACACTCTATTAGGTTACTCTGTACTGAAAAAACCCTCTGGCTGACTCATGTAAACATCCTCAACCAACTTTCCATTAAGGAAAACAGTTTTGACATCCATTTGCCATATTTCATAGTCATGAAATGCAGCAATGGCTAACATAACCCTAATAAACTTAATCTTTGCTACCGGTGAAAAGGTCTCATCATAATCAACTCCCGGAGTTTGAGAAAAACCCTTTGCAAGCATACGCTCCTTGTAAGTGTGTACATTACCATCCATGTCGTTCTTCTTTTTGAAGATCCATTTGCACCCAACTGTCTTGCTACCTGGTACATTGTCAACCAAGTTCCAAACTTGATTGTCATACATGGACTGTATCTCGCTGTCCATTTCCTTTTTCCATTTAGCAGACTCGGGGCCTGCCATGGCTTTCGTATAGCTGTTAGGTTCATCTAGACTTACCAGTGTCTCATCATTGATAAGTGTATCACCTTCCGTAGTAATATGGAAACCATAGTAATGCTCAGGTGCATTCCTAACTCTCGTGGAATGCCTCAGTGGTACAGACTCGCCAATTGGATCAACATGAGTTTCCTCCTCAGGTTGACTGCTAGGGTTTGAAGTTCCTTCACCACTTGACTCTTGAATTTCTTCGAGGTCAATTTGCCTCCCACTGTTTCCTTGGCTTATGAACTCTCTCTCTCTCTCTCTCTCTCTCTCTCTCTCGACACCCCTCCTTGCTACAAAGACCGCATTCTCACTGGGTCTGTAGAAGAGGTAACCAAAGGATTTCTGTGGATAGCCATTGAAAATACACCTCTCACCTCGAGGTTCGAGCTTATCGTGAGTCTCACACCTCATGAACGCCTCGCAACCCCAAATCTTGATGTGGTCTAGACTAGGAACTTTTCCAGTCCACATCTCATGTGGAGTTTTGGCAACTTTCTTTGTAGGGAGTAGATTAAGGATATGGATGGCAGTCTCTAAAGCATACCCCCATAATGAGATTGCTAACGAAGCTCGACTCATCATGGAACGAACCATGTACAACAAGGTTTGATTACGCCTCTCAGCCACACCATACAACTATGGTGTCCTGGGTGGTGTCAATTGTGAGACAATCCCACATTCCTTAAGATAGTCGAGGAACTCTATGCTAAGATACTCGCCACTACAATCGGATCGAAACATTTTAATTTTCCTGCCCAATTGGTTCTCGACTTCTTGTTTAAACTTTTTAAACCTTTCAAAAGTCTCTGACTTATGCTTGATTAAGTAGACATAACCATATCTACTATAATCATCTGTAAAAGTCACATAATAACAATTATCATCCCTTGTGGAAGTTTTGAAGGGTCCACACACATCTGTGTGCACTAGATCCAACAAACCTTCACCCCTTGCATAAGAACCAATAAAGGGTGACTTTGTCATTTTTCCAAGTAAGCATGACTCACAACTATCATCTGAATTTAGGTCAAATGACTCCAAGACTCCATCCCTTTGGAGTTGGCCTATGCATTTCTTGCTTACATGTCCAAGACGACAATGCCATAATGATGCTTTATCCAAGTTATTATTAGAAGAAGAATCAATACACAACACATTATTTCCTAGGTTATCTACAACAGACACAGCTTCATACACACCATGATGATTTTCTTATCAATCATCTATGTTTTTTCTTTTTCTTTTTTCAAATTTTATTTTCCAGCCGTACATACATGGGTTTAAGCCTAGAAATATCATTAAAGGCGCAACATTTTCAAAATATATCGTGTCATTTATCCATTCTCACACTAACGACATTAACTAATATGTTTTCCAAAATATTTTGTGTCCTTTATCTATTCCCACACTAACAATATCAACTCAATTATTTTAATCTTTCAATCATCTAACACATATTATACATGAATATTAGACTTACTAGTTGTGGGATCCATGTATTATATGAGTTAATTTAAAAAAAAAAGTTAAATATAAATGTCAAAATATTTGAGAACTTTGAATTTATAAGAAAAAAAAATAATGAATTATTATAATGTAAATATTTTTTATCTTTTAAATTTAAAGAAAGAAAAGAAACTAATGAGCTTTAATTTTGGAATTTTGAAATTAAAAGACAAGTTTATTAATGAAATTAATATCCATTTATTGCTACATTTATTATAATTATTACATTAAAATATTATATAGAATTTAATAAAATAGAAAAACTCATAAAATAACATGTGGAAAAAAAATTCAAAATAATCACAAAATGACATTTGACAAATTAAATAAAAATGTGACAATTGAAAAAAAAACCTTTATTTATTAGAAAGGATATGCAATATGGTATAACTCTTAAAAGAAAGTTGTAGTTGAATGAATTTTATATTATATTTATTAGTGGTTATTTATTTGTAAAACAACAAACTTTATTTAAGAAATATTTTACATTAACGACTAGTTAATTTTGATATATAAATACTAAGAAATTATCAAATAGCTGAAATTATCAAATGCTATTGAAGAAATGATATGTCAGGAATTTCAAAGAAGGGAAAATGATTTAATAGGGTAATATATTTTGTCTTGGAAGTGAAAATTCGAGTTAGGAGAAAACAATCATAAATAATCTCATTGTCTACTATGGAGATAGATAAAATTGAAATCGAGGACATCTTATTGTTGGAGAAAACTAGGGGTAGTAACATTATTTGACCGATACGTGAACTATGTTATTGATATAAATGAAGGACAAGCCACGTATGAAATCATCTTATTAATGATTGTCCCACATACGATGTCATTTGAGCAAAACCTAAAGAAAATCGATCATAAGGACTTATTTTGCAACAAAAAAACATTAATGACTAAATGTTTATAAATTGAGAACTTAACATGAAGTAGCCAATTATAAGAACTGAACGAGTACAAAACAACAAATTAAAAGACTTATTTTACACAAAAAAATAATAATAAGGATTAAACGTGTACATAACGAAAACTATGTTATCCTATTAATTCATTTTCCCTTCAAGGAATTACGGGAAGAATATCGAGATTAAAAGCCAAAGAAATTGGTGGTTATATGGACACAAAAATTAAAGTATTTAAAAAACGATTGAAATTAATTTGGTTTTTTAGTTAAATACTAATTGTTGTGAAATAATTACATTTCATAAATGTTTTGATTTAATTAAATAATAAATTAATTATATCTCTAACTAGAAGAAATAAAGAGAGAATGTGAAAAGGGTGAAAATTGGTTTAATTAAGTAATAAATTAATTATATCTCTAAATAGAAGAAATAAAGAGAGAATGTAAGAGGGGTGAAAATGAAGCAAAGTTGATAGTTGAGGTGATGAAGAAGAAAATATGTAAGGAAGATTGAAGATCTGCGGCTGAGCGACTTCAAAAACAACGGGACACCTCTCCCCCAGCCCCTCCACCTCTCTGATTTTTTAAAGTTCAGTCCTTCGACTTTTCAACCATCAGACCGTAGCCCTCCGATTATTTTTTCTGTCTCCCCAATTATTAAGAGACCTAAAAGACGGCCCTCTCCGCCTTTCAACCCAGGTAGGGGTGAGTAAATCCAAACCAAGAAACCGAGAAACCGATTAAAGCCGACGAAACCGACCGAAGCAAAACCGACGGTTAGGGTTTGAATTTTTTAAAAACCGAAAAATCGGGTTTGGTTTCGGCTTTTACCCAGAAACCGACCCATCCAACCCATACTTAAAACCGACAAACCGCCCCAAGAAACCGACTCATCCAACCCGAGAAACCGACCCATATTTGTTTGTTTTTTGGTTTTAATAGACTATTACGGACTTTAGTTGTAACTTGTAATAGACTATTTGTTGTAAGACTCATGTTTTTTGAAGTATTTAACTTAAATTTGGTGTTTTTTGAAGTATTTAACTTGTTGCTTCATTTATGGAAAATGTGTTAAAACCCAAAACCCATGGGTTTAAACCCAAAACCTGTGAATATATGGGTTGAACCCAAGAAACCGAAAAACCATCCAAACCGACCTCAGAACCCGAGAAACCGAACCGACCAGAAACCGATCATATTGGATTCTAAAAACCAGAAACCAACCATTTATGGGTTGGGTTGGGTTTGAGTATAAAACCAACCCAAACCGACCCATGCACAACCCTAAACCCAGGGTCTCCATTTTTTGGATGCGAGCTCTCCGATTTATTAAAAATCATTATTTTTGAATTTTTCCAATCTATTTTTAGCTCAAACTCTTTTACCTCTACGTTATTACTATAAATTACATCTCTCTACACCCAATAACTCATTGTTTTAACAATTTTGAAGGTGCAATCAAGCAAGAATCTTTGGAGGTCAATCATCAATTAATTGTTTATTCGGTTCAAGTATTTTGTCTCTTTTTATTATGTTTTTACATGTTTTCAAGATCAATATGTTGTGTTTTTTCATCAAGATGAATGGATAAATTCTTTAAGATTACTTTTCGTAAGGTTTTACGATGTTAGGATGAGCATACTTATATTATTACCTTTACTCCAAACAATTTCTAGTATTATTATATTTTTTTCTCCGTTGATCATTTGAATAATAGTACTTGATTTTGTGCTTTATTCTCTTAGATTGTTATTTTAATTTAGATAGTGTATTGTCAATATATGTACTATAATGAAATGAAGGCGATCTATTGAATCAACATAAAATATTTATAAGTTTTAATATTGAATACGAAATATTCTGATGGTTTAGTTATAATACATGATATTCTCAAACTATTAGTTGTGTCTAATCCAATAGACGTAAGGACTAAGATAACTACCTAGATCAATATATTGTGTGTCCATAATTATATCTCTGCATGTTAATTAAAATCAATTATCTTTATGTAATTAAGTTAGAATTTATTGGAAGATAAGTTTGATAATTCTGAACATCTAAATAATTAAACCAAAAGTGATATTGTTTTCTCTCGTTAATTAATTCTCATTCTAAGTCCTCTTTTATTTACAAAGCTTGAATTTTTTTTTTTTATTTATTCACAATCTTTTAAGTGACATATTTGCAACTCGTGGTTTAATTCATTGATCATTTTAAACACAATTTTACCAAAATCATCCTGAAAATTTGACTTGAATTATCATAGCTAACTAGGTTAGTTTGTTTTATTTTTTACCCAGATGACTACCTCGACTAGTAGCATAAATAGGGTATGATAAAAATACAATGGGAACATACATTACTATTTCCTCATAATTTTATTATGAGTGGAGTGAACATACAAATGACGAAAAATGCATAAAATAGATTTGTTGTTGGTACATATAACTAGACCAGTAGTGATGAAGGTTACTCTCACTTAAGGGGAATATTGTTGGAACTCGAAAGTGACATTAGCAGGAGTGGTATGTAGCATATATATTTGAAGAAGAGTGAATACTGAAGATATGTGATCTGCAGATCCATGATCTCTCTGAAGAAATCAACTTTGTTCTTTTGTCTTATTTATTTGATGTGATTGTTAGTTTGTTAAGATGCTTTTTAGTTATCTATGTAATTAGGATAAGGGTTCTCTTGTATCCTGTCAATGTGTGACAGAATGGATTCTTCTTCTTAGTCTATAAATACTTATCAGTGTAGAAAAACATTAGCAAATTGTGAAATTTGGTTAATATTGAAGAATATCTTTCTCTCTGCAATATGCTCTTAATGTTTATTTACTTTAAGTTATGTTCTTTCTAGTTTATGATATATATCAATTGTTAATTATGTTTCTAATATTTTGCATATAAACTAGTCATAGTGTTTTTGTATCAATAGAATGTCCACTACCGATCGGAGCCGGACTGACATCATTTTTGGTAATATGTCCCCATGTGCATATATATTTTTATCTCACCCTCTTCTGGTATGATCCGCCTATTCTAATGTTGATTAAGGTGGTTACATCTGAGTATTATGTGTAACATCCGAAATCTAGAAGGTCAATTATGGAAATAATTCCCTTTTTAGGGGCCAACTCGTCGAGTCTATGGCATAAACTCGGCGTGTTGGAAGCTTTTGGGGTGCTTGTTTTTAAGGACCAACTCATCGAGTTGGTGAAGGGAACTCGACGAGTTGGACGTTGTTTAAGAAACCCTAATTTTTGAGTTTTGCACCCTATTTAAACATCTTAAGTTCAAGGTGGTGGCCTTAATCCCATCCTCTATAGCCCCTAACCCTAATCTCGAAACCCTAGAGCCTCCTTGAGTGTTGTGAGCTCATTGTGGGTATGTTTTGGTGTGTTGGGAAGCTCATTGAAGGGAATCAAAGCTTGGTGCAAGGTGGTGGTCCACGTAGGAGCTTTTAGATCTTGATTCTCTGCTCCATTTCCAATACATTTTGAGTATAAAGTTTTAACCTTGCTTAATATTTGCTTAGATCTATTCTTTGGTTAAATTGCATGCTTTTAGCCATGGATGGTCGATTGTTTGGGAAGTAGAAGTCTCAAGTGTTTATTCTTTCATATTTGTGATCTTCATGAGTTCTTTTGGCATAAAGGTGGCAACTATCTTAAGGGCTTCATGCATCTATTAAGCTCTTCTTTTGGTCTCTTATGAGCTTTTGAGCCTCTCCTAGCCATGCATGAGTGTAAAGTTGGAAGCTTTACGTGACCATGCAACCTTAAAGGACCAGATCTGTATTTTGGGGCTTTGTCTTGGTGATTAAGGGATTATTGATTAAGCCCTTAACCTTTTAAGCCTGGGGTTTGGGTTTTGAGCCCACTTGGTTGGTCCCTAGGGGTAAAGTTGGAAACTTTACCCTTCTAGACGCTATTTCAGTTAAGATCTGAGTGGGGAAGTTGTTAGCTTCGATTATGTCAGCTTAATGGATTAAGATTCGGTTCCTGATGAACTCGACGAGTGTTTGGGAGAAATCGGCGAGTTGGATCGATTCTACTCGATTTTGCAATCTGATGAAGGAAACTCGACGAGTTGAAGGGCAACTCGGCGAGTTGGGTCAACTTGGGTAGTTGACTTTGACTTTTAACTTATATGTTTGACCTAGTTTGTCCCAAGGGGTGTTTTGAGGTAATCTAAGTTGCGTTTAAGGAAAATATGGGCTTATGATAAGGCCTTTATGGGATCGAGCCCAATTTGGAAAATTGGGCCATTAGTGGGCCTTTGTGGATCTTTTGGTTAATGGAATTGAGCCTCAATTTTGGTACATGTTGGGGTCAGGGATAAATGGTCATTTTACCCCAAGTATGGATGGTGGGCCTTAGAAAGGAACCCAATTGCTAATTGGGTGTTATTTTGTTTTGTTAGATCGGAGGTGTCGTCAGGGAAACAACTAGGGATTTCTTTTAGTAAGCTTCAACATTCGAGGTGAGTCTTCTCATCATATCAATGGGTCGAAGGCACGAAGACATGCCCATGTTATTTAGCTGTAGTGGTTATTTGCGAATGTGATGTCAATGTGTTTTCTATATATGAAGACCATGTGGGGGTTTCCATGGCAGATAGTCAAGACCATGTGGGGGTTCCTATGGCAGTTAGTCAAGACCATGTGGGAGTTCTCATGGCAGTTAGTTAAGACCATGTTGGGGTTCCCATGACACCCGGAATAAGACCATGAAAGGTTTCCATGGAATCCTTATATATATATATATATATATATATATATATATATATATATATATATATATATATATATATATATATATATATTTGCGTGCATGACTTATGTGGTTTCATGTGTGGTATGTTATGGGAACTTACTAAGCTTTGTGCTTACAGTTTCAGTTTTGTTTCAGAGACTCCAGTTTTCAAATGAAAGAGCTCGGGACGATCGCAACGCACACACCCGTGGTTTCTGCAATATGTGATCTTTGGGATTGGACTCTGATAATTGTTTTATTTGAATGCTTTTCAATGTTTTGAACAGAGTTGCAATAGGGTTTTGAATATAATAAAAATATTTTTTTACCTTGGATTTTTGGGCTGTTACATTATGTCTATTATATCTTGTTGGATTAAGGTGTCTAAGCCAATAACTAAATTGGTATATTCTTGAATTAAAAACGAAGTCCTTTTTGGGTTACCCTCAAAACTAGCAACTGAGAAGAATTACATTTGGAGAGAGCGGATGATTTATTATATATTATATGAATAATATATTAATTAGAAATAGTTATAATTAATTTACAATTAATCAAAAATTAATTGGAATTAATTAGAATTAATTCGACGTACATGGACTAAGTTGTAATTGTTCAATAGTTGAACAAGAGAGATATTCTAGAATCCTCCTTGCATGACCGGTTTTTGCTAGGGTTTAGGTACAAACCATTATAGACATCATCTCTTTGGTGCTAGTCTTTCCAAGCTTCACAACTACAAGGATTGACTTTATTTTTTTACAATAAAAAATCAAAAGGTATGTAATTCTATGATTTGTAATTTTTGGATTACACTAGGGTTGTGCTATTTTAGTTGTTCATTGTATCTTGCTATCAAGGTGTATGACATAAATCTTTTATAGGATGCATGTATCCTATTAATTGTTAATTTTTTCGCATTGTACAAGTTTGTTTTCTATAAAACTCATCAGTGGTATCAGATTTTAGGTTTGTGAAACATTGATTTCACATGAGTTGAATCGAACTAAACCTGTTTTTCGCAAAGCACTGATCTCACGACGTGACAGTGCATCCGTCTCGACGTGAGAATGGATTTTTGTAGATTTTCGGTAATTATCTCCCTAATTAGAGTAATGGTGTTGTTTTTGTTAATTATCCAGTATTAATTCTGTTTGATTCCGAATTTTGAATGCCTTATGTGATAATTAATAAAACCCTAAATATTATGAGATATCCTTATTTGATCATTTTTAATTAGATAAATTAAATTGAATTATCTATTATGATTTTAATAATTAATTTGATTATAAGAATAATTAAAGGATAATTATAAATTCATTCTAAGTTTAAATTAATTAATTAATTAATTATATCATAATTTGGATAATTAATGTTTGAACCTTGTATTTCAAAAATATTTAAAATACACCAAATACTATGTATGCTTAAAAGTTAATATATTATATGTATAAGACAAGTCAGACAATCAATAGTAAGTCTCATTCACGAAGCCATGCTATAAGGGGGTATAAGGAAACGACCTATAAAATGACAGTTGAAGGGGTGTCTACTCTCACCCACCGCTCCCTTGCATTGTGGAGGGTCGGTAGTCGAACGGGTTGATAGAACATCACCTCTTAAAAGTATGATACTATTAAAGTACTAGAACCTTTTATATGAATCCCAATTCTAGTTACTTTAGGGAAAAAATGAGAAATGTATGTTAATCCATGAAAATGCACATCACTCTTTATATGAAGTTATAGAGCGTGGGTGGTTAACCAACACACTAATTTGAGACTATAAAGCTAAGTGATGGAGAAATCACAAATTATCATTGTTAATGGAGCGTGTGTGGTTTACTGACACATTAACTTGAGATGATAAATGACATCAATGTTGTCAAGTGGGTTTGCATGGTTATTCACATCTTATTTGTGACCCTCGGAATCCCAGTCACATATTGAAAGGCATAATATGAGATTAAACATGTCATTGATAAGATTCAAAGAATCTCAAATGAACTAGGAATTTCATGTTAGATTGGAATTAGTAAAATTTGTATTACTTACCTTAATAAATTCTCAATTAGATTATGACATCCCTCTTCTTTGTTGTGAATTGTATTTTGGATCATAGCCTTGAATATTTATTGTGGGTTAAAATATTAAGGATTTATATCACTAACTAATAACTATGTTTCTTTATATAGATTTCTGGAAATGGTGAACTCGCAACTACTCAAACTGGCTCCTCCAACTCAAACTTCTCCTAACTCTCAATTTGTCAAAAGAGAAGCTCACTATTTCTAACTACATGGACTAGATGAGAAATTTGAAGATGAATCTTCTATACGAGGGCAAAGAATATGTCCTCAAAAAGGCTCTTGTTGAAATCGACTATTGCACCACTACTCCTAAGGAAATTACTTCCTACGACAAACATTCTGATGACACCACATATGACAACCAAGAGGATTCTGTCACTAATCACCATTAGGAAAGAGTAGGAAAAATAGATGTAGTAGCTCAGTATTGTAATATTTGATTTTGAGCTAATAAAAGTCAAATGTTTCGTTACATTTATTTGTTAAAACGACTATTAGACTCCGAAAATATGCGTCCAAAAAGTTGTACCATTTTCTAAGTTGGTTAACATACTTGAAAAGTACTCATTAACGTGATCCCAAGGATATAAGATTCATAAAAATCCGACTCCAAAGGAAAGAGTTATGGATTTTATAAAAATAGAATTCAACAGCATAATTAAAATTAATTACGTCAGAACGGTACATAGAGATTGGTTGAGTTTTTACTAAAAGTGCAAAAAGGAGATTCGTAGTACCCCTTAAGATAAGAACTTTAGGACAAAGAGTGCCAAAAACAAGATCCGTATGAGAGAGATATGATTTTTGTAAAATCATATATTTTTACCCCCTTTAGGCACAAAAATGAAAGTCAAAACTAGTTAAAAAAAACTAAAGGAGAGTTGTAGTACCCATTGAGATCATCACATATATACAAAGAGGGCTTTGATCAGAGCTCGCAAGAAGAAGTATGATTTTTACAAAATCTTTTCGAACGTGCGAGGTACGCGCCTATGCCCCTCATGCACCTGACACCAGATTCGAGTAGATTGCAGGTGATGTGACCAATTGGGGAAGTGACACGTGGCCTTCTCTAGATGTAGCCACGATGATCATGCGTGACGCGCGGAGATATTTTGCGCCACAAACACCCCAAATCCATGACTATAAATAGAAGGCATTGCAGATCACTTATGCACACCATTCTCATACTCTCCCTGCATCTCTCGAAGTTGCTGCCCTTGGAGCGGTCTCTGGAGTCCTAAGCCCGATTCAACCCTACACCAACGGTCTCACACGACTAGGGCGAATTCACGGCTCCTATTTCACTATTTTAAATGTGTTACAGGGGGAGGGGGGAGTAGGGGATATATGCTTATCAAAATATATTTATATCAAAAAATATTAATCGTTTTATCAATCTTGAAACCTTACAATAATGTAGCTATAGATTCTATACCTAGTTGTAAGCTATGATATTATGCCTAATAGTTATGATGACCGATAGTCTAGGAAAAGATACTACCAAGATGTTATAACGGCCATTTCCCTAGGATAACATAGTACCTAGAAGTAATGCTGGTCAAATATAGGGATATGCACTGTACCTAATCGTTACTCTGCTCAAAGATCTAGTTATCAAATTAACCATAATTAGGTTATATATGTATGGTAAATAATATATATATATATATATATATATATATATATATATATATACTAGATAATTATAGAACTAACAGACATAATTATCAAATATAAAATTAAAGGGGTTTATATTACGTTAGTTATAGGAAATCACTAAGAAAGATAAAAGATAAAAGATAATATACCTAAGGTTAATGTGTTAGTGAGCTATTAATATTCATCCTTAGACTGATTAAATCCAGCTACCCCGAACCTGTAATCGTTAATCTTGAAAGGGCTAGGAAGATATGTATAGATCTATATGGGGATTAACACCCTCACCTGTGATTGCTAGCTACAATCCCGACATGATAGCTTTCTTATTAATCACTATTCAACATTCGATGAAGCATCGTGGCCGGGTAACCAGTAGTCAAACAACATCGATTGTGGGGGCTCATGGTAATACATTACAATCATATTAGAGTTTTGACTACCAAGAGGGATGCCTTAGAGTGGTAGATAGAATATGTTAGGATTAGTAAAACATCCTAAAAGATAGTAAAGTAGGATTAATAAAATATCATAAAAGATAATAAGATAGGATCGTTAAATATCCTACAAAGATAGTAAATTATGATTGATAAAGTATCCTAAAAAGATAGTAACCTAGGGTTGATAAAATAGTTTAAGAAAGGTTTTTCAAAAAGAAAAAGGATTCTTAATTTAACACAACCAAATAAAGCAGAAAACTATAAAAACCATTGCACTCACCAACATTTTGTTGACGTTTTAAAAAATACATTTATTCTCAGGGAGATGAGTGAGGAGGATAGTCATGTCAAAGAGGATGTCTTCGAGGACGCTTGCTGGAGTTTAGTTCCGTCTATTTGTCATTTCTAGTTATTTTTAGGATGTGTGCTTGACCTTTTAAACAATGTAATTCTAAATAAATTATAATAAATAAAAGTATTGTTTGTGATATACTTTTTCATTATGTTCCATATATATCTATATGCCTCCATCCAATATCCCTACATCACACAACCCGACGTTTCCGCCGACGGTCAGGGGTGTGCCAGATTGACATCAGAGCTACAGGTTATAGCGAACTAATAATTTCTTAGGAACTACAACTATAACTGGGGGAATATACTCTGAATTAGTTAAACCTAATGAGAAGTATTTATTATTAATTACCGTAAAAATAAACTACTTTGTAGTGACCCAATTATGATGTCATATGTGCGGAAATGTAAAGATCAAATGAATCAATCAATAATGAAGACCACAAACAGTAAATAAAATCGTTTAAGCTCCATTAAATTTAGTAAGCTATTACAAGTGGGAAAGTAATAATTCTCTCACTAGTCTAATCTCACATCAAATGGGTTCCATAATCGTTCTTACATTAATTAGAGTCACTCACTTCCTATTTATAGGAAAGACTCAACCCATTACACATCGCAAGAGGGTAAGCCACATCCAAGGAAAACTTTGCACCCTAACATTCTTCCCCTCAAAGTTAGGATTGGATGTCCCGACTTTAATTTCCAAACGAGCTCTAAGCGATCAACAACAACTTCGTCTCGAAGTAACACCGGTCTTTAAATCCGCTGTGAAAAAAGAATATACAATTATCTTAGAATACCCATTTCCACATTCTCTCCCTTTTTATAATCAATAAATGATTATAAACCCCACAAGGGTATGAGGAGCGCTTGAGGAATGAATGTGACGAAACTCCCCCTCGATGTGTGAGAAAAACGAAACCACAAAAATCTTGCATTAAAAACAACCACAAAAAGCTGAGAAAAATTTCCAAATTTTGTGAAAATTTCAACTTTTAGGTGAGAGTTGCAAGAATTTCGAAAACTAGGTAATAACTGTCAATTTCACAAACTCTACAGGTACCTGTTATGAAAAATCAGCTTCAAATGTGAAACTGGGTACAAAGTGTCAATTTGCATAAGCTTCAGGGACTAGTTCAAAACTTCTTCCCACTTCGCAGAAAAGTACCTCAATTCGAAATTGGCTAGAAACTGCCAAAATGCTGAAAGAGCAAGTACCATTTCGAAACTGTCATGTGTTCTTCCTCAATTGTACCAGATGCGAATTTCGAACACAACACCAGTCGAAATTCGTTCGATTCGAATCAAGATTCATCACCGGTCAAAAAAAGATCTCTTGACTCGAACTAACACCCAACACGTATTCTTTCGATCCCAACTCATTTCCATTTCATTTCGAGACACGTACTAGCATCAATAGTCGAATTCAATTTCGATTCCAAACCACTCGAATCAAGTTTCGATTAATACCAGTCGAATTCTAACTTTCTGATGCTTCAAGCTTTCGTTCCCAAGACGTGTTACGTTCGACTCCAAGTAAATCCAAATCGAAATCAGTTTCGATTTCAATTTTGATTTGACATTAACGTCACGCATTTGACTGTGAAACCCAAACCAAAATCACAACAATCGCATTCGATTCCACACTTTTGACTACCAAACAGAAAACTCGTTTGATATCATGGGACATTTGGCTTTCAATTTCCACTCAAAGCAACCTTTTGATTTCTGATTCTCGTATGTGGTCATTTGACTCAAGAACTTTGGCTTTCGTTTCCAAGTTCTTCCAGTCAAAATCGATAATCAAACTAAAGACATTCGATTCCAAGGTCTTTAATTTCGACTTTAACAAAATCATTCACAGTCGAACTAACGTTCACACATCCAAATCGATATCCAAATCAAATACGTTCGATACTCAAGGCTCTGATTTTTTATTCCTAGCCTTCTTCAAATTGTCGATTCGATTCTGACCATCTAACGTCGAAATCAATTTCGACTCCAAGCAGTTTTTCAATCTTCAACAAACTATTTCGATTTCAATTAGCAAAACTCCTTGCATCGAAACTTGATATTCAATCACCCTTCAATTGTTCATTGTGAAAATTGATAATTCACTATTCAAGTCAAAACCAGGATATCACAACCTCCTCTGATTTCAATCCCGAGAACTCTACATTTTCAATCATCCTCTCTTTTACCACACCTATAAAATTCGAAATCCCTTCATCCTCAAAACTCGACATCGAATTTTGATTTTCATCATTGAGGATTCGACCTCAAAGCCTTCGTTACAAACATCATCAGTCAATTGTAGCGAAACATACTCCATAATAAGAACGTTTGCAAGTTGCGAGACTCAATTAACAGAATGATCGATGTTTCTTCATTCTTACGATTTCGAATTGATGACTGATGCGAGAAAGAAGATATCGAGAAACACATGTATTGGATCAACTTTGAACAGTGTTCTAAATGTTTTGGGCTTTAATTAATGAACAGTAGATCGAATTGGTATGGGCTCTAGTTTCGGATCGATGAATAGTAACCAAACAAATTGTCTAGTAACCAAACAAATTGTCTGGTTTCAAAATTTTTGGATCAATATACACATCAAATAAAAATATATTGGATCAACAATAGGGCTTGAAACAGATTAGATCCAATGAATCAAAACGATAAAAAAATCAATAACGAAAGCACAAATTGAAAATATGATTGAATTTGAGTTTCGACTGAATTTTCCAGAATCCATTTGAATTTTCCAGAATCGTTCATTCGGATCTTCATGAACATGGTATTGAACTTAACATGAATTTTCCAGAATCCATTTGAAAATTTGAGAAATCTTCATGATAATCTTTTTTCCATTTGCAATACTCGAATCCATCATGGAAGATCTCGGTTCTTTGGTTGGAACTAAGAAATCTCCAAATTTCACATTGTACCACCCACGATGCACATTGTACAATCCATTCTTCTCATTTTTCCAAGATCTAACTTCATCTTAATAAAGATTTTAAGAGTCTTCAACAATTTTGGGTTTGGAATTAAAAATCATTGCAACATTTGATGATTCTTGCTTAAGAGCCCAAATTTGCTTCCTTGATTTCGGCTTCAAGACAACATTTGAAAATTTTTGTTTAGAAACCCAAATGTTCTTGTTTTTTATCTTCTTCTTCTTTTTGGATTTCGAAGATTTGAATTCAAGAACAACTTCATTTTTCACAACTTGAACTTGACAACTTTGAATCAAATCTTTTGGAGCTTGATACATTTGAACTTCTTGGATTAAAGCTTTTTATATGACACCATTCCTTCAAATGAATCACAAGAATTCAAACAATCATCGGTTTGAGCTCCAATTGAATGAAAAACTCTCAGATCTTCATGAAAATCACATTGAATTCCCTTGTCTTGAACATCAAGAACATCATGAACATGGTGAACTTCTTCAAGAACATCTTCAACAAACTCAAGAGCATGAAGATCATTTGGGTCTTCAATAAGAGAAACATATTCCTTTTTGAATAATTCTCTTTCTTGTCCTTCCTTTTGATTACAAAACCAACATAACATATTCATGTAAATTTGAACCAAACTTTCAATCTTACAAAGAGGTTGAAATAACAATTTTCCATGATCATCTTTCTTGTATCCATAAGAATTCCCATGTAATAAACCCGCCTTTCAACAATAATCCATAAAATTGTTTCTCATTGACTTTGTATTTGACATCTTTAATCATCACAATCCAAGAGTCATAACCCAAACATACCATCATTGATCAATTAACAACAAAGATAAAAAAAACTTGGGTATTTTTAGAGAGAGAAAGTGATTATGAATGAAATCTATAGAGAGAGAAAGTAATTATGAATGACTTTCTAGAGAGAGAAAGCAAAATTGATCAAAATTTTAGAGGGAGAAAATGAAAATCACATGAATTCTAACATTCTCCCTTTCAAAGTTAGGATTAGATGTCTCGACTTCAATTTCCAAACGAGCTCCAAGCGATCAAGACCAACTCCCCTACAAAGTAACATCGGTCTTCAAATCCGCTTTCAAAAAAAATATCCGATTATCTTCAAATACCCATTTTGCTTAATGGATAGGTAACTAGTTTAAACTTCCGCTTGGTTTGCTGGATTTCAGAATGGCTATATGCTAAAATGGTCCTTCCCTCCGGCACTTCTTATATGGTCAATCCTTGCTTAATAGTCTTAAAGTGCAAAAACATAGAATTATAAGATACCCTAATCAAACACTAACCAGATAAAGAGTTATACAAACTCTTAGAAATACACCCTTATATTATAAAATATTAGAGGTGGCAATGGGTCGACCTGGGTTGGGTTCATGTTCAACCCATTTAACAATTGGGTTGAAATTTCTACCCAACCCAACCTGTTTATTGAAATGGATTGATATTTCCAACCCAACCCAAGCTTTAAGATAAATGGGTTGTCACCAAGTTGACATGTTTATGTCGTTCCCGATCCAACCTATTAAATAAATAGGTTAAACTTGAGTTAACCCATTTAAAATCAATTAAATATTATAACACTTAAATTATAAAACGTAAATAAAACTTCATAATTATCACAAAAGCACAATCTTAATTCACAAATACAAATAAATTGTTCAAATAACATTAAATTTTTTTAGTTTCACAAAGATTTTGGAGAGTAACCAATATTATAAGTGTTAAAAAAGGATGGAAATTAGGATTGAGTTTTATTAAACACAGATAATAATAATGCAACATTATAATTTACAAACTTATACTTTGATTAATACATGATAATATTCAAATTATTATATATATATATATATATATATATATATATATGTGTGTGTGTGTGTGTTGGGTTTTGAGCATTCTAACACTCCTAAGTGTACATGCAACCCTAAATACCTTGGATCTATGTTTTCTCTATTATACATACAAATATGAACATCCAAGGTATTATCCTAATCTAGCATACAAAACAATGAATATAACAAGATAGAATACATACCTCTTTGATGTAGAATGTCTTCATGAAGCTTGAGTGCCTAGTGCCTCAAGTGTGACACCTCAAATGGTTCACACAACACCATATACACTTGGAATGACTTGAGAGAAATCCACAACTCATGAAATCGTCTAGCCCTTCTTTTACACACACCAGTGGCTGATTTTGGTGAATAATATGATGCTTATATAGTGTGTTACAATTAGGGTTACACCATGTAAACCCTAATTGTCATGACCTTTCATTTCCATGACCCATGGGTTATGTAACCTCCATGGAGCATCCATGGAGCATCTTATGGGTTTAACCCAACTTGATTATCCATGGCGCTTTGGCCCACTATATAAGTTATGGATGATTTGCACAATCAACCCATATATTTAATTAGTCTTCTTTTGATCACATAATTAATTCTAAATTAATTCTTGATCAATACTAATCAAATATTATTATTCTTATTATTAATATACTAGAACTTATAATATATTAATAACCATAAGTGTCTTATTTCTCTCATTTAGTCTATCCAAGTGCATGATGCCATGCAACCCAAACAGACCAAGCCGGGTCGGGTCAAGTCTTACCAATTATAGTTATGAACTTAGACATTAATCCAACAGTCTCCCACTTGGATAAGTCTAAAACTATTATTGCGTATGACTTCAAGAACCGACTGGAAATTGTAGCTCTCAAAAACTTATGTCGAACTCTGACCTTGTAGATGAACTCTGACCTTTGTCAATGAATTGTCCAATAGATAAGGGATCATATATTCCTCCATTCTAGATATCATTTGGACTAAGACATGGATTATAATTATTCTCTCTGTCCATTTGTTGTTTCCCGATTTCCGATTTATGACGACTGACTAATTGAACAAATCAAATCAGTCCTGGCCCTGCCGAGCACTTCCATTTGTCATCATCAAATCATCGAGGGGCCCACAAATATCACTTTTATCCCGAAGGTAAAAGGAATGGATAAACTTCGACTCATATGGCTTCTTCTACTACTTGTTGAATCATACACAAAGGCACGTTTTATAACATCGAGTTACCAATGCGTTTTCGTGCAATCAATGTATGACCAAATCATAGTAACAACTCACATCTCTAGGTTTGAAGAATATAAGATATTATCATCTCATGATCACTCGAGATAAAATCCATGAAGTGATTCCAATGAGCGCGGGTTAAATCCAATACTCAGAACTTATGAGCACTCATGAGTGTTGTAGCCCTTTGCCCAACATCTTAGACCTCTACAATCCAACCCATGACGGTCTTAATTCATATCTACTTCCAACATATGACCGACTGTGGATGGTTTGAATAACTTAGTCATCCAGAACAATGACCTAGTTTATTCTGGAAGTCAAAACATGCAAAATGAAACACAAGAATAATTGAATCGAATATGGTATCAAAACCTATGAACATAAATAAAACACCTTTTATTTATCACCATATGATTACAAATTATTCATTGTATACTGTTTCAGCTATCAACTTTATTCTTGAATTTAAAACAATAGTTGTCCCATGCTCCAAGCATGTACACTATGTTTTCTAAACACTAGTCATGCCATACACCAAGTATGTATACTATGTTTGTCTCTGATCTTCACTTTGTGAATTAGATCAATTGAACATAACTCCAATGATCCTCTTTCACAGTCCCAAATCCTTACTGCAAATGCAAGAATTCTAAATTCATGCCATTTACTAAAATCTGTTAGATTCTAAACTTACATGCCTTGATCCTCTTGTAATGATTATGCACAAAGTCAGAAAGACTTGACAACAATCATTACAGAGCATTCCAAAGGAGATCAGCTCCTTGGAAACATCCTTCTTGCACTAAGTTTCCTAATCTTACACAGATTGAATAATTTCTAACTTTGAAATATTTCCATATTCCATTTTGTCTATCTAAGTGCATGATGCCATGCAACCCAAATGGACCATGTCAGGTCAGGTCAAGTCTTACCAATTATAGTTATGGACTTAGACATTAATCCAACAATATATATATATATATATATATATATATATATATATATATATATATATAAAGAGAGAGAGAAAAAAAGAGAGAGAGAGAGAGCTAGGTTCAAGTATTCTAACTAATTATTGTGCGGATATCGTATGCTATGAGAATTACTAAGAGAATAAGCTGTTTAGCAATGGGAATACGTTCAACCTTACAAAAATATCGTCATTTTCATGCATTCTCGCTAATTATTATTTATATTTGTTCTCATACATCGTTTTTCACTCATTTTTATTCTGACAGAATACGACCCAATAAACATTCTGACAAACACTCTGACAGAAATGAGAATAATAATAATAAGTGTATAATAACCTTATAGACGATTTAGTTAGTGAGAATGTGTGTTAGTGACGATAGTTATGTAAGATTGAACGTATTTATATTATCAAACAACATATTTTCTTTATCATTCTCATAGCATACGATATCCGCACAAAATTAGTTAGAATAGAATAACCTAAGTGTATATATATACATACATATATATATATATATATATATATATATATATATATATATATATAAGTTAAATGGGTTAGACGGGTTGACCCATTTAAGTTAAATGGGTTGAAAATATCAACCCAAACTGCTAATTTTGGGTTGGGTTCGGCTTGGGTCGATTTTTGTTTGCTTTATAAAATATATCCATTCAAATCGTAACTTAAGATTTTAGGTCAAAAACGAATCCTAGGGTCTGTCTAATAATGCGGTCGTATCATAACTAGACCTCGAATGAGCAACTAAATTTTATTATGGTCTGACCAACACAAGCCTAAACCTGGATGTCGTAGTTAATAATCTAAACATTTGAGAGTTTATAGATTAGTAGTTTAGTTACGTAGTTAATAGATTAGGACGAGGCCTAGAATAGACAATCTTTGGATCGGTAACATAGATCGACTTCCTGAAGACTAGAGTCTTAGATCAAGACCTAGTGCAAGAGGATTCAACACATAACAGAATGATATGCCTTGAGGATATTCGAAATAGAGACAAGTATTCGACATACCCCTATGTGGAAAGTTACCAAAGATACGGTACTATATATATATATATATATATATATATATATATATATATATACACACTTAAAATAGGAAGTTATATGTATTATATATTATTTTTCATAAACATATTCCCGTTTGATGACTTTTTTGTGTATATGTGTATGTATACTTATAATAGGAAATTATATGTATTATATATTATTTCTCATAAACATCTTCCTGTTTGATGTATTATGTAGGATATCAGAGTGATATGGAGGATATATGGGACTGGCTGTTGCATCCTTACCCGGAAGAAGACCAAGTGGTACCGCACACACCTGAGGAAGAGAGATTACGACCCAACAATTCCCCTACCACCTACCCCCATATCAGATGATGATGAACCATTTGAAGATGAGGAAGATCCCAGTAAGGAGGAGGAACAGCCTAGCGAAGAGATTGGTGGAGTACACGCAGATAGTTCACCCACCCCTAGATTCATCTTACCACCAGGATTGTGAGGAGACTTAGGAGGATGACCCTACTGAGTCGGAGTCATCCCTAGAGATTGTGGTTCCACTTCTCCCATCCTCTCTCAGTATTCATGCTTTGGGACTCAGGACCATAACTACCCCCATAAAGTCCATTTGCATCCCATCCCGCAAGAGGCCAACCTCACTGCCATCATCACCGAGATCATTAAAGAAGCCTTGCCCTTCTAAAAAATGGACTCCATGGGTGGATGAGTGGATCAGGGATGAGAGTATTGGGTTTTATGAGGTCAGAGAGTCCTCCCATGCACATAGGCGTGATCCCATTGCACAGGAGCCCACGTATAAAGTGATCTCAATGTTACTCCCACGAGTAGCACGACATGGGGATTATATACATCAGGTGGAGACGGATCTTGAGTCGCTGACTAGGGATATCAGATAAGTAGTTGGTAGAGTTATAGATTTAGAGCAAGGGAGAGATATAGAAGATATGAGGATCCTCAACACATATGATTATATGGAGGAGACTTATTCTCTAGTACAATATCAGCAGATCATGATCGAGAGTCTAGAGCAACATGTGAGACATATGGAGTTGAGATTGATGGTGTCAGAGATAGGTGCAGCCACTATGGAGGTTTTGATCAGTTGCCTTCAGCACCAGTTAGCACAAATATTGCTTTGGATGGTAGTTTGTTTTGGTTTGTGGTAGATAGTTCTAGCCAAGGAAGATAGGAACTATGATTTTTAGGTTTGAGGGAGGGAAAAGTAATGTAGCAAATAATAGGAAACTGCTATGTGTTTTGATTGAAAATAGATGTTTTTCCTGTTCAAACCACATCATTGTACACTCTTTTGAGGAAATATGATGTAAAAATTTGCGGAAGTTAATGAAAATTATGTGATATTAACGTATATTGTGTTACTTTTGTGATTCGTTTTCTTGATATAGTTAACTCTCTTAACTAAATTATCAAAGTAAAAATCAAAATTTATTATAACAACTAACATATGGCATAAATTTAGAACCATGTCTCGCACCAGGAGAAACCCAGGACATCCTGAACCTAATATCGAGCTTATAAGCTCAGCTGTGATTGAGGCATTAGTAGCCCAACATGTCGCTAATGCAATAGCAAACCTAGAGACCCAAGGAATGTAGTATTAAGAGGCAATGGAGGTGAGAGTTCGATAGGAGATAAACAAGCTCTAACTAGTCTCTATTCATTTTAAGATTTTATGAACTGTAAGCTGAAACCCTTCCATGGAAACGAAGGCATAGTTTGTTTAACTAGGAGGATAGAAAATATGGAGCCTGTTTTTGAGATAAGCTTTTATTTGGAGGAGTGTAAAGTTAAGTTCGTGGCCCTGCACTTTAGAAAACATAGCCCTAAGCTGGTGGATTAGTTACATGAAGACCATGGGCATTAATGTAGCAAATGCTATGCATTTTAGTGAGTTAAAGCAACTCATGATTGAGGAGTACTGCCCACACGAGGAGATGCAGGAGCTGGAGTAAGAGTTATGGAATCAATAATGCAAGAAGTTGATGTTGCCACCTATACTATCCGTTTCAATGAACTTACCACCTTATGTCCTGGGATGGTCACCCCAGAATATAAGAAGGTGGGTAGGTATATTTGGGGTTTTCCTTAGCCTATCTAATGTTTAGTCACTACCTCAAAGCCAACCATTTTTGACAGCGCCAAGAGACTAACCTTTAGTCTGACCAACCAAAAGATTCGTCATGATTCGATGATCCATAAGGCTGACCTTCTGAAGGTGGATGGTAGAAAAAGGAAATTTGGAAATGAGTCCAAAGGGAATGCTAGGCAACCAGTAGAAAAGAAGCAGGAAGTGATTCAGGCATTTGCGGTTACAACAACCTCGACAGGGACTATGTAATGCCCTGTTCCTGATACATAATTATTTAAATTATTCAAGTAATTAGTTTGAGCTACTCGACGAGTTGTTAGCCCTGGCTCACCGAGTAAATACCAGATTGGACGTGAGGTTTAAAGAGTCTACTCGGCGAGTCCAAGCATGGACTCGACGAGTAGGTCAGCCAGAGGGAAACCCTATTTTTGGGGTTTTGCACCCTATTTAAACATCTTAAACCCCTTTTGGTCCTCCCTTATCAGCCTCCCTGTCCTCTAGAAACCCTAGTTTGTTAGAGAGCCTCTTCCTTGAGTTTTTGAGTGTGTTTTGGTGCCATTGAAGGTAGTTGCAAGAGCTTGGAGCTAACAACCTTGGGGAAAAAGAACAAGATCTAGGAACTAACTCATCTTTGGCAGCTTTCTAAGGTAAAAAAGTCTTAGCTTGGTGAACTATAGCTTAGATCTCTTTGTATGTTGAGTTTTGGGTCTTTTGACCCTTTTGAGAAGGATGAGTTAGTTTATGTTGGTTGTATGCAAAGCAACTCCTTCTTCTTATAGTATTTAGTTTCTAGGGTCATAAAAGCAGGTTTAAATTCGTTTTCATCCAAGACATGGTCATATTTATGGAAGTAGATTGCTATAACTTGAGTTTGGGTCCATTTGAGGTGTGCAAAGCCATCAAGTATCCAACTTTATAGAAATGGACCTTGGAAACGACATACGTTGGAAACGACATAGATCTGTAATTTGGAGTTGTAGAAGTGTGAAACTAGTTATCTAGGTTAGATCTACAAGGGACTTGATGAGTTCATATGGGAACTCGACGAGTCCGATGAAGAAACTCTGATGATGTTCATAGAACTCGATGAGTTAATTGAGGAACTCGGAAAGTAGTATGATTTTGTCCCTTTTTCTGATGATGCTAGGACTCGGCGAGTTTGAGGACGACACGACGAGTTAGTTCGTTTAGTCGTGATGATGGTTATTTTGGGAACTCGACGAGTCATAGTGTGGCTTGGAGAGTCGAGTCGCAAATTTTAGGGTTTCTAAGTTCTAGAACTCGACGAGTCAATAGGTGACTTGGTGAGTTAGGTCAACCTGGAAGGTTGACTTTGACCAGGGGTAAAATGGTGATTTTACCCTAAGAAGGATTATCATATTTTGATTAAGTGTTGTTATAGAATTGATAGCCGGAGAGTTGTCGGTGCAGCAGAAAAGGACTCCTCACTCGTGTTTCCAGCAGTTAGACGTACGAGGTGAGTTTCTCTTTGGTAGGAACGGGTCTAAGGCACCAAGACTAGTCCATAGTATGATATGTTAGTAGTTGAGTGTGGGCGAGGCCCATATCTCATAATAACCGAGTGTGGGCGGGGCCCGTATGTCACAGTTTTGATTGTTCACGGATATATGCCTGACCGATGGATTTAGTTATACTTGTTGTCTATGTGATACTTATATGTTTGTTTAGTAGCGGAGTGTGGGTAGTGCCCGTATCTCGTAGCAGTTGAGTGTGGGCAAGGCCTGTATCTCAAAGTAGTAGAGTGTGGGCGGGGCCCATATCTCAAAGTTAGCAGAGTGTCGGCGGGGTCCGTATCTCCTAGTTTGTGGAGTGTGGGCGGGGCCCATATCTATTAGTTGTATGTTGTATGTGTATTGTATGTGGTAGTTTGGGGGATCTCACTAAACTTTGTGCTTACGGTTTCAGTTTTGGTTTCAGGTACTTCTACTAGCATAAGGAAGGGCTCGTGATGATCGCATGGCACACACCACAATCTTCAACTTGGGAGTTCACTCGGATGTTTTGTTTTGAGATTTTGATTTGAGACAGATACTATGATGTTTTATGATACATGATTTATGATTTTACTTATAATTTTGGATGGTTTATGACTTTAATATTGATTTGAAAATGAAATTTTTGGGTCATATTTTTGGGATGTTACTAGTTGGTATTAGAAGCTTGGTTTGAGGGATTCGGGCACACTTTCGGGTGTGTCTGAACTCAAACTAAGGAATTGGTATAAAATTTTCAAAAGGAAAATCAATTTTTTTGTAAAAAGAAATTTTGAGAAAAGGAAAGAGTTTTAGAAAAAGAAAAAAGAATTTTTGAGAAAGAAAAGAATTTTAAAAAAAGAAAAAGAGTGTAGTGCATGCAATCAGCTGAGCTCAAGTAAGTACTCCTAAATGACCCGTACAAGTTTATGTTATGTTATGATTATCAGCTTTATGAGAACAACATGCTAGTTTAGGACTAAGGATCTAGGAAGGATGCCTTATGTGACTATTATATGTGTTTCAGCTTTATGAGAACTGCATGCTAGTACAGATTAGTTAGTATGAGAGCCAAAGTAGTATATGCTTGATTATGTGTACTCGATGCGTGAATGCTGCTTGCTTTGTGCTTTTAGGAGTCTTAGTTATCTTTTACTCACTAGTAAATCAATATGTTACGTTTCATATTTCAAGGATTAAATAATTTCAGAAGGTTAGGTCTAGCTCGATTGCACAACTTTTGTTTGAGTCTGACCGTTGTTGGGTAGGATCTCTCAATCAAAGAATTATCTAGCCTTAGTGATATGTAATAGTATTCACAAGCTATTTAGGGGAAGATAATAGGGACTTCTTATGCAGCTAATGGAAGAGAGTGGGCCAGTGATTACCCTAGGTCAAGCTTAAGACGAGAGTAGCATGTGAAGCAGTAGTAGTAGAAGGGACTTGGTGGAGTCAAGGCAGTTCTTGAGGAAAGTACGGATAGATGTGGAAGGTAGTATGGGACCGTACTACAGAAAGCAGAGGATCCATATTCGAGCCAAGGAAGGATGAGATGAATCCAAGAAACTTGTGGTGTATGAGATCCTTCAAGTTACGTTCAGTTTTCTGATGTTGTTATGTTGTGTTTTTCAAAATGGTGGTTTTACGCCCTAGACTAGCAGTCGGCAGTTCAGGTGCTAGTAAGGGATCAGGCTCAGGCTCTGGAGCTGAGTAGCTAGACGAGTAGACCAGGGAGTTCATCTCCTCAAAGGTCACACGTAACATGCCAGATCAGACTCCTGTGATCTTTGGCACGATCAAGGAGGGCATTCTTGAGCTTTTGGATGAGAGGTTGAGTGCTTTCCGCACTGAGATGGCGGCCATGATGGGGTCGCGCATACTGACTTTCAAGGAGTTCAGGGCTTGTTGAGCTCCCGAATACCATGGGGCTCAGGACCCCATTGCGAGCACCAGGTGGTTGGCAGATGTCGCCAAGGAGTTCCGCACAATAGATGTCCTGAGGGGGACAAGGTTAATCTTGCGTCCTGTCTTCTGAAGGACAGGGCACATGACGGGTGGGAGGAGGTTGGGAGAGCCATCGGTGATGGCACTGTGTTGGATGCGATGACCTGGAGCGATTTCACAACCCGGTTTAGGATTGAGTTCGCACCTGTTATTGAGGTGCAACAGCTTGCTAGAGAGTTTCAGGACCTCCAGCAGACGACTAAGACTGTGGCGGAGATCATCGCCAAGTTCAGGGAGAGGGCCCTTCTTGTTCCGTAGTATGTGGTGGACGAGGAGATGAAAAAGGCTCGGTACCATGAGATGTTGCGGAGTGATATACGCCAGTTTGTGAGCCGTTCCAGCTGCAAGACGTTGGAGGATATGATAGCGAGGCCTCGTGGGAGGGAGATTGATTTAGAGATGGAGAGGAAGAGGAAGCCTGAGGCAGTGTCTGGCATGGAGGGCTCGGGCAAGAAGCCCAAGACAGATTATCGAGTGAAGGGCCAGCAGGACCAAGGCCGCTGCGGCTAGTGTGGCATGTCGCACGAGGGGACATGCATGGTAGGGAGTTCGGGCTGCTTCAAATGCGCCCGAACAGGGCATGTGAGAAGGGATTGTACTGTTGCTTCTACCACTACTACCAAAAACACTATCTGACCTGGTTTGCTTTCAGTGCAATCAGAGGAGCCACAGGAGTTCCCAGTGCCCGAGTTTAGCAGCAGCAGGGAAGGTGAAGGCACCCGCCCCTGCTACATTGAGGATTACAGACGACCATCAGGGTTAGACCGAGGCACCAGTGGCGAAGAGAAGAGCCTTGCAGTTGATAGCAGAGGAGGCACGAGCAGCTCCTGATGTGGTTATGGATATGTATTTTCTCCATTATCTCTTATTTATCTCTGATTATTACTTATGATTGTGTGTTGGTTTATAGGGTCGTTCTCAGTGAACGGCATATCAGCCATGGTACTGTTTGATTTGGGTGCTATCCAATCTTTCTTGTCGTTTACACTTAGCAAGCGATTTAGTAGAGCTCCGGGGGAGCTGGATTGCCAATTCGACGTTGAGATAGTCGATGATAGGACCGTCAGGGTCATAAGAGTTCATAGAGGGTGTACACTATGGTTATTTGATGAGCAGTTCTTAGTGGATTTGGTTCCTATTCCCCTGCGAGGGAATAAGGTTATCGTGGGTATGGATTGGTTGAGCCCTAAAGGGGCAATGATTGATTGTGAGCTTCAGGTAGTGAGGGTTTGCACTCCTAGTGGGGGAGAGTTAGTGATTCAGGGTGAGAGACCATAGCGCATACCGATTCTTTGTTCAACGGGGAAAGCGGGCTGCTACTTTCAGCAGGGTTGCGTAGGATACGTCGCCTATGTCATGGATACCCAGGATAAGGGTAAGGCGACAGTCGATGATGTACCAGTAGTGCGAGAGTATCATACCCAGGATAAGGGTAAGGCGACAGTCGATGATGTACCAGTAGTGCGAGAGTATCAGGACATATTCCTGAAGGATTTGCCTGGGATACCTCTGGAGAGACAGGTTGAGTTCCGGATTGACCTGGTCCTTGGTGCGGCTACGATAGCCAAGGCACCATATCGGTTGGCTCCTCCCGAGATATAGGAGTTGTCTATGCAGCTGCAGGAGCTGCTAGACAAGGGTTTTATCAGGCCGAGCAGTTCGCCATGGGGAACCCCAATCTTGTTTGTAAAGAAGGACGGGTCACACTGTATGTGCATAGATTACCGGGAGCTGAACAAGGTAACGGTGAAGAACCGTTACCCACTCCCGAGGATAGATGATTTGTTCGACCAACTTCAGGGAGCATCTTGGTTCTCCAAGATTGATCCGCGGTCCAGATATCACCAGATGCTGGTCAGAGATGATGATGTGCAGAAGACTGCTTTTAGGACCCGCTATGGTCATTATGAGTTTGTGGTGACGCCGTTTGGTCTCACCAATGCTCTAGTTGCGTTGATGGACTTCATGAACCACGTGTGCCGACCAATGCTGGATCGGTCTTTGATAGTATTTATTGACGACATCTTGCTTTACTCCAAGACTTAGGAGAAGCATGAGGAGCACTTGAGATAGGTTCTAGAGACACTGAGGAGGGAGAGACTTTTCACGAAGTTTTCCATGTGTGAGTTCTGGTTGCACGAGGTGCAGTTTCTTAGGCACCTCGTCAACCAGAAGGGTATTTTGGTAGATCCGACCAAGATAGAGGCCGTGATGGAATGGGAGATTCCGAGGTCTCCATCTGAGATTCGGAGTTTCCTGGGTCTAGTAGGGTATTACAGGAGATTTATCCAGGACTTCTCCAAGATTGCAGTTCTGTTGACCCGACTGACCAAGAAGTTGGTGGTTTTTCATTGGGGTTCTGAGCAGCAGACAACCTTTGAGACGCCCATACATCAATTGTTTGAGGCGCCGATTCTCACCCTACCAGAGGGGGTAGATGACTTCGTAGTCTACTGTGATGCTTCATACACAAGTATGGGAGCAGTATTGATGTAGCAAGGTCATGTGACAACCTACGCTTCGAGGTAGCTGAAGCCTCATGAGGCTAACTATCCAATACATGATTTTGAGCTGGGGGCTGTGGTGTTCGCCCTCAAGATTTGGCGGCATTACCTGTACGGGGTTCGGTGTACCATTTACACGGATCATAAGAGTTTGAAGTACCTCATGGATCAGCCGAATCTGAGCACGAGGCAGCGTCAGTGGTGAAGGATTACAGTTGTGAGATCCTTTACCACCCAGGCAAGTCCAATGTAGTGGCTGATGCCCTAAGCCGCAAGGCGGTGGCAGCCCCGATCCGAGACATCTGTTTGAGGATGACAATGATTACTCCACTATTGGAGCAGATTAGGGAGGCATAGGTAGAGGACCTGAAGGAGGAGCCCCAGAAGTGCGAGGTGATTGTGGGTCGAGTAGCTTCGTTTGACTACGATAGCCGAGGGTTGTTGAATCTACATGGGAGGGTTTGGGTACCGTACTGGAGCGGAGTACGGCATGTATTGATGGATGAGGCCCATAAGTCCCGATTCTCCATCCATCCACGAATGATGAAGATGTATAGAGATCTCCGACCCGATTACTGGTGGCCCTGCATGAAGCGGGACGTAGCTTGGTATGTGGAGAGATGCTTGACATGCAGAAAGGTCAAGGCAGAGCACCAGAGGCCTCACGAAAAGATGCATATGTTAGACATTCCCATGTGGAAATGGGAGGATATCACTATGGATTTCATTACTAAGCTTCCCAGGACCGTACGTGGGGTCGATTTGATTTGGGTCATCGTGGATCGGTTGACCAAGATCACTCATTGCATACCGATCCAGGAGAGCATCTCGGCCGAGAAGCTGGCCGAGATTTATGTGCGAGAGATAGTGGCACGTCACGGAGTGCCTATCTCGGTGGTGTCAGACCGAGATGTCCGGTTTAACTCCAAGTTTTGGAAGCGGTTTCACGACGAGATGGGTGCTCGTCTCCATTTTAGCACTGCTTTCCACCCTCAAACGGACGGTCAAAGCGAGTGGACGATTCAGACTCTCAAGGACAAGCTTCGTGCATGCGTGCTAGATTTCGGTGGCAGTTGGGATACGTATCTTCTGTTAGTAGAATTTCCGTATAACAATAACTACCACTCCAATATAAACCGGCCTCCCTTCGAGATGCTTTACGGGAGGAAGTGTAGGACCCTAATCTGTTGGCGTGAGGTTGGTCAGAGGATCATGGGGGAGTACGGAGGAGGTACTTAAGACCATAGAGCAGATCCAGCAGGTCCTGAGCAGGCTTCAGACTGCTCAGAGTCGGCATAAGAGTTACACTGACAAGCGGCGTTCAGACATGGAGTTTCAGGTGGGCGACATGGTCCTCATGAAAGTGTCACCCTGGAAGGGTGTTATCTGGTTTCGGAAGCGGGGAAAGCTAGGCCCCATGTTCATTGGTCCATTTAGGGTTTTGGCTCGGGTGGGCCGGGTTGCTTACCGGTTAGATCTTCCAGCAGAGCTCAACCAAATCTACAACACTTTCCATGTATCCCAACAGCGGAAGTTCTTGGTGGATGATTCAATAGTAGTACCCTTAGAGGATATTTAGGTCGATGACAGCCTGAATTACATAGAGAGACCGGTAGCGATTCTGGATCACAAGACTAAGGAGCTGAGGAACAAAAGGGTCGAGCCAGTGAAGGTGCAGTGGCAGCACCGCAAGGGTTCAGAGTGGACGTGGGAGCCCGAGGAGGAAATGTGGGAGCACTTCCAAGAGTTGTTTTCAGACGTAGCGGACTTCGAGGATGAAGTCTAAGACAAGTGGGGGAGAATTGTAATGCCCCGTTCCTGGTACACAATTATTTAAATTATTCAAGTAGTTTGAGCTACTCGACGAATTGGTAGCCCTAACTCGTCGAGTAGATGTCAGATTGGACACGGGGTTTAAAGAGTCTACTCGGCGAGTCCAAGCATGGACTCGACGAGTAGGTCTGCCAGGGGGAAACCCTATTTTTGGGGTTTTGCACCCTATATAAACATCTTAAACCCCCTTTGGTCCTCCCTTATCAGCCTCCCTGTCCTCTAGAAACCCTAGTTCATTAGAGAGCCTCTTCCTTGATTTTTTTGAGTGTGTTTTAGTGCCATTTAAGGTAGTTGCAAGAGCTTGGAGCTAACAATATTGGGGAAAGAGAACAAGATCCAGGAACACACTCATCTTTGGCAGCTTTCTGAGGTAAAAAGCTCTTAGCTTGGTGAACTATAGCTTTGATCTCTTTGTATGTTGAGTTTTTGGGTCTTTTGACTCTTTTCAGAAGGATGAGTTAGTTTTTGTGGGTTGTATGCAAAGAAACCCCTTCTTCCTATAGTATTTAGTTTCTAGGTTCATAAAAGCAGGTTTGAATCCGTTTTCATCCAATCCATGGTCATTGATGAGTTAATAAACTCTTTGATCGTTTAGATCTTTTAACAGGTTAATCACTAAAGCGTAAACAGTAATATAAAACACAAGAATGAATCAGAAATATGTCGAATGATTCAATTGATTCAATCCTCAGCAGAGCTCGATAAAGAACTTCCGCTGTAGAGGATATTAGGGTTACAAAAGATAAAGATCAAATACATGACAAAATAACTTCCAAATCTTACGTACTAGGATGCATGCAAGCACCTATAAATACAAAACCCTATAAAATAACTCACGGATGGACAGGCCCATACCGGAGACTAAATGGACTAAATAGTGAGCCCAAGACGCAACACCTTTCGGACCTAACAATCTCCCCCTTTACGTCAATTGGAGCGAGACTATCACTTCGGCTTGCTCGGTCCAGCTGCAGGAACTTTCTTAATGGTTTCAAACAGACGTGGGATGAGAGCAAGGATGGTCTGTCTGAAGCGAATGTACCACTGGATCATGTCATCGAAGTACTTCTTGTCGTCTGCTGAATTCTGCTTGCATCGATGAATGATTCCCAGAATATGTTCCAAGCATGTAGTGGTGTAAAGGTGCTTGTCAGCCAAGGCGAACATGCATTTTTGGCCTTCGTTCCTTGTAAACATGCCAAAATTCCATTTCGGGTTGATCCTTCCCATCTGCATCATGTTCAAATCACTTGCAGAGCCGACAGGAGAAATAGTGGGCTTTTTCTTGAAGATGCTAGCGAGCACCTCTTGAAGTAGCATACGAGCACCTCTTGAAGTGATCAATAATTGGACCATACTCAGCTTCATTGGTGAGGAGGATGTTATGCAAAATAATCCAGTCATGTGGATTCAGGTTGGGAAGATCAGCAAGCGATATGTCATGTTCGGTTTTAGCAGAACCCCTCAGTACTTTGAACCGAACGTTCATGAAGTTCCCCTCACGGAACAGTTTGAGGACCCGAACGTTGACGATCTTCTGAGCGCTCCAAGTTTGATACTGTGGTTGAGCAGACTTCAGATAGAATTCGATGAGTTCCCTATCATCCTTTGGATGTGGATGAGGGACATCAGCAACGTTATCAAAGGCATGGAAGATGAAGGCTTTTCGGGTCAGTGGCATGTCGAACTGAGAATCGACAGAATTGATTCGATCCAATGAAATCACTGGTTCGAGCCACAGAATGCTGGGAGTTTCAATAGCCTCTTTGAAAAGCTTCTCAAGAGTCCACGGAGGAAAAAGGGTTTTCCTACTCTTAAGAAGGTCATGAGCCTCCTTCATTTTTCTTTCGTTTGCCTCAAACTCTCTGGCAACACGAGCGCTCATGTCATCATCTTTATCACGGCCTTGCTTCTTTAAGAGATCTGCGATAGTCTCTTTATCATCATCATCACTGTCTTCAACAATTTTCTTTCCTTTGTCTTTGACACCCGAAACTGAGGCTTGACCTGCTGAAGGAGGTTCGGTTGCTTTAGTTGCTGTAGAAGTGGGAGGCGGTTGAGATACATCTTCTCCCCCTTGGTTCGGAATGGACACGAACTCAAGGAGCCCTTCAAGTTTTCTTAAGAGAGCAAGGGAAGGAGCAAGCTTTTCTGCAAGAGTGCGCCTCACTGTGTAGATCAGAATCGAATCATGGGCTTCAATGATGTTGGAAAGGGCGGCGTGGACATCCGAAACACATGAAAAAATAACCTCTCGCTCAGATCGAAGAGATTCAACTTCCTTTTGAGAATGGAAAAGATGAAGACACTTGACCTTGAGAGTAGTGGTCTTGCAAGCGAGAGCGTCCATCACGGAGTTCTCTAAAGCTAGGTCTTCATGCAGCTTATTCAGGCATTACTCAACAGTCTCCTGAAACGATTTGTTGTCTTCACTGAGAGATTGACGAAGACTGGCAAATGACTACAGTTCGGAGGCAACTGAGGTAGCCAGCTTGTTGACAAGAGAGTCAAGTGTAACGCCCGTGTTTCTGGGCTTGCCATTTTTAGCAATGTAATAGTCTAGGTTAACCTTTGTAACCCCAATTTGAAATAATAAAATGTATTATGTGAATTATGTGATTTATGTGTGTATTTTCTTAATTATTATAATTTAATGAATTAAGAATAAAATGAGCGTAAAAATTTAAGTGTAAAATAAACTCGATATCTTTGGATAATGTTGTAGTAGTTGAAACGAGGTTTCCGAATATATATATAGAACGCCCAAATCTGACTTCGTATGAGGAAGTTATGATTTTCTGAAGTTTCGACTGGCAGTATGCAACCCGAACACTCGATTTGAGATCGAGCGGTTTTTAGCCGAAACAATCTAAACGAGAATCGAAGATCTCGTTGTTATTAGCGAAACGATGATAAGTTAGGCGAGAACGGACGTCGGACGAAGAAGTTATGAATTTATAACGTAATTTTCTGTCCCGACCTCCTAAAAATAATTAATAAAAATAAAAGTCAAAATTAGCCGACGGAGTCTAAACGAAAGTTGTAGAGCATAGTCTCACCTTCGCGTGGATATAAAGAACGTCGAAAACGGAGTTCGTATGCAGGAGATATGAGTTTTTGAAATTTATTAAATATTTAATATTTATTTTTAATTAAAACCTCCGATATTATCCGAAGGGGAGTCAGCTGACCTATCCGAAGTACGCCCAGCGTACAGCGAAGGATGACGAAACCAGCACTCGAGTACCTCCGATGACGCAAATGCTTACGATCTGAGGCGTACGCCCCGCGTACGTGCGAGGGTCCAGCTCCTATAAAAGGGGATCCGAAGGCAACCGAGTTTCTTTTGCAAATTCTATCCTTCTCTCTAGTCTTTTGCCTCGTTTTGCGTGCCGTTTGTACCCCGAAGCCCCGTTAATATTTCCGAGCCCCGAAGCAAGTTCTGAAGTCCCGAGGATCCCGAAGAGCATTATTCCCGAGCCGAAGCCCTGCCCGCGAGGAGCCCAGTTTTTGTGTAGATCTTCCAGATCTACGGAGAGACACTAATTCTGCAAGCCGTAGTGCTGCCTGATCATCTTCTGATCAAGTGAGTGTGTAGTCATTTTCATTCCAACGCAAATATTATGAAGTATTTAATATAAAATACGTGCTACGTGTATATATTTTGTGGTTATATGTGTGAATGTATATTCACTCTCTTCTATCTCATAGATCTGATATATTCTCTATGAAATACGTGTTATGTGTGTATGTCTCATCTGTTATGTGGAATATGTATTGATTAAAGAATGCTATACAAGTTTTTAAACAATGTATAAAAATGTATATTTTTATCTACTAATATGTTGGGTAGATAATTGGTGTGAAATAAACAGATGAGAGGCCTCGGTGTTATTGGTGTTATTCTAGTTATTCAGCAGAGTATGGATGACGACCACGGACTATTCTAGACTGTCCTGTGGAACACTAGCAGGCTCATTACCTGTAGGCGTTGTGAACGACGTGTTCACCGGTGTACTCTATCCCCCACATGGTTGCCTTTAGGATACTTATTGTTGAGGAAGCCCCTCTACAGTAATGTCCGTCCTGATGAAAATCCTGAATTAGGTTCCTTATAATAGAAGTTATTTTTGGGAAGTAAAGTGAGGATAACGGGAATGGGTAATCGGGTTTATTATGGATTGTTGAAATTAAATATAATTATTGTGGGTTGAAAACCCTATATGCTCACCAGGCTCCCAAGCCTGACCCACTCAGTTTATTTGTATTATAGGAAGTGGCGCAAGAGCTTAAGATGGGCGAATCATCAAGTTGTTTTTGTTTACAAGTCTGTATATGTATATATTTGTTGAACGACTTGTAATGTTATCGTTTATGCTTTATGATCTATATTGGAACATGACATCCCGACTTTTGATTATGAAATGAAATCATATTTCTTTATGAAATGTTTTGATAAATATCTATTTTATCATGTTTTGTTTTTGGGAACAAATTCTGCATCTCTTTTAAAATTAAAAGGATTTACTCTGAAAATGTTTAAAAAACATAAATGAAATCGGTCTTTTCCGGCCGAGATTTTGGGGATGTCACAGTTGGTATCAGAGCATTAGTTTAAGCGAACTAGGAATTTGTAGGATTTCTAGACTTAAACTTAGGATGCTAAGAGGAGATTGTGAGATGTGTGTCTGATAAATTTTCGACACGAGCACTAGTTTATTTTAGGAAAGTTGCCTAAAATGCTTTTATGTGCTAAATGTTATATGTTGCCATATATGATATTATTTGTTCGGATCTACAGTTTGTTGCCAACCGAATCCAAAGGTTTATGTGCTTAGGATTCTAAGCGTATGTGTACGATATTAGAACTAGCATGTAATCGTTTGGAGTAATAAGGTGAAATTATTCGGTGTATAGATCAAAAATGGTGAGAACAAGAAGCAGAGTTGGAAATGCTGATGAAAACAGGAATCAACCGCCTGGAAATTAACAAGTACCTGATGTAGCTGCTGCACCTGAGCCGATAACAATGGCTGGTGTACATATGATGATTCAAATGATGTTGGATCGTCATATGGAAGAAACAAGACGCCTGCTTAGGCAGGATCGTGAAGAACCGTCAATTCAAGTGGAAGAGCCCGAGGAGAATGGAGGGAAATCTGAAGGAGAAAACTTTAGTGGGATCATTGGTCAAGACGAACAACCAGTGGTTAGACGCAATAACCAGTATGGAGGAAATGATGGTCGTGGGTGCAAGTATAAGGATTTCATGGCATCCAAACCACCATGCCTATCCGGAAGCCCAACGCCGGTGCAAGTTATGGACTGGGTCTCTGAAATGGAGACTATGTTTGAAAATTGCGAATGCAGCAACAGGCAGAAGACCGCTCTTGCGATCCCTCTGCTAAAATCTGGCGTGTTGAGTTGGTGGAAGTTGTTAGCTGAATCTATGCCCAAGGGAGAAGCAAGCAAAATGTCTTGGGAAGACTCTGTGGAACAACTAAAACTGCAATACTGCTCCGAGCAGGACCTTCTGGAAATCAGTAATGAGTTTCAGAATTTGAAGAAAAGGAAGTTGAGCGTTACTGAATACGCTGCAAGTTTCACAGAAAAGATGAAGTTTATCCCATATTTGGTGCCTACATAACTCTTTAAGGTCAACAAGTTTGCACTTGGACTACCAGCGGACTATGGTCCAATGGTTAAGCAAGCAACCACATTGAAAGCTGCCATCTGGGCTGCTAGAAATGTTGAGACCCAGATTAGGGAAAAAGGTCTGGAAAGGTCAGAGGTTGGTGAGAAAAGGAAAATCGATGGATTTTCAGGGTCCAACAACAAAAGTAAATTCTCGAAGTCTAGTTCGAGAGGAAGTAGAGGAAAGGTAGAGGCAAAATGGTGCGACAAGTGCAAGAAGAAGCATCATGAGAAGTGTGGCGGGGAAACCACATGCTTCAAATGTGGAAAGCCAGGGCATTATGCCAACAACTGCACTTTCACCAAGAATGTTTGTTATGGTTGTGGTGAGGAGGGGCACATCTCAAGGGATTGTCCGAAAAAGAAGGAAGCGGCAAGACCCAACATTCCGCCAAAGCCAAAGGCGAAAGCATTCCAGATGACACTGTAATTTGCTAAAGATGAAGCTGATGTCGCTTCAGGTACCTTTCTCGTTAACAAATTGCCTGCCCAAATTTTATTTGATTCTGGAGCCAACTACTCCTTTATATCGCATGAATTTGGTAGAAAATTAGCTTTGCCTGTTGTTAGACTAGATAATGCTTTATTAGTCGAAGTTGCTAGTGGCAAGTTTGTACCTGTTAGCTATCGCATGAAAAACATCTTAATTGATTTAAATGGGAATAAGTTCCACGAGGAATTATTGCCTATCGAACTTAATGGTTTCGACATCGTTTTGGGAATGGATTGGCTTAGAGCCAATGATGCCGAAATTTTATGCAAGAAGAAAATATTGAAAGTGAACCTGCCTGGGAAGGAATCGTTTATGGTGTATGGAGATAAACGGAGAGTAAATTCTGGAATCATTTCTCTAATGAAAGCCAGAAAATGTTTGACCAAGGGGTGTACATCATACTTAGCATTCGTGATCGATGCTAAGAAGGAAAAGAAAGTGATGCAAAATATTCCTGTTGTGTGTGATTATCCGGAAGTATTTCCCGAAGATCTTCCTGGATTACCGCCCGATCGACAAGTAGACTTTCGTATTGACTTGTTGTCCGGAACAACGCCAATTGCAAAAGCACATTATCGATTAGCACCGACGGAGATGAAGGAGCTGATGATGCAACTTCAGGAGTTATTGGACTAGGGTTTCATTAGACCTAGTTCATCACCCTGGGGAGCTTCGGTGTTATTCGTAAAGAAGAAAGATGGAAGCATGAGGATGTGCATTGATTATCGAGAGCTGAATAAGGCAACAATAAAGAATAGATATCTGTTGCTGAGGATTGATGACCTATTTGATCAGCTACAAGGTTCAAATTATTTTTCAAAGATCAACCTAAGGTCAGGATATCATCAGTTAAGGGTAAGAGAGCAGGATATAGAGAAGACTGCATTCAGAACGCGATGTGGACACTACGAGTTTTTGGTTATGTCGTTTGGACTAACCAATGCACCAGCAACATTCATGGATTTAATGAACAGAGTTTGTAACCCGTTCCTTGATAAATCTGTGATAGTGTTCATAGATGACATTTTGATTTATTCAAAAAGCCAAGAGGAGCATGGCAGACACTTGCGAGAAGTGTTGGAAGTCTTGAAGAAGGAGAAGCTGTATGCGAAGTTCTCCAAATGTGATTTTTGGATTCGTGAAGTCCAATTCTTGGGTCACGTGGTCAACCAAGAAGGGATAATGGTTGATCCAGCGAAGATCGAAGCTGTGATGAAGTGGGAACAACCGAAAAGTCCCACGGAGATCCGAAACTTTTTAGGATTAGCCGGATATTACCGAAGATTTATCCAAGGCTTTTCTTCGATCGCTAGTCCATTAACAGCTTTGACCCACAAAGGAGCTACTTATGCTTGGAATGATAAGCATAAAGAAGCATTCGAGAAGCTAAAGAAGAAACTATGCGAGGCACCGATACTTTCTCTACCCGATGGAGTTGAAGACTTCGCTGTTTATAGCGATGCGTCTGGGGTTGGATTGGGTTGCGTTTTGACCCAAAGGGATAAGGTGATCGCATATGCGTCTCGACAGCTGAAAGAGCATGAAAAGAACTACCCGACTCATGATTTGGAGTTGGCAGCGGTAGTTTTCGCTCTGAAAATATGGAGGCATTACCTCTATGGCACGAAGTGCAAACTTTTCACTGATCATAAGAGTCTCCAATATCTCTTTAGTCAAAAAGAATTAAATACGAGGCAACGACGCTGGCTGGAATTACTTAAAGACTACGACTGTGAGATACTTTACCACCCCGGTAAAGCCAATATTGTTGCTGATGGTCTCAGTCGAAAAGTCAATCTTGAAAGGAAAAGGCCAAGAGCGTTGAGAATTGAAGTTGTCTCGACTATTTTGGAAAGTATAAAGAAAACTCAAAGCGAAGCTTCTGAGAAGAATGACCGGAAGGAGGAACGTTTGGGCAAAACGTTGGTGTTCGGTGTAAACAATCACGGACTGAAGGGGTTCCAAGATCGGATTTGGATACCTAAGACAAGAGGAGTCAGAGATCTTCTGATGGAAGAAGCTCACAAAACCATGTACTCGATTCATCCCGGTAGCACTAAAATGTATAGGGACCTGAAACCCTATTATTGGTGGCCGACGATGAAGCTCGACATTGCGAAATATGTGGCGGAGTGTGTGACCTGTGCAAGAGTCAAGGCACAACATCAGAAACCATACGGGAGTTTAGAACCATTACCTGTGCCTATGGGTAAGTGGGAAGACATTGCCATGGATTTTGTCACTAAACTGCCCAGAACAAAAAGTGGTCACGACATGATTTGGGTGGTCGTTGATCGATTCACTAAGAGTGCGCATTTCATAGCAGCCAATGAGAAATGGTCTATGGAAAAACTTGCGAATTCTTACATGAAGGAAATTGTGAGGCTTCACGGTGTTCCGTTAACAATTGTGTCAGATCGTGATAGTCGTTTCACCTCACGATTTTGGAAAAGTCTACAAGAGGAATTGGGTACCAAGTTGTGTTTAAGTACAACTTACCATCCGCAGACTGATGGTCAGAGCGAACGGATGATACAAACACTTGAAGATATGCTGAGAGCGTGTACCTTGGAATTCCTAGGTAATTAGGATGAACATTTACCTTGGTAGAATTTTCCTATAATAATAGTTTTCACTCGAGCATAAAGATGCCACCTTATCAAGCATTGTATGGACAGAAGTGTCGTACGCCGTCTTGTTGGCTTGAGGCTGGGGAAAAACGGTTTATGGGGCCGGAGATAGTCCATCAAACTGCTGAAAAATTGAAAATAACTAGGGAGAGAATGTTAGCAGCTCAAGACCGTCAAAAGAGCTATGCTGACAAAAAGCGAAGACCGATGACTTTTGAAGTTGGAGATTCGGTTTTGCTTAAAGTCTCGCCGTGGAAGGGACTTATAAGATTTGCTAAAAGGGGAAAGTTAAGTCCAAGGTTTATTAGACCGTTTAAAGTTCTTCAGAGAATTGGGAACCAAGCTTACAAGCTCGAACTACCAGAAGAACTGAATGGAATTCATAACACTTTCCATGTGTGTTATTTGAGGAAGTTCACGGGAGAAGTTCCCGACATAATTCCACTTTCAGAGTTGAGGATCGATGAGAACAAAAGGTTGATTGAGGAACCGGAGGCAATCGTTGACCGAAAGACTATGAAGTTGTGACGTAAGATGGTTGAGTTAGTGCTTGTCCGATGGAAACACACGAATGGGCCAAATCTCACCTGGGAGACGGAGAGTGACATGATGAGTCGCTATCCGCATTTGTTTGTTGGTGTGTGATTCCGGGGACGGAATCATTCTAAGGTGGAGAGAATTGTAACGCCCTTGTTTCTGGGCTTGCCATTTTTAGCAATGTAATAGTCTAGGTTAACCTTTGTAACCCCAATTTGAAATAATAAAATGTATTATGTGAATTATGTGATTTATGTGTGTATTTTCTTAATTATTATAATTTAATGAATTAAGAATAAAATGAGCATCAAAATTTAAGTGTAAAATAAACTCGATATCTTTGGATAATGTTGTAGTAGTTGAAACGAGGTTTCCGAATATATATATATATATATATATATATATATAGAACGCCCAAATATGACTTCGTATGAGGAAGTTATGATTTTCTGAAGTTTTGACTGGGCAGTATGCAGTCCGAATACTCGATTTGAGATCGAGCGGTTTTTAGCCAAAACAATCTAAACGAGAATCGAAGATCTCGTTGTTAGTAGCGAAAAGATGAAAAGTTAGGCGAGAACGGACGTCGGACGAAGAAGTTATGAATTTATAACGAAATTTTCTGTCCCGACCTCCTAAAAATAATTAATATAAATAAAATTCAAAATTAGCCGACGGAGTCTAAACGAAAGTTGTAGAACGTAGTCTTCGCGTGGATATAAAGAACGTCGAAAACGGAGTTCGTATGAAGGAGATATGAATTTTTGAAATTTATTAAATATTAAATATTTATTTTTAATTAAAACCTCCGATATTATCCGAAGGGGAGTCAGCCGACCTATCCGAAGTACGCCCTGCGTACTGTTGTACGCCCAGCGTATAACGAAGGATGACGAAACCAGCACTCGGGTACCTCTGATGACGCAAGTGCTTACGATCCGAGGCGTACGCCACGCGTAACCTCGTACGCCCCGCGTACGTGTGAGGGTCCAGCTCCTATAAAAGGGGATTCGAAGGCAGCCGAGTTTCTTTTGCAAATTCCATCCTTCTCTCTAGTCTTTTGACTCGTTTTGCATGCCGTTTGTACCCCGAAGCCCCGGTAATATTTCTGAGCCCCGAAGCAAGTTCTGAAGTCCCGAGGATCCCGAAGAGCTTTATTCCCGAGCCGAAGCCCTGCCCGCGAGGAGCCCAGTTTTTAAGAAGATCTTCCAGATCTACGGAGAGACACTACTTCTGCAAGCCGTAGTGCTGCCTGATCATCTTCTGATCAAGTGAGTGTGTAGTCATTTTCATTCCAACGCAATATTATGAAGTATTTAATATAAAATATGTGCTACGTGTATATATTTTGTGGTTATATGTGTGAATGTATATTCACTCTCTTCTATCTCATAGATATGATATATTCTCTATGAAATACGTGTTATGTGTGTATGCCTCATCTGTTATGTGGAATATGTATTGATTAAAGCATGCTATACAGGTTTTTAAACAATGTATAAAAATGTATACTTTTATCTATTAATATGTTGGGTAGAACATGGGTAGATAATTCGTGTGAAATAAACAGATGAGAGGCCTCGGTGTTATTGGCGTTGTTCTAGTCATTCAGCAGAGTATGGATGACGACCACAGACTATTCTAGACTGTCTTGTGGAACACTAGCCGGCTCATTACCTGTAGGTGTTGTGAACGACGTGTTCACCGGTGTACTCTATCCCCCACATGGTTGCCTTTAGGATACTTATTGTTGAGGAAGCCCCTCTGCAGTAATGTCCGTCCCGATGAAAATCCTGAATTAGGTTCCTTATAATAGAAGTTATTTTAGGGACGTAAAGTGAGGATAACGGGAATGGGTAATCGGGTTTATTGTGGATTGTTGAAATTAAATATAATTATTGTGGGTTGAAAACCCTATATGCTCACCAGGCTCCCAAGCCCGACCCACTCAGTTTATTTGTATTACAAGAAGTGGCGCAAGAGCTTAAGATGGGCGAATCATCAAGTTGTTTTTGTTTACAAGTCTGTATATGTATATATTTGTTGAACGACTTGTAATGTTATCGTTTATGCTTTATGATCTATATCGGAACATGACATCCCGACTTTTGATTATGAAATGAAATCATATTTCTTTATGAAATGTTTTGATAAATATCTATTTTATCATGTTTTGTTTTTGGGAACAAATTCCGCATCTCTTTTAAAATTAAAAGGATTTACTCTGAAAATGTTTAAAAAGCATAAATGAAATCGGTCTTTTCTGGCCGAGATTTTGGGGATGTCACATCAAGCCTCTCTGCATTGGAGTCAGCAGTTCCCTATAAAGACTGCAAAAGAGAAGAAGCGTCAACAAATAGTTTTTCGACTTTTTCGGTCGCAGCAACACACGCCTTGGTAGAGGCGTCGATAGAGGCAGTGGCAGAGTTGATAGAGGCTTCATGAGCCTTAGTAAATGTATCAACAATCCCCTGAATAACAGCCTCTGAGATAGTAGATTTTGAGGAAGAAGAGGAGGAAGCAATGAGAGAATCGATTTTCTCATGAAGCTCCTTGAGATGCTTCTTGGCAACTGGAGCATCATCGTCATCATCACTTTGCATTTGATACGGACTGTAATAGACCAAGTCAAATGTCATGTTCTCTCCGCCAAGAAAAGGTTCTTCATTATCTACTGAGTGAGTAAGAGATGAGGGTGAGGGTGAGGGTGGAGGCTCGGTTGTGGAAGTGGGTTCGGGTGCGGATGTATATTCGGTAGTGGGAGTGGTTTCGGGTGCTGAAGTAGGAGCCTCCGTATCAGATACGTTGGTTCTAACTCCAGCGGTGGTTGTTGTGGTAGCTTCAGTGAAAATGGGAGGTGGTACAGGGATAGAGGTGGGTGGTATTTGAGTAGTGGAGGTTATGGGGGGAATGGAAATAGAGATGGAGATTGGGGGAGGAGAGACAGGTCTAGTGGAAACATGTACCTCAGGGGTAGGCGAACGTGGAGGAGTGTTACCACGTGGGGACTCTTCGGAGTCTGAACTCTCTTCCTCAAATTCACTGGAGGAGGAGGCAAGAATCAACTTTCGCCTAGGTTGATTCTTCCTCTTCTTTGGTGGAGGAGATTGAGCCGCTTTGGTAGGTTTGCGTTTCTTCGGAGAAGGACCTTTCCCCCCCTTGACAACCTTCTTGTCTTTTCCCTTGTCATTTTTCTTTCCCCTGGGAGCAGGCCGATCAGCATCATGAATTGATTGAATCATGTCAGGAGTGAGCTCTCTAGGACCAGAGCGACGAAACTCCTTGTAAGTTCTGATAATCCGGCTGTCGCTTGGAACATCCCCATACATTGACTCAGGGATTGAGCCAACAAACTGAAATTTTGAGCAATCAGAGACGATTATCTTCGTCGTGTGGAAAGTACCTACCGTAGAAAGTGGAGAATCAGCAACAATTGGAACGTGATACTCGTCCATCATCCACTTTGTGACCAGCGTCTAGAATCTGGCATAGGAGATCTCTGAATGACGAGAAGTAGACACTAGACTTTGAATCAGCTGCTGCCATAAAACTGACCCATAATCAAGGTTGATGCCATGGTACAACCCATAAAGAATGGTCATAAACAGACGACTCGCCCCGTCTGAACCAGCACTGCGTTCTGATAGCCCCTTGAACAAAACGGTGAAGAAGTCGTTCCACTGAGGAGGTAAACAAGATTTCTTGAATTTGGTCACCGTCGTCAGAATTTCAGTGTATCCCATGTTATAGAACATGGAAAACAACTGTCCCACTGGTATGGATTCAGGGTTAACCCTAGATTCGTTAGGTTCAAACCCTAAAAGTGAACAGAATCGCTGTTTGGAGATGGAGGCCTTGTGATCAAGAATTTCGAAGAAGATTCGATCGACATACTTGTCATAGTGGGCTGTGGAGAAGATTTGCGAGAGACACTCCATTGGAACTGTTTCGACCTTGGTGAGAGCTGGAACCAGTGGCGAATACTTGAGACATTCCATGATTGGAAACATGAATGCATCGTAAACTTGAGGAGTGAGGTCGATGATCAGGCTTTGTTGAGGACGGATTGGCAGAATGTGAGAAGTAGCATGAACTGAGGATGAGTCCGCCATTGAAGAGAAGAATTTGGGAGAGATGATGAATAGTTGAAGAAACAAAGCTTTTCTTGCTCTCTGAATATTTGGTGCAGTAAAGAGGTAAATTGTGGTGGAAATTACCTTTTATACCGTAGTAAGAAGAGAGAGAAAAATTTGTTCCCAAATCTTCAAGGGAAATGCAAAGAGTTTCCTTAGGTGATTGACGCGTGACAGTTTAGAGCCCCGATGATTACGCAAGAGAGAGAAAGACTGTCCCGATTCACACGCCTTCCCATTAGGCGCCGTTTGAAATGTCAAAAACGGTTCCACTTCACACGCCTTCCCATCAAGCGCCGTTTGAACTATCAAAGCGATTAGACTTTCGGCTGAGTCAACAACTTATCCCTTTAGAGTGAGTTGTCGTCATAGAGCAAAATAACCAGGTGTAACATTATGAGCCACATCTCTTTTATAACCTCAAATCCCATAGCTAAAAATAGCTTGTAAGTAATGAAACCAGAATTATGGATAATCAAAAAAAAATTCGTGCATAGAGTGTAAAAGAAAAGGAAATAAAGCAACACATATGTGGGAAATTATGATGTCAATAAAGACACGAAAGAATGGATCCCGAGCACGAATCTCTTCCTTCAAAGTCAAGAGAGACCTTAAAGTGTTTGTGTGGTTTCCCGTTGAATTATGATCAGACACTTATTAAGAAGTGTTGAAAGGCATCTTTTAATAAAGCTAATTTCGGAGGCTTTCGCTTCAGTGTAGAATTCCTGATCTTGACATAAGGCAGAAATCGACTGAAGTACTTGTGAGACCAATGTAGTCTGTTGAACAAGTAGGTGTGAAGAGAATTTAAGTGGCAGTTTGAAAATACTTTTAGGTGAAATCTCAAAAAAAATGAAACTGGATTCTAAGGGAAGAAATGTTATGGGATTTAACAATTTCATAAGAATCACACAAAGAGAAAATTCATAGATTTCAAGGTAAAACCCCATGGGTGAATTCGTTAATTCTTTAGTGAAAACTAGAGCAAATTTAATTGTTCACCGTCAATGCATAGTAGGTATTGAATTGTGGGTTTCACTTAGCACGTAGTGGCACGGAGATAAGATTATGAACACATAAATTGTGTAACCATAAACCTCAGTGGTAATTTCTGAGAGTCTCAAGGGTTACGTGTATGAGGCGAATAGGATGGAGAAAAGTATTGGAGATGGTGTAAAGAAACCAAAGTACCTCTGCTGTTAAAATAAGGACCAAGCAGAAAAATCTTATCTCATGTGAGAAGAGAGTAAGGTAGCTCATGATTAGAATAAATATAAAAGTCTAATTGGGAAGACAAGGTTTGTATATACCAAGTCAGTAAGGCTATTATTCAGAATCAGGTGAGGCTTTGGACAACATACAACAGCATGCTTCTAGGGACACTTAACTATTAAAAACGTGAGAACAATAATTGCCCCACAATTATCCACAAATAAAAATTAACGAACACAAACAAACAATAATAAAAAAAATGTTTTTGGAGTTTTTGATGTAAAGAGAAAAACAAACAAAATATTTTGGAGTTTTTGATATATAAAAAAAAATAAAGCAGACAAAGAAAAACAAAAAAAACTTTGGAACCGAACCCGAAATAAACTGAACGCTCGGTTCATTTCGGTTAAAAAAAAAACTTTGGAAAAGAAAGAAGAAAAAAAAACTTGGAAAATAAGAAAGATATAATTGAGAAATAAGAGTACAAAAAGTTTATAACCAAAGAAACTACCTTTAAGTGATAAGTGAAGATAAGAGAATAGGACTGATCCCGAGCGCTCGGTTCATTTCGGCACTCACGTGAACCGAAGCCGAACGTTCGGTTCATTTCGCTTCCAACTTTTAGTTTCGAGAAGTAGTTTTTGGTACTGACTCCGATTCCATCATACCTAGCCCTTGTAGAATTTTATTGAAACTTTCTTCAGGAAGAGCTTTGGTGAAGATGTCAGCCAGTTGATCAGTAGTTCGAACAAAATGAATCTCTACGTTTCCGTCTTCTACGTGATCTTTAATGAAGTGATACCTCAATGCAATGTGTTTGGTTTTGGAATGTTGCATTGGGTTATGATAGATCCTAATTGCACTTTCTGAGTCACAATATAGTGGGATCTTTTTCATATTGAGTCCATAATCCCGGAGTTGGCTTTGGATCCAAATCACTTGAGATGTGCAAGAAGCGACTGCAATATATTCTGCTTCGGCTGTAGACAGTGAAACACATGTCTGTTTCTTAGATTGCCAGCTCACCAACTTTCCGTCGAGGAATTGACATCCTCCTGTAGTGCTTTTCCTGTCTAAACCACATCCTCCAAGGTCTGCATCTGAGTAGGCTTGAACAAAGAAACATGTGTTTGATGGATACCAGAGACCCAGGGAAGTGGTTCGCTTCAGATACCGGATAATGTTTTTCACTGCTAGCATGTGCGGTTCACGAGGATTCGCCTGAAACCTAGCACAATAACACACAGAAAACATTATATCGGGCCTGCTAGCTGTGAGGTACATCAAGGAACCAATCATTTGGCGGTATAGCGTTATATCGACTGCCGCTTTTTCCAAGGATGGTGTGAGCTTGGTGCCGAATGCCATTGGAACTTTGACCTTTGAATCTCCCATCATGACGAATTTAGCAAGAAGAGTCTTGGTATATGCTTCCTGGTTGATAAAGATGCCTTCGGGTCCCTGTCTAATGTTTAAACCAAGGAAAACGTTAATCGGACCCATTGAGCTCATTTCAAATTTAGTCTCCATCAACTTTCTGAATTCCGCTGTTAAGCTATGATTCGTTGAGCCAAAGATGATATCATCGACATAGATTTGAACTATCATAAGGTGGTTACCTTCCTTCTTCCGAAAGAAGGTTGGGTCAACCGAACCTTGTTTGAATTTAGACATCTTTAAGAACTTAGTTAGTGTTTCATACCATGCCCTAGGCGCTTGTTTCAGGCCATAAACTGCCTTGTCCAGAATGTAACAGTGACTTGGATGCTTTTCATTCACAAAACCTGAAGGTTGCTCCACGTAAACCATTTCTTCAAGTTCTCCATTCAGAAAGGCGCATTTCACATCCATTTGATAGACCTCGAAGTTCTTGTGTGCAGCGTAGGCAAAAAATATTCGAACAGATTCCAGCCTTGCTACCGGAGCAAATGTTTCTTCGTAATCAATTCCTTCTTCCTGGCAGTATCCTTTCCCCACAAGACGAACTTTATTTCGAATCACATTACCCTCCTTGTCCATTTTGTTTCTGAATACCCATTTGAGACCAACGACTGAGGCATCTTTAGGTGTTGGAATGAGGCGCCATACCTTGTTTCTTTCAAACTCATTGAGTTCATGTTGCATTGCCTGGACCCAATCAGAATGATCAAGAGCAGTATTGACGGTCTTCGGCTCAACTTTGGATACGAAGGAATTATACATGCAGAACTCTACTTTGGAGAATAGGGAGGTTTGCTTTGCCTTCACTTGGGATCTGGTTAAGACCATTTCAGATACATTACCCACTATCTGAGATACAGGATGATCTCTGGTCCATTTAGTGAGCGGAGGATAGTTTGGATCATAGGATGGATCCAATTCGGCGTTGACCATTTCTTCCAACTCAGATTGACTATCATCATCATAGAACATATTGGCATTCTCCCCCTTGACAGATGATGAATCATTAGGATTTTTAGGTTGATTTGGACCTTCGGGTGCAACAGAGCTCTCGGGTGTAGTCGGGCTTTCGGGTGCTACAGGACTTTCAGGTGTAGCTGGGCTTTCGGGTGCTACAAGAATAGAATTCTCCCCCTGAAAATGTGAGTCCGGTTCATTTGAAGAAAATTGATTCTCCACCTCAACTGAAGTACCGTGCTAAGGAGATTCATTTCGAACTTGTTCTTCTTCTCCCATTTGTTTGGCTACATCTTCGACAATCTGCTTAAGACGATCGATTTTGTTATCTGCCGCCTTGGCTTCGGAGAGAGTGGCTTTCTCAGGTTCATCGAACAGATCTACGAACTGATCAAACAAATTAGCAATCATGGCTGTGACTTGACCTGTAGGAGAGAAAATCTCTCCAATTGATTCTTCAGTAGTCTTTAGTTTCTTGACGTAGCTGTCATCGAAAGTCACATAATAGGTTTCTTCAATCTTTCTAGAACGCTTATTTAAAACCCGGTATGCTTTTGAAGTAAGAGAATATCCCAGAAAAATTCCTTCGTTAACTTTAACATCAAACTTGTTACGATGTTCTTTGGAGTTGAAGATGAAGCACCTAGAACCGAACACATGGAAGAATTTTACGTTTGGCTTCCTGTTATTGATGATCTCATAAGGAGTGAGAGTGAAACGCTTGTTGAGATAAGACCTATTTTGCATAAAACATGCTGCAGCAATAGCATCAGCCCAGAAATATAAGGGAAGAGAAGCAAAACTTAGCATAGTTCGGGCCGCCTCACACGAGGATCGGTTTCGCCTTTCGACAATACCATTATGTTGAGGCGTGTAAGGGGCTAAGAAGTTATGACTGGTTCCTTTTTCTGCCAAAAAGTCTTCGAATTCTTTGTTCTTGAATTCAAGTCCATTGTCGCTCCTAATGTTTCGAACGACTTTTCTCAGTTGCACTTCAACCTGCTTGATAAACATCTTTAGCTTAGGAGTAGCCTCAGATTTGTGCTTCAGAAAGAATACCCATGTAAAACGTGAGAAATCATCAACAATAACAAGAATATACTTGTTACCGCCAATGCTTTCGATTGATGATGGACCACACAATTCGATGTGAAGCAGCTCAAGTGGTTCAACAAATTTTGTGTTTATAATTGATGGGTGACTTTGACGACTTTGTTTCCCCATTTCGCATGCAGCACACAAGTGTTCTCGATCAAACTTGAGCAAGAGAAGACCCCGAACATGACCTCCGGTGACAAGCTTGTTGATGTCTTTGAAGTTGAGATGTGAGAGTCTTTGGTGCCACAACCAGCTTTCGTCAGAATTAGCTTTGGACAAAAGACATATGGAAGGATTTCCTTTGATTGGTCTGAGATTCAGAGGAAACATCTCGCCTTTTCGATTTGATTTGAGAATGACCTTGTTGGACTTATTCTCTATAATCTCTGAACCTTCGTCGTCAAATGAAACTTTGAGACCGGTACCTCCCACCAGTTGAGATACACTGATGAGATTATGCTCCAACCCTTCTACGTATGCCACCTTTCTGATTGTGAAGTCTCCATTGGTTATCATTCCATAACCCTCTATAGTTCCATAGGAGTTGTTACCGAACTTGACATTGCCACCATTTTGAAGCGATCAGAACTCCCTTAGCTCTTCCTTCCTTCCTATCATGTGACGTGAGCAGCCACTGTCAATGTACCATTCTTCGTCAAACTGTTCGTCACTAATAACCTGCAAAAATTAAGCAGATTTAGGAACCCAAAGTTTCTTGGGTTCACGTGAGCCTTTCACAGGAACAGGAATAGTAAGAGAAACATCAACAAGATATGTTCATTTTACTAAGGTTGTTTCCTCTTTTCTTTTAATAGTAAACACTTTGATTTTGTTAGAATTAGCTACAGGTGTTTTGGATTCAGATTCTGGTTTTTGGGCACTAGTCTACTTTCGGTCTTCCTTGGCTGAGGAAATCTTCCTTTTTTCCTTTCAAGTTCGTTGATGATCTTGAATTTTGTGTAGAAACTGAATTGGGTTTAGAAGAGGATTGAGAATGAGAAGAATGAGAGTTTTTCCTGACTTGAGGTTCGAAATGACACTTTCGTTTATGGTCATTAGAGGGACCGAACCTGGACCTTCGGTAGCCGCTTAATGATGAGCCGGAGTTGGATTTTTGAGTGTTGTTGGTTGGTGGTTTGAAACTTGGTCTTTTATTATAAAAACTTGATGGACTGAAATCAGTTCATTGCCTGTTGTTATTTGGCGGACCGAAATTAGCTCTTCGGTTGTTGTTGCTTTCGGGACCGAACCTATCCTTTCGGTTCTGTTTTTCGTGTGGCCCGAAAGTCTTTCTCTCTGACTTAGAATCTTTGTCATGGTAAGAGAAGTGAGGATTTTGAGAGCGCCAAAATTGCTTTCGCTCTGAGAGATTTTTCTTGTATCTCAGGTTTCTCTACTGCTTTTGATTTTTCACCTGTTTCGGTTGTCTGTGGATATTAGCTTTTTGTTTCAGCTTCTTGGCAGCCGGTTCACTCTTCATAGATGACGTTTCGCTTGTGGAGGCGATTTCTTCTACAAGAATTTCTTTTGTGCCACTTGTACTTGGTACGTCAAAGTTGGTAGGCTTATTCAGCGGTTCTGGCACATATCTTCCTTTGGTCTTCCAGGATGTTCGCTCCGACAACCGTTTCGTCTGCATTGTCTATGGGAGCTGACCAGAAAAACTCATCACAGCCATCTGCATTATCTTCGTTCACCATGGAAGTGAGTTCAGCTGTTTGATGTTCGGTTACTCCTATGACTTTATACACCTGATTGGGAGTAGTTCTAACCTTCTGAAACACAACAACTTTTTCTTTAAGGACTGGGGACTTAGATTTGGACAAGCGAGCGAATTCTACAGAATTTTCAAAAATAAGGTTTTTGTGGTTTTCGGGTTCGCTCTTGACAAACTCAGAACAGTCGACTTTATCCTCTACAAAAATTTCACTCATATCATCGTCCTCATTAAGTTCAGATGCGTTTTCAACATAAATTTTGTTTTCTGAACTTAAATTGGTACTCAATGAGTTGAATTTTTGTATGGTTTCGGTCTTGAGTTTCAGCTTATCATTTTCATCCAAAAGATTTTTAAGCATGTCTTTATGGTCTTTGGACTTTTTAAAAGATTCTATTTTGTCCAGACCATACATATAAGTAGGATTCACATCATCGGAAGATACAACACTTTCACAGTTGTATGCTTCAGCATCGATTTCATCCTTCTTAAACTCAAGGAAGGGTAGAATCATGCGATGTATCTTCTGCCCTATTTCACAATTCAGATGCAGTAGAGTAATGTTAGCATAAAGCCTTTTAGCGATTAAACAAAAAACATTCCTTTGTTTTAACAATTTCAAATTATCTCTTTGCAAATAAATGTTTTCATCTCTAGTCTTAATTAGCTCCAACTCCTTCTGCTCAATCCACATCCTTCGCTCCTCACTATTGGATGACACCCTGCTTATTTGGTCAGTCAGATTAGAATTTGTGACCCGTGTTTGAGTTAAATAACTATCTAGATTTGAGATTCTTGAATTCAAGTTATTTAATTCCTTTTCATATGATTTTTGTGGAATTTTAAACGAAATAAAAACAGATTGTACCTTCTTGATCAGTTCATCAAGTTCATTGATCTGCACACTGAGAGGTTTTGCTGTGAAGCATAAGTCCTCTCGCTCCTTGGCCTCTTCATTTCCACCATCAGTATTATATCCCCTCATCTGATATACGTCAGTCACCATCAGACATCTTCCACTGGTTTCATCATCTTTTGCAACATAAGCCTTTCCATGTGAAGGCTTTCTCACCTCATCATCTTCTGAATCGGTCGACCACACCTATATGCCACTGAACTCATCATCCTCTGCCGAACCCTGCACAATAAAAGCATTCAAAGAAGGATTAGTGGTAGCCTTCTTCCTTTTTATTTCTTCCAATCTTTTCATAAGACTTGCTTCTTCATCTTTCTCTTCGTCTTTCTCAGCCATCTTCTTCAGCATGAAATCCTTTGCGTTGTGATTCTTTCCCCCACAGTAGAAGCAACTGACACTAGAGTCAGCTTCACCCTTTGCTTCCTTTTTCGACTCCTCAACCTTCGGTTCATCTTTCACTCTTTCATAACTATAGCTTCCTTGCCAATTACGATTTTTGTTGGAAGGAAACTTTTTCTTGATAAACCTTCTAGGATTTGACACCATTAAAGCATAATCTTCGGCTGTCAGATCTAAATCTCCAAGATTAAGATCTTCTTCATCTTCTTCAACACTTTTACCCTTCGACAGAAGTGCCAAAGACCCCAGACTAGAAACCACGCTTTTCTCTTACATCACTATCTTTTCTTAGGATTTCAAAATTCCCACCAGTTTCGCCAGCGAGTACGATTTGAACTGCTCGTGAGCTTTAACTGTTGACACAACTGCTCTCCATTCGGATCTTAGACCATTCAGAAAAGTGACCTTCTGTTCAATAAGCTTCCTTCCAATATCATGTTTGATCATCTTGCTGAGAAGATGATTGAAGCGATCAAACGTTTGTGTAACTGACTCATCAGGATTTTGCTTGAACTCTCCAAACTCAGACAGAAGCAAGGTCTGAATTGAGTGCTCCAAATCTTCATCTGTGGAATACAGCTCTCGCAGCCGATCCCAGATTTCTTTAGCAGTACTGCAGGAACTTACCAATCTAAACGTGTCAGATTGAAGAGTGAATCGAATTAGTCTCAATGCCTTGATGTTGCACTGAAACTTCTCCTTTTCGTCCTGAGCGACATCTTTCACATCTTTCAACAAATCATTATACTCCTTTTGAGTTTTAATAATTTTGGATGTTCCTGAATGAGCAAATGGTCCAGACACAATGGCTTCCCACATCAGATACGCATTATCTTCTGATCCAATGACGTAGTCTTCAAAATGATGCGCCCAAACCTCGTAATTTTGAGTGTAGAGAATTGGAATCTTAGTTGTAGATCCTATGATGTTTGAGATGTTGATAGGATTGGATTGAGAATCGTCCATGCTTGATCGTTTAACCTGTTTTAAGATCAGACTTGTAATATGTAATATTAGGGCAAGATGAATAAATAATGAGATACGTCAATTATGGAGTGACGGCTTAATAAATATCAGTAAATGCGGAATAAACCCTAATCACTTCTTTCACAGAAGAGATGTGTATGAATTACACAGCCTCCTGCTCTAATACCAATTGATGAGTTAAGAAACTCTTTGATCGTTTAGATCTTTTAACAAGTTAATCACTAAAGCGTAAACAGTAAAATAAAACTCAACAATGAATCAGAATATGTCGAATGATTCAATTGATTCAATCCTCAGCAGAGCTCGATAAAGAACTTCCGCTGTAGAGAATATTAGGGTTACAAAAGATAAAGATCAAATACTTGACAAAATAACTTCCAAATCTTACGTACTAGGATGCATGCAAGCACCTATAAATACAAAACCCTATAAAATAACTCACGGATGGACAGGCCCATACTGGAGACTAAATGGACTAAATAGCGAGCCCAAGACGCAACACCTTTCGGACCTAACAATCATATTTATGGAAGTAAATTCCTATAACTTGAGTTTGGGTCCATTTGAGGTGTGCAAAGCCATCAAGTATCCAAATTTATAGAAATGGACCTTGGAAACGACATATAATTTGGAGCTGTAGAAGTGCGAAACCAGTTATCTAGGTTAGATCTGCAAGGGACTCGACGAGTTCATAAGGGAACTCGGCGAGTACGATGAAGAAACCCTGATGATGTTCATAGAACTCAACAAGTTGATTGAGTAACCTGACGAGTAGTATGATTTTGTCACTCTTTCTGATTATGCTAGGACTCGGCGAGTTTGAGGACGACTCCACAAGTCAGATCGTTTAGTCGCGACGATGACTAGTTTGGGAACTCGACGAGTCATAGAGTGACTCGGCGATTCGATTCACGAATTTTAGGGTTTCTGAGTTCTAGAACTCGACGATTCAATAGGCAGAATCAGCAAGTTAGGTCAACCTGGAAGGTTGACTTTGACCATGACGTTGACTTTGACCAGGGGTAAAATGGTCATTTTACCCTAAGAAGGATTATCAGATTATGATTAAGTGTTGCTATGGAATTGATAGCCGGAGAGTCGCCGGAGCAGCATACAAGGATTCCTCACTCGTGTTTCCAGCAGTCAGTCGTACGTGGTGAGTTTCCCTTCAGTAGGAACGAGTCTAAGGCACCAAGACCGGTCCATAGTATGATATGTGAGTAGTTGAGTGTGGGCGAGGCCCGTATTTCATAACAGCCAAGTGGGCAGGGCCCGTATCTCACGGTTTAGATTGTTCACGGATATATGCCTGACTGATAGATTTAGTTAAACTTGTTGTATGTGTGATACTTGTATGTTTGTTTAGTAGCGGAGTGTTGGCGGGGCCCATATCTCGCAACAGTTGAGTGTGGGCGGGGCCCGTATCTCATAGTAGTCGAGTGTGGGCGAGGCCCGTATCTTAGAGTCAGCGGAGTGTGGGCAGGGCCCGTATCTCCTAGTTAGCGGAGTGTGGGCGGGGCCCGTATCTTCATCAATGTGGGCGGAGCCCGTATCTCTTAGTTGTATGTTGTATTTGTATGGCATGTGGTATTTTGAGGGAGCTCACTAAGCTTTGTGCTTATGGTTTCAGTTTTGGTTTCAGGTACTTCCACTAGCAAAGGGAAGGGCTCGGGATGATCGCATGGCATACACCACAGTCTTCAACCTGGGAGTTTACTCTGATGTTTTGTTATGAGATTTTAATTTGAGACAGATACTATGATGCTTTATTTTACATGATTTATGATTTTACTTATAACTTTGGATGGTTTATGACTTTAATAATGATTTGAAAACGAAATTTTTGGTTCATATTTTTGGGATGTTACAGACTACCTCTGGAAGTAGCCTAATGTGTAATGAGTGTGGGTTTCATCACAATGGAGCATGTTGGATATGGACCAACTATGGAAAAAGGTCATATTGCCAATATATGCGAAACCTCACCCAACTGAGGAACCGCAACAACAGAAAGCTGAGTATGTTTTGAGTATAAGGAAGTTGGAAATGTCAGGAAGGATTTTCCAAAACTGAAGGGGCAATGAGGTAAGGCTACGAGTAGAGAATTTGTGATAGGATCCAAAGAAGCCGTCCAAGATCCGCCGGTAATTGCGGGTACGTTCCTAATTAATAATTTATATGCAAATATATTTTTTGATACCGATGCCTATAGAAGCTATATTACTCCCAAATTTAGAAAATATTCGACTACCCATCTAGTAAACGTAGGGAAGCCTATAGAGTAGAAATGGCTAACGAACAAGTCGGTAGTACACAAGAAATACTTAGAAACTGTACCCTAAAGTTAGATAATCATATTTTTCTCGTCAACGTTATGCTAATGGTCATTGGAAGTTTCGATGACATCATCGGTATGGATTGGTTATCCTCTAACAATGTCAAAATATTATGCTTTGAGAAAGCATTATGACTACCCGAACAAAATGGAGAACCCTTAATCGTCTGTGATGACAAACCTGATAGAAATCTTAGGATCATCTTCTGCATGAAGGATATAAAATACTTTCAGAAAAAGTATTTCGCCTTCTTAGTTCATATTGTCGATAGGAAAGACAATAAGAAGAAAAAGATCAAGGAAGTACCTCAGATGTGCGATTACCCTGGTGTATTCCCTAAATATCTACCAGGTCTACTGCCAACTTCAAAAATAGAGTTTTAGATCGATCTAGTTCCAACAACTGCCCAGTAGCAAACTCTCCTTATATTTTGGCACCATCAGAGATGAAGGAAATCTCCAGCCAACTATAAGAACTGCTTGATAAGGTTTTTATTAGACCAAGATTCTCGCTTTGCCTGTTCTATTAGTTAAGAAGAAGGACGGATCTTTTAGAATGTGCATAGACTATAGAGAGATAAATAAGTTAACCATTAAGAATAGATATCCACTACCTCGAATAGACGATCTCATCGATCAACTGCAAGGATACAGTTACTCCTCTGAGTTCGACCTGAGATTTGGATATCATCAACTTCGAGTCATGAAAGAGGATATTCCAAAGACTACTTTCAAAACGCATTACAGTCATTATGAGTTCTTGGGCATGCCCTTTGGTTTGACCAATTCCCTAGACGTTTTTATGGATCTCATGAATCGAGTGTGCAAGCCCTACTTGGAAAAAATTTGTGATTGTATTCATCGACGATATTCTAGTATACTCACGAACCAAGGAAGAGCATGGAAAACATCTTCAAGTGATCCTAGATCTTTTCAGAAAAGAAAATTTGTATTGAAAATTCTCTAACTGCCAATTTTGGATAAGAGAAGTACACTTTCTTGGGCATGTGGTAAGCAAAAAATGTATTCATGTCGACCCCTTAAAGATCAAAGTGGTAAAGAATTAGGAAGTGCCCAAGACCCCACCAGAGGTTCGTCAATTTTTAGGACTGGTTGGCTATTACTGGAGATTTATAGAAATTTTTTCTTGTATATCCAAACCCCTCACAACATTAACCCAAAAGGAAGTAAAATTCATTTGGGGAGACCAACAGGAAACAACTTTCCTAAAGCTGAAGGAAATGTTGTGTAGCGAACCTAAACTATCCCTTCCAGAAGGTACTGATGACTTCGTGTATATTGCGATGCTTCGCATTAGGGGTTGGGATGTGTATTAATGCATATGGAAAAGGTCATGCCTACACCTCAAGAAAACTCAAGGTTCATGAGACCAACCACACCACCCACAACATAGAGTTGGGAGCGATAGTTTTTACCCTAAAGATTTAGCGTCATTACCATTACGAAACAAAGTGTATAGTCTAAACGGAGCACAAGAGTCTGCAACACGTCTTCACTCTGAAAGAGCTCAACATCAGATAAAGAAGATGGTTAGAGTTGATAAATGACTATGATTGTGAGATTCATTATCACCCAGGAAAGGCTAACGTCATAGTTGATGCCTTGAGCTATAAAGAACGAGTTAAACCTCGTAGAGTCAAAGCCATTACGATGACTATTCAATCTAACCTAATTTCACAGATTAGAAGTGCTCAACTTGAGGCTTTAATGGAAGAAAACGTTAAAGAAGAGGGTCTCAGAGGAAAAGAAATACAACTCAAAATTAAGGATGATGGAACGAGATATTTCATGAACCGAGTATGGGTTCCAAAATTTGGAGATGTTAAAGAACTAGTTATAAATGAGTCCCATAGGACTAGATATTCCATCCATACTGGAACAGACAAGATGTATGTGGACCTAAAAGCCCTTTATTGGTGGTCAGGCATGAAGGCTAAGATTGCGACTTATGTAAGTAAATGCCTAACATGTTCCAAGGTCAAAGCAGAACATCAACGACCCTCGGGATTGTTGAAACATCTAGAGATTCCCGAGTGGAAGTACAGGCAGATCGCAATGGACTTTGTTACCAAATTACCAAATACTATTGATGGTTACAACACTATTTGGGTAGTTATCGATAGATTAACCAAGTCTGCTCACTTCATACCAATAAAAGAGACCAATAAGATGGAGAAGCTAACTAGGATGTACCTTAGAGAGATTGTGAGATTGCATGTGGTACCCTCATTTATTATCTCTAACAAAGATAGCAGATTTAGCTTTTTCTTCTGGAAGAGATTGCAAAAGTCCTTTGGTACACGGTTGGATATGAGTACAACCTACCATCTTTAAACCGATGGCCAAAGTGAAAGGACCATCCTAACGTTGGAAGACATGCTCAAAGCATATGTGATAGATTCTGGAAATGCATGGGATACTCAACTTCCTCTGATTGAGTTCACATATAATAATAGCTATCACACGAGCAATAAATCATCATCGTTCGAAGCACTATACAGCCGAAAATGTCGATCACCAATTTGTTGGACGGAAGTTGGCAATACCTAACTGGCCAAGAAATTCGTAGGTGTCACAGCCCCAAACCTAAATGGCAGAAACATTCGGGGGCAAAGGACGTCATGTAAAGTATCATAACAATTGAATAGTAAATAAAATACACACCACCATAATATATATTTGAAAAGTTTACAAGATTGTTGTATTACATGTTTCAAAAGTCAAATACAATATGATGTTCCAAAAGATGTTACTAACACTAGAGCATTAGTCCTCAAAAGTAGATGCTAACCTGGTGTTTAGCGATTCCCTGAGAATACAAGTTATTTCAAAGAAAAAGTGTCAACAATTAAGTTAGTGAGTTCATAAGTAGATATTTGAGTAAATGTATGCCATTCGAAAGTTCACGTTTGTTTTCCATAAAATCCGATATTTTCTTATAAAATAAGTTATGAATCGTTGTTTGTATGCAATGAATGTATTGAACCAGGAAAAACCTATATTTTCCCAAAAGTGAGTAGTAGTCTTAAATGCCCAAGACCGTAACTTGTAGGTAAAGATGTCATACTTAAAATGATGATGTATAGTTTTATTAGTAACCAAAACTATAAGAAGCTTCTATTTTCACAGAGTAAAAGTGGAAAAAAAAAGTACAATTAAGGTAGTCTCGGGATACGTAACCGGGGCGTCGGGGTAGTCTCGGGATGCTTAACACAGAGTAAAATTGGAAAGGAAAGTACAATTGAGCAGCCTAAACCCGAGACCTTCGGTTTCTATTTATAGTGAGTAATTTTGGAGTTCACATCGTGAACATGAAGATGTTCACGTCGTGTACTTGGTTCTTATCGATCTGCTGACTCGACTTTTGACAGCCCGACTCTGGAACCCATCCATCACTGGCTTATGTCGTGAGCTTCAGACTCACGTCGTGAGTCCTCTAACAGTGTGGGAATTCATGTCCCAAACTTCATAAATTCATATCTCTCGCATACGAGCTCCGATTTTGACGTTCTTTATATCCATGCGTTGGTGAGATTATGTTCTACAACTTTCGTTTAGACTTTGTCGGCTAATTTTGACTTTATTTTAATATTATATTTTTAATAGGCCAGGACATGAAAAGTTCGTTAAAAATCCATAACTTCTTCATCCGACGTCCGTTTTCATCTGTCTTTTTACCGTTTTCAAGATCTTTGATTCTCGTTTAGGTTGTGTTCACTAAAAGTCACTCGATCTCTTTTTCGAGTTTTTAGCTGTCTACTGTTATATCCGAAACTCAAGAAAGTCATAACTTCCTCATACGAAGTCAGATTTGGACGTTCTTTTTATGTACGTTTACGGTTTAATGATATCTATGACTTTCATTTAGATACCTAAGGATATAAAGCTTTTTATTGAAATTTCGCATTTTACGCTTAAGAGTGTTTTACCTGTATTGCCGCAGATCTTCGATCGGTCATAACTTCTTCGTTATAACTCGGATTTCAGTTTTCCTTATATTTTTGGAAACCTAGTTATGATCTCTACCACTTTATGTAACCCAATTGAGATTGTTAAAAAAATTATTTTTGACCTGAATTTGACTGGTGTTACATTCCCCCCCCCCCCCCCCCCCGTTAGAGAGAATTTCTTCCTGAAATTCGCATTTTGACTAGGACATCAATGGTTGAGGAAATGTGAGTGTACTTATTTTCCATTTGATCTTCTTATTCTCTAGTGAATTCGGATCCTAGCGTGGGTGTTCCAGCGGGCCTTCATTATTCCATCTGTTGTTTTGATCGGAAGAGGTTGTGTGGATTTGGGTTTATTTGTCTATTTTCATCTAAATGTTAGCATTGATCACTCGTAATACAGGTCAGCTTTGTCTTTGAGTTCGTGGTTGAATTCATACCTGGTCCATCTATCGTCGCCTTGTGTATACAAGTCGCATACATACTTTGTAGTGATAGGTTAACCGTATTCATTCCTAGCCTCTGCGTTTGAACTTGACTCATTGTACGCGCGCTTATTCCTAAGTGATCTGTCGAGAATACTTCGGGTAGATTGCAAAAGATATAGTACTCCTCAAAAGAGTACTTCGGAATTTTGAAACAAGAGACGATTTGGAAGTTTGTATCGGGTTTGTCGTTATAGATTGGAAGAGTTTCATTAGTTGGCGGTTAGCGCGAAGGGTCTTTCTGTAGCACATGGAGCTGGTGTAGTGAGGACCAAACTAATCCATGTTGAATGACAATGTCGGAACTTCCCATCGTAGCAGGTGTTAACTCAATTAGGAAAAAGTGTACGTTAGCGCGATGGTGCATTCTATGTGTATGTTTTCAGTGCATTTAGTTGAGCCTTGCTATTACTACTACGAACCTTGTACTCCGTTTAGCGATTACTAGCGGACGGGTGTTTCGATAATTGAAAATGATGAAAGTTCATAATATAATCCCAACAGTAAAAAGTTAAGCTTCGTATAACCTACCGTTGCTCATAGGGGTTCCGAAATAGTCTCTCCTACGGTGATCATCAGTATTATTCCATCTTCGCTAGAGTTTCTTGTTATTGGACAATCCCTCTGGAAGTGTCCAATTTCACCGCATTTGTAACAGCCAGAGATCTGAGAGGTTGTTTGTGCTGGTGCTCTACAAAAACGAGTAGTGTGTCCTTTCCTATTGCAGTTCTTGTGATGAATCTTTCGACAAGCTCCCGTGTGATGAAAATTACACTTATTACATTTTGGAAGGTTTCCAGCATACCGACTAGTAGGTGCTAGAGTGGTAGGTGTTGTGGCAGTATGAACACCAACTTTCTGTTGTCCTTTTGAGGTCTCTTGTGTTGGTTGTCTCTCTTTCTTACTCAACAACTTTCGCTTATAGTTGCGTCTTGTTGTCTTTTGGTAGACCCTTGATTCGAACTGCCCCCTTTTTCATTCCAGATTTTTCGTTTCGTGTTACTAGGTTAATGGTTTGGAGTGTCCTTGTAGGTAGACACTCGTTGGTTTCCTTGGTTGTCATGAAATTTTGAATTGTTGAGATCGTTCCCATTTTTACTAGCGTTACTTACGTTGAGATGTGTCATGATGACTGTCACGGCAGCTGTGACCGCAGCTTGAAAAGTAGCTAAGTCTATATGCAAGAGTGGTGTTTTATTGGTTGGTTGGTTATTTCCATGTGAAGACATGATTCTGTTACATGATGTGAAACGAGTTGGTTAGATAACTATGATCGTTGTTAGTCGGATTCTATAAGTATAATTTCCTCATCCTGTTATTCGGTTTCTAATGTATCGACTTACATCCTTATGATGTATTTATGAATGAGGATTGAAATAGGTATCGTATTTAAGTTAAGGTTTTTTTTTGCAAATTTGGGTATAGATGTTGAAATCTTAAGTCGATCTAGTTTCATGGGTTTTGGAAGAGGGTATCTCTCTCACTATTTATGAAGAAGGATGTGATATACCTATCTCATAGCGCGAGTAATATAATTACCAACTCACTAGGTAATATTAATTATTAATTATTCATTTGACGCATCAGGTTCTCTACCACCTTGCATGCTTCACAAGTGGTTTCCTCTGTTTTCTGTCCTATTTTTGGTGGTAATGATTTGTTATCTCCTAGTATCTACATAGGGTGTCCTTGCTTTTTCTCAGGCATGTTGAATCTTCGTCATTGTTTTGATTGCCTTAGTTGAAGTTGTAGATATTTATTATCCTATGGTAACTGTCTATTTCTTTAAAGGGTGTAGGTGATAGAAAAGTTGGATTTATTGAAGGATTGGGTCTGTTTGATTAGCGAGATGGGATTTTCCAGCTATAGGGTTAAAGATGAAACGGTGGTAAGACTTCGACAGTGTTGTCAAGTTCAATAACATTGAACTACAATAGATTAGATCAAAAAGGATAGTGTAGTGAGTTGCTATAACAGTTTATGACATGAACTGTTTACATAGCCAAAGTATGAATTGATGGTGATGCTCTTTAAAGGAAAAAGAGGTCTGTTATAATAGTTGATATAGGAGTTACGTAAAATTCAGAAATTTAGACCTCGGAGTAGGTCTACAATATACCACATAGGGAAAACTTGACAGCATAGAGATCTAGTGAATCAGTACTTGCTAGACAGGAATGTTACATGAAATAAGTACTACTTGGAGTACATACTAAGGTTATTTCACAACGCAATGGGGGCAGTGAGTAGATTATCCTCTACTTGCGACGAGAACTGTTCAGATGAGCCTTAGGTTCTTCCTGTTGGATTAGTGTCTAAGTCCATAACTATTTTGGTATGTACTTGACCCGATGGTGCATGGTCCTTTTGGGTTGCCTTCACCAAAGCAACTTGATTGGAGAAATAAATAGAGAGAGAGGTTATTATGATTTATTAATATGTTATAAGAATAATATATTAAAGGAGAAATCATATTTGTTTAATTAATATTGGTCAATAATTAATTAATAATTAATTTTGTGATCAAGTGTAATTAATTAAACTAGAGGGGCTGATTTGTAATTATGTGATAGTTACAAAATAAGGTAAGGATTATCTTATAAATATGGTGGATGAATTTAAGGTTGGAAAGCCTTAGAATTCGAGTATGATAAGGATTCAAGGATTATCTTATTGGTTGCTTAATGGATAATCAACTAGATAAGGATAATGACTGAAACCCTATCTCTACACCTATATAAACAACCCCAAGGTCATGAATTCGTGTATCCCTTCCCAAGAAGTCTTAGAGACGAATTCTAACCTCCCTCCTCTTTCTTTATACCTTCTCCACTTGCTTATGGTGTTTGTAAGCCATTAGAGGAGTGACACTTGTGACTCTCTGCTTTCCAAGGTCAATTCAAGGAGGAATTGGATTGTTATTGCTATATAACAATCAAGGTATGTTCTTAAACCTATTTACATGTGAATTCTGATTTCCATATGCTAGTATTAGGGTTTATAGTCTTGGATTCAAAGCATGTACAATAGAGAAACCTAGATCCAAGCATTAGGGTTTGTATGAGCACATAGGATGTCTTATGACCAAAACCCATCAGTGGTATCAGAGCCTTGATTGGTTTCTATTGTATTGATGCATATTTGATCGAAATAAGCACTGAAAATCGATTTTTTTAGTTTTGAAGGTTTGACTCGCCGAGTCACTTGGTGAACTCGCCGAGTCAGCTAGACTCGACGAGTCCAAGCCCAGACTCGACGAGTCAAAGTGTCTGACAGCTCGTTTTCGCGATTTTCTTCCTGTTTTGGTTTTGGATAATTACCATAAACTCGTTTTTGTGATAAAATCTGATTTTTTTTCAGTATTATGTGATTATCCTTACCTAAATAGAAGATAATTGTCAAAATTTAGATAATCACTTGTTTTATTAGATAAAGTTTGATTATTTGTAATTTAGATTTGAATTATCTTGTGAAATAGTTTCAATTTATCCCTTTAGGTTTTATAGTTTAAATTTGAACCCCAAAAGTTTTGTTGTTTTGAAATTTAAATAGTTAAAACCCTAATGTTTTGAAAGAGGTTTCAAAACTTGCCCTCAAGTTTTGGAATTTAAATTTTGATTAAATAGTTTATTTTTGATGCATATTTAAATTCTAAACCCTAATGTGTTGAAATGTTTCAAAACTTGCCCTCAAGTTTTGGAATTTAAAGGTTGATTAAAAGTTTAATTAGAAATGTTAAATTCTAAAACTCTAGTATTGTTTTGAAAAAGTTCAAATCACACCCTTATGGTTTTATTAATTAATTAAGGTGTATAATTAAAAGAGGTTTAATAAATCCATAAAAGTTTAGGTTAACCATTTAATAGAATTAAAGGTGTAATTGTTAAAGTTAACCACATAGTATTTTAAAAGTTATAAAATACACCCTATAATATATATAACATTAAAAGTCTAACATTATATATATATATATATATATATATATATATATATATATATATGTATAACTAAAAGTCAGTCTTACCGTTAGTAGGCCTCATTCACGAAGCTGGTCTATAAGGGGTGTTTAAGGAAATTGCCTATAAAATGGCGATTGAATGGGTATCCACTCTTACCCACCGCACTCTTGACTAGTGGAGAGTCGTTAGCCGAACGGGTAGGATAGGACGAAACCTTCCATTATAAGTATAATGAATTACTAAAGTAACTAAATGTTTTTCGAAATTCCCAATCTTAGTTACTTAGGCAAAAGTGAATTGATGCAATTCCATGAAATTACACTTTGTGCCCTTGCGAAGACGTTAGTGGAGCGTGTGTGGTTAACCGGCACACTAAATGGGTCTAAGCAAAGGTAGCACAGGGTGACTCAATGTTTGTCAGAGTTCGGTGGAGCGTGTGTGGTTTACCGGCACATCGAATAGGTGACTGTAATATGTGAGTGCACTATGTAGTTTGCATGGTTATTCACACCCGCTTTGTGATCCTCGGCATCCCAGTCACAAATAAGAGGGGCATATCGAGATTTAAACATGCCATTGAAAGTTCAATGAATCTCAAAGGATCTAGGAGTTTTCATAGATTTAAAACTTAAATTTCTTTTTCGTTTTTCGTGGTGGAAATTATTGAATCGTCATTCACTTACCTTCAAATATTCTACAATTAGGGTTACGGCATCCCTCTCCCGAGTTGTAGAATATTGTGTTGGGTCCTAGCCTTAGTATCTCATTTGGGTGATTTACTAAGGACTCATTCAATCAACTAACTTGAATTCGTTTTCTCCCGTATTATAGATGTCAAAGTTCGACAACTATGGTCTTCCCAAATCCCGTGGAACAAGCATTCCACATGAAGATGATATTCCACGATTCGATCGAGGATCAAGAAATCATGCTTCACTTCCTCCTCCTCCTCCTATTTTTCTCCCCAACCCACAAGATCGAAGAATTGAAAGGTTCAATATCACTCAAGCCCTTTTGGCAAGTAAACATAAAGAAGGAAAGTCGGTGTGTGCACACGTCCTAGGGACGAAGTTGCACATTGATAGACTAAGAATGTTAGGATCCGTTGTCTGTGAGGAAATGGCTGTTGATTGGGTTCTTCAGTCACTTCCCAACTCATATAGTGAGTTCGTGAGAGAGTACTATATGATGAACTACGACGTGACCCTTATAGATCTCACCTATATGCTTGTTGCTGCTGAATCTGCAATGGTTTGGCGCAATAGAAAAACAAAGTTAATTGGTGAATCTACCTTCGAGACCTCTATGGATATAGACAATGGCAACGAAAGACATGCCATGATCGAAAAGTTTGATCATAAGAGAAAGGCGATGTTTGAAGTAGTTCCATGTCCGGTTCCAAAAGAGTCAATTTGCTTTTATTGCCAAGAGAAAGGGCATTGGAGTCGAAGCTGCCCCATTTACCTAAGAGATCTAAGAGATGGGAGAGTCGAAACGTATGGCTCTAATATAGGTAAAATCCATTTACTAACTCTTTTAAGCTTCTATTCTAGATTCTTAATACATAATGTAATAAGATTACAATTGATGGTTTGTAGGATCGAAGAAAACAAAGGAAGCTTAAGGGAAGAAGTGAGCAGAATCTAACCGTGAAGGAATGGATTTCGATCGCATTTCTCGAAGATTAGATTTTTGAGCTACTACTTAGAGTTAGAATTAGATTGCTAAGAAAGATGTATTAGCATAAGTTTTTCAATGAATTGCATTGTAAGGACAAATTTTTCCGCAATAAAATAAATTTTGATTTTAAATTTTATCCTTGCAATGGCGTGTATGGAAAATTGATGTTAAAATGTTTCTATTATTAGCAATAATGGATTTGGTTCTTATTATGTTATTTATGGAAAGTCAAGAATTTACCAAATAGGGAGAGTTTCTCATTGCCCAAGTTTCAATTGGACAGAAATTTGGAATCACGCAACTTGGTTGCACGATGAATGAGAAATTTCATATTTGGAAATTAGACAAATTCATTGACAAAGTGTCAAGTGAAGGACTAAGAGATCGAGCACTCAATGTTGCATGTTGATCAAGACCACCATAAGAGTAAAAATGATATTCGTCATGATTTACTAAAGGTTTAGTAAATATGATTATACTTACAAGATTAAGTGTAATTCTGAATTGATTAAAGGGTTTAGATCAATAGCAGAACGAATAACAAGAATCAAGTAGGCAGAGAGATAAAAGTTTCTCCATTCTAAGAAGAAGGGAGAGTACCTTTTATGCTTTATGATAGGTCTTAATGATTAAGAACCATATCTCAATTGATCCTCTAAGTGAGTCTTAGTACAATTGTATGTCTAAGAAGAGGAATCAAGGATTGAAGAAATGGTTAAATCAATAAGTCAATCATACTTCGTTCCAATAACAAGTCTTAAAGTTAAGATTGTGACAATGAGTGAAAAGTATTAAAGGTTTATAACATTCATCAAATATGGGAAGTTGTGATGTCTTGAATAAGACAAAGGCCAACTAGTACCAATTTATGAAGTGTTTTGATAAAAGCTACACTAACTCTTGAATATTTGTTTGTCAAGAAATGGTTATTGACAAAAGAATCGTATATGTCAAGGAGTCAGTGGGAGTCTTAATGGTCTTGAATAGTTTCAAGAACAAATCAAATAAACCTTACCAATCATCACTAGCACACGAATTGAGGTTGACAACCTATCGTATTGACATTATTTTGATTATGTGCTGTTCTAATTGAGTTAATTATGCATATGAGTTCTATGAGTTCTCATCTTGAATGCATAAAAGGCAAGGCACCTTAATCAATGAAAGGTACATTGATAAGAAAGGGTGAGATGCTTAACTACTTGGAAGACGTGGTGGGCAGTTGTGCTACCATGAGGCAAGAAATCAAGATTAAGAAAGTTCGATCCATAAGAGTTTGAATTTGTCGTAAACCTTGGTTTTGACAAATTCACATGGATAGGAACATTTACACCGTTTAAAATCTAAGTGTCATAAGATTTCCTCCTTCATGAAAATGATTGTGAGGAAATGCTTTCACTAAGACAGATTTTAAGAAGATAGTGATTGTAAAATTGCATTCTCGAATTCGATTATGGTTACGACATCCCTTTCCATAATTTGAATTGTGAGGTTTGGCAATTAGTCTTAATTGTTTAGACACACATGTGAACTATCGAAGGCAAAGGTGTATAAGTTCAAGAAGCATTGATAAAGGATTATCAAAGCACTATGTATTAGAAACATGAACTTAAGAAATTCAATAAGTATTGTTTTCTGAAAGTTAAGATGTTTATGAATACATGTCGAAGCTAGTGGGAGCATAAGTGTTATGTTTTATAATAATCATCATGATAGTGGGAGCATAAAAGTTATGATTGTATGATTATTAAGGAAAGTATTGCAAGGTTAGCAATATTAATTATAGAAAACAAGAGTCATACTTTGCAAAGTCGCAATAGTTGAAGAGTTGTTTTGCTATAATTAAGGGAGAGAATATTATGCTTCATTTCAAATCTAAAGGTTTAGGTTGAGAAATGTTAATAAAATTTAGTCAAAGGTACAAAGTGTGTTCTTAAAATTTCGATTATGATTACGGCATCCCTCTTCACTATTCGAATTTTGAGAACATAGCAAATAAAACATTATGCGTCGTGTCCCATACGCTTCGGGTATAGGATCGATTGCAAATGCCTTAATGTTTGACCATTCTAAAATTTTCCAAATGTCGAGCGCATTTAGAGGGAAAAGGGACTAGAATTGGTTTTGACTAAAAACAATTAAACAACTATCAAAGGACAATCCAAAGTTCGACGATGATTGGTCGCTTGTGAGTAGTTGGAAGTATAGTATTGGAAAATATGGAAATGTTTCCATATTGGATGGACCATATCGACATCATTACGAATAGATAAGATTCTATTAAGAATGAGTTGTCATATGGAAGTGTGTCCATATTGGGAATTGAATATTGAGAAATCTATGATTAGATTAGAAACTTCTATGCAAAAGGATGTTCAAAGAATGTACTTTGAGTGAGAGACATCACGTCTATGGAATTGTTTTGTTACAATCTCCGATAGAGGACTTTGTAATATCATTGGCAATAGTCTTTATTACTTTGGTGCAGTGACATTACGAAAGGATAAGTTGCATAGAATGTTAGAATCTAGCATATTCTATAAGTAACAAGAATTTGATATTCTTTAAACTTATGAAAAACGGATTTGGAGTTGTGAAATGAGAAGGATTGGAAATGTGTTCAATGTGATCTATTTCACAAAGTAAGAACCATAGGTAAACATTGTGTGCATGCTAGGAGCATGGGACAAGTGTTGGAATTCAAGTAAGAAGTTGATTACCCGAAACGACAAATAATGAGTAATCGATATGGTGATAAATAAAAGGAGTTTTATTTATACTCAAAGGTTTGAGGCCATATGGGATTAGTATTATTCTTGTGTTTCACATTTGCATGTTTTGACTTCCAGAATAATTGAGTTTATTAAGAATAATCGAATTATTCAAACGGGCCACAGTCGTTCATATGTTGGAAGTAGATATGAATGAAGATTGTCGTGAATTGGTGTGTGGATTGTCTAAAAGAGTATTAGACATAAGCAAATGTTTGCTGCAACGTTCATGAGTGCTTATGAATATGATTTGAGCATTGGATTAAACCCACGCTCACTTGGATCACTCCATGGATTGTATCACGAGTGATTGGTGAGACGATAACATCTTATATTCTTGAAACCGAGATGTGTGAGTTGTATCTTGCAAATCGGTTACACATTGATAATATGTAAACGCACCAGTAACTTGGTGTTATAAAACATATTGTTGTGTGTGATTCGGTGCGTGAGTACAAGCAAGCATTGTAACAAAGTTTATCCGTTCCTTTTATCCAAAGTAGGATAAAAGCAATATCTTTGGGCCCCTCGATGGTTTAGTGATGACAAACGTAAATGCTCGGCCGGGCTAGGGCTAATTTGATTTGTTCAATTAGTCAGTCGTCATAAATCGGAAATCGAGATGTAGTACAAAGAGAATGATTAGAAATCATATCTCATATGATATCTAGAATGGAGGAATATATGATCCCTTATCTAAGGACACGCGTATTTGATATGATCAGAGTTAACAGCGGCTTTGGAAAGCTACAATTGCAGATCGGGATCCGAAGTCATACGCAGAATAGTTATTAGACTTATCCAAGTGGGAGACTGTTGGATTAGTGTCTAAGTCCATAACTATTTTGGTATGTACTTGACCCGATGGTGCATGGTCCTTTTGGGTTGCCTTCACCAAAGCAACTTGATTGGAGAAATAAATAGAGAGAGCGGTTATTATGATTTATTAATATGTTATAAGAATAATATATTAAAGGAGAAATCATATTTGTTTAATTAATATTGGTCAATAATTAATTAATAATTAATTTTGTGATCAAGTGTAATTAATTAAACTAGAGGGGCTGATTTGTAATTATGTGATAGTTACAAAATAAGGTAAGGATTATCTTATAAATATGGTGGACGAATTTAAGGTTGGAAAGCCTTAGAATTCGAGTATGATAAGGATTCAAGGATTATCTTATTGGTTGCTTAATGGATAATCAACTAGATAAGGATAATGACTGAAACCCTATCTCTACACCTATATAAACAACCCCAAGGTCATGAATTCGTGTATCCCTTCCCAAGAAGTCTTAGAGACGAATTCTAACCTCCCTCCTCTTTCTTTATACCTTCTCCACTTGCTTATGGTGTTTGTAAGCCATAGGAGTGACACTTGTGACTCTCTGCTTTCCAAGGTCAATTCAAGGAGGAATTGGATTGTTATTGCTATATAACAATCAAGGTATGTTCTTAAACCTATTTACATGTGAATTCTGATTTCCATATGCTAGTATTAGGGTTTATAGTCTTGGATTCAAAGCATGTACAATAGAGAAACCTAGATCCAAGCATTAGGGTTTGTATGAGCACATAGGATGTCTTATGACCAAAACCCATCACTTCCAACTGACGCTCCATCTCGAGCATACGCAATTCATACCTTGCATGGCGTGCACGAAGTTCCCTCACTTCATTTTGAGTTGCAGTTAGCTCTCTCTGCAAAGCTTGATTTTGATTTATGGTTCTTCCATGAGCTGATTCTAACTGTCGGATGCGAACTGTATTGACTCCGGTGTTCGCATCATTCTCCTCGGTTCGTTGGATAGTTTCCCTTCCTTGCTTATCATTGCGAGTTATCCGGTGAACTAGTATAGGAAGGACTCTGTCTGCTGAGCCTCCCTCGTTTAGATTGTAGAAGCTTCGCTCTCCACTGTACGGAGGGGGTTGACCCTGTTCACGACTCCACCTATTTAGGTTCATTGCCCACAGAGGTGTTAGGCCTTTAAATCCCGGTCGTGGATTAGGATTTTGGATCGGAGCCACTAAGGGTAGGTTATTGCCTTTGGGATCTGAGTTAGAGTCTTCTTGCATTTTTTCCTAGAATTCTTCTTCTGCTGTGACCTCTTCTTCTTCTTCTTCTTAGTCCATAATTTCCGATGGATACTCTTCCGGATCATCCTCTATCCATCCTCCATTGTCTTGGTTCGGGTAGTAGGAGTCCCCTGGTAGATGGAATCCGACCATTGTGTCTGCGCGAGAATAGGGATATGGGAATTGTCTAAGAACTAAGGCATGTAAATTCGAACATGGAGGTTTAAACTATTGTATTTACAAAATACTCCTATAGTATTCAAAATGTTATGTTTGATTCTAAAGTTTATATGTTTGGTAAATTTTAGACTTGTTGCCCACCGTAGCTACTCCATGGCATACGTTAGTCGGCTCTCGGATAAATATAGTTGATCAGGCTATATTCATCCTAGTTCCGATTAAATATTCCAAGGCATACATGTAGTGCACAACTTATATATAACACTTCTATATTGTTTTCCTTATGACACTATTACTGTTATGTAATGTATGCATGTATACTTTTAATAAAACTATATTTTTAAAAGTATATCTCTTAATCAGAGTGTTTCTACCCAGTTGTGTTTACAGTTGTATATCAAAAATGGTTTTGATATACTTAGTTCACTATAAACAATGCTCTGATACCAATCTGTCACACCCCCAAACCTGAACGGCGGAAACATTCAGGGGCAGAGGACGTCATGTACAGTATCATAACAATTGAATAATAAAGAAAGTACACACCACCATAATATATATTTGAAAAAGTTTACATGGTTGTTGTATTACATGTTTCAAAATTCAAATACAATATGATGCTCCAAAAGATGTTACTAACAACAGAGCATTAGTCCCCAAAAGTAGATGCTAACCTGGTGTTTAGCGATTCCATGAGAATACAAGTTATTTCAAAGAAAAAGTGTCAACAATTAAGTTGGTGAGTTCATAAGTAGATATTTTTGTACATGTATGCCATTCGAAAGTTCACGTTTGTTTTCCATAAAATCCGATATTTTCTTATAAAATGAGCTATGAATCGTTGTTTGAACGAAATGAATGTATTGAACCAGGAAAAACCTATATTTTCCTAAAAGTGAGAAGCAGTCTTAAATGCCCAAGACTGTAACTTGTAAGTAAATATGTCATACTTAAAATGATGATGTATAGTTTTATTAGTAACCAAAACTATAGGAAACTTGTATTTTCACTTAAAAATAACTGTAATATTACTTTTCCCTTAAAAACATAATACCATAATAATTGTCTATACTGCGAGTTTTCGTAACCGTACTATTATGGATTTGCCTGTAGCGACGTTCTTCAGGCATCGAAATGTTATGACACTTGTCACCCTTAACCTACCGGTCCAGCTGTAGCTAACAGCTAGGGTGTGGGATCATCAGTCCCTTATAGATCTATACACACTTATCACTTTCTCCGGACGGAGACTCTGGTTATAAAACATGGCTTTCTTTTATACCTTGTTAGGTACAATGAAGACGAATGACTCACATATTCTCAATTAAGTCACGTATTTTGAAATGTATATGTTTTTGTCCAAAATTATTACCCTTGTCTTGATATGTTATGCAAATAGATAAATAAAGCATGTTATTATTTATAAACAAATTTCATCCCGAGAGGGTAAAGTGGTGTCGTAAGATGTTTTCCATGCCAACGTTTTCATATGATAGTTATAACAACAATATGAAAAGTATAGCAAAAGATTGATGTTTTTCACACGATTTTAACCGTATGTTTACTTGTATTCCCCCCCCCCCCCCTCGCCCCCTTAAAAGTGTTTTAAAGAATTTAAAAGTGTGGTGATAGGAGTATGAACTCACTTGTAAAGAATGACAGTTTGAAGACGACGATGTTTAACTCGGGCAGCACTTCGACTGGAAAGAAGCAAGTTTCTCGGGAGCTTCGGGATTCTGTCAAGGCTTGGATACGTAACCGGGGCGTTGGGGTAGTCTCGGGATGCTTAACACAGAGTAAAAGTGGAAAGGAAAGTACAATTGAGCAGCCTAAACCTGAGACCTTCGGTTTCTACTTATAGTGAGTAATTTTGGAGTTCACGTCGTGAACATGAAGATGTTCACATCGTGTACTTGGTTCTTATCCATCACATGAATATGTTCACGTCGTGTACTTGGTTCTTATCCATCCGCTGACTCGACTTCTAACAGCCCGACTCTAGAACCGAATCATCACTAGCTTACATCGTAAGTCCTCTGACAGTGTGGGAATTCATGTCCCAAACTTCATAAATTTATATCTCTCGCATACAAACTCCGATTTTGACGTTCTTTATATCCATGCATAGGTGAGATTATGTTCTACAACTTTCGTTTAGACTCTGTTAGCTAATTTTGACTTTATTTTAATATTATATTTTTAACAGGCCGGGACTGGAAAAGTCCGTTAAAAATCCATAATTTTTTCATCCGACGTCCGTTTTCATCTGTCTTTTTACCGTTGTACTACTATTGTCAAGATCTTTGATTCTCGTTTAGGTTGTGTTCCCTAAAAGTTGCTCGATCTCTTTTTCCAGTTTTAGCTGTCTACTGTTATATCCGAAACTCAGGAAAATGATAACTTCCTCATATGAAGTCAGATTTGGACGTTCTTTTTATGTATGTTTACGGTTTAATGATATCTTTGACCTTCATTTAGATACCTAGTTATGATCTCTGCCACTTTATCAAACCCAATTCAGAGTTTTGAACCATTTATTTTTGACCTGAATTTGACTGGTGTTACAGTAGGGGATACACTACGAACAGGGCCAAAGATTATCCACGAGACGACTGAAAAGATAGTGCAGATACCAGAGCGCATGAGGGCATTACGTGCCCTCCAGAAGAGCTACACCGATGTAAGGCATAAACCCTTATAGTTCCAAGCTGGAGATAAGGTGATGCTCAAAGTATCTCCGTGGAAAGGAGTTATAAGGTTCAGAAAGCAGGGTAAACTGAACCTGAGGTACGTAGGACCATTCGAAATCCTTGACATGATAAGTTTGATCGCCTATCGAATTAAGTTTCCCCAAGAGCTTAATATTGTGCTTGACGTCTTCCATGTGTCTAATCTTAAAAAATTTCTTTCAGACGATACACTTGACATTCCACTTGATGAAATTCAGATTAACCCTGAACTGAAGTTCATCAAAGATCCAGTCGAAATCATGGATAGAGAGGTCAAAGTCGGATTCCCATTGTCAAGGTATGGTGGAACTTTAAGCGAGGACCAGAGTACACATGGGAACGAGAGGAGCAAATGAAGGACAAGCACCCTCACTTGTTCGAAGGAAGCCTGACGATAAGATTAAATTTTCTGACAAAATTTCCTAAACAGGTGGAGAATGTGAGAACTAAGAGGATTCTGTCACTGATCACCGTTAGGAAAAACTAGGAAAAATAGATGTAATAGCTTAGTATTTTAATATTTGATTTTGAGATAATAAAAGTCAAATGTGTCATTACATTATTTGTTAAAATGACTATTAGGCTCGAAAATAAGCGTCCAAAAAGTTGTACTTTTTCTAAGCTAGTTAACATACTTGGAAAGTACTCGTTAATATGATCCAAAAGATATAAGATTCGTAAAAATCCAAATCCAACGGAGATAGTTATGGATTTTATAAAAATAGAAATCAACCGCGTAATTAAAAATAAATACGTCAAAACGGAACTTAGACTGGTTGAGTTTTGACTAAAAGTGCAAAAAATGAGATTCGTAATACTCCTTAAGATAAAAGCTTTAGGACAAAGAGTACCGAAAACAGATATCGTATGAGGGAGATATGATTTTTCTAAAATCATTTATTTTTACCCCCGTTGGACACAAAAAAAGAAAATTAAAACTAGCTAAAGCAATTTAAAGGAGAGTTGAAGTACCCATTGAGATCATCACATAAATATAAAGAGGGCTTAGATCAGAGCTCGCAAGAAGTTATGATTATTACAAAATCTTTTCATGTACGCGAGGTACGCGCCTATTCCCGTTGCGCACCTGACACGGAATTCGAGTAGATTGCGAGTGGCCAATTGAGGAAGTGACACGTGGCCTTCTCTATATGCAGCCACGATGATCATGCACGACGCACACAGATATTTGCATCGCGCGCACCCAAATCCATGACTTTAAATAGAAGGCAGTTCAGATCACTTCTACACACCATTCTCACACTCTCTTTGTATCTCTCGAATTTTTTCCCTTGGAACGGTCCTTAGAGTCCTGAGCCCAATTCAACTCCACACCAACGGTCTCACGCGACTAGGGTGATTTCATAGCTCCTGTTTCACTATTTTAAATGTTTTACCAGGGGTAATACATTCTTATCAAATTTCTTTATCAAAATATATTTATATCAATAAATATCAACGGTTTTACCAAGCTGGAAACCTTAGGATAATGTAACTATAGGTACTATACCTAGTTGTAAGTTATGATATTATGCCTAATCGCTGCTTTGCCCAAATATCCAATTATCAAATTAACCATAATTATGGTATATACATATGGTAAATTATATATATATATATATATATATATATATATATATATATATATATATATATATTATCAAATGTAAAATTCAAGTGGTTTATTTTATGATAGTTACAGGAAATCACTAATAAAGATAAAAGATAAAAGATAAAATGCATAAGGTCAATACCTTAGTGAGTTGTTAATATTCATCCATAGCCTGATTAAATTTATGGTATATACATATGGTAAATTATATGTATAGATCTATATGGGGATTAATGCCCCCACCTGTGATTGCTAGCTATAATCCCGACAGGAACTTTCTTATTAATCACTATTCGACATCCTATGAAGCATTATATCGGGGTAATCACTAGTCAAACAATGTCAATTATGGGGGCTCATGGTAATACATTACAACCACCTTAGAGATCCGACTACCAAGAGGGACGCCTTAGAGTTGTAGATAAAATAGGTTAAGATTAGTAAAACATCCTAAAAGATAGTACTTTAGGATTAATAAAATATCTTAAAATATAGTACGATAGGATTGATAAATATCCAACAAAGATAATAAATTAGGATTGATAAAGTATCCTAAAAGCATAGTAAGCTACGGTTGATAAAATATTTTAAGAAAGGTTTTTCAAAAAGAAAAAGGATTCTTAATTTAACACCACCAAATAAAGTAGAAATATTAAAACTTTTGCATTCACCAACATTATGTTTATGTTTTAAAAAATACATGTATTCTCAGGGAGATGAGTGAGGGGGATAGTCGTGCCAAGGAGGATGTCTTCGAGGAACCTTGTTGGAGTTTAGTTCCTTCTATTTCTCATTTCTAGTTGTATTCAGGATGTGTGCTTGACCTTTTAAACAATGTACTTAATAATTCTACATAAATTATATTAAATAAAATTATTGTTTGTGATATAATTTTACGTTATGTTCCATATATATCCATATGCTTCGATCTAATATCCCTACGTAGCACAGTCTGACGTTTCCACCGCTGGCCAGGGGTGTGACACCATGAAGGTTGCTTGTATCATGGTGGCCATTATGACACCTCATATAGCCAAGTTCTATGAGGACTATTGGCCTTATGAAATGAGTCTTGAACTTTGTGGAAAATTCTACAAGAAGGCCATACAAGACCACTATGAAGTTGTCAAATCACTTATGGCATGCAAGCTTAAAGAAGGAGAATCGGTTTGTTCTCACGACAAAAAATGTAAAGGTACATAGAGCAACTCCAAAGGCTCAACATGCCATTTGAGGAGGATTTGGCCATTGACATGGTCCTTAACTCCTGGCCTCCTAGTTATGACCAATTTGTCTTGACTGATCATTTGAACAACCCGGAGACGACATTAACCTATCTCCATAATTTGTTGTGAACTTCTGAGTCGGGGATGAAAAAAATCATGCTCCTACTAAAATAAATGCTCTTTTCCTAGCTATTGGATCTAGAAAGGGAAAAGGGGAAGGCTCATTCCCAATCCAACAGGAAAAGGATGGCCCATGATGGAAAGTCTAACAATGAGTCAAAGACAAAGCCCAACTTTGATGTTCGTGCGATCAGTGATCCAAAAGAGGCCACTTCCTTCCATTATGGCGAAAAGGGTCATTGGAGAAGAAGCTACCCTAAATACTTGCAGGACTTGAAGAATGGAAAGATCAAGGTGTCCTCGTTAGGTATTTACACTAGTGTCAATAACACAACTTTCTCAATAATGGGTTCTTGATACAAGATGTGGTTCCATGTTTGTTCTGATTTGTAGGGACTAAGCAAATGTGAGGAGGTGGAGCATGGGAAGTTCAACTTGGTCATGAAGAATAGGCGATCTTCACCTATTACAAAGATTGGGACTTATGGGCTTGTGCTTAGTAGTGATGTTAGGATTAACTTATTAAACTGTTGCTACTCATCAGAAATGACATGAAACATTATTTATTTTCGTGCATTGTTAAAAAAAGGTTTTAAATATTCTTTTGATAATGATATTGGTTCAATTTCTGCTTTCAAAATTAGTGTTTTTATATTTAAAGCTTTACCTTGTAATGATGTGTATGAAACTGTGACTTGTGTTGATAACTTAGGCATTAATGTGTTTCACATTGTTTCATCCAAGGGTGTGGACAAGGCATGTTTTTTTCATTGTCGTCTTCGAAACATAAACAAGAAACCCATCGCCCAAATCCAAAAGGACAGAGTGTTGGAATCATTTGATCTTAGGAAATATGATGATTTCGAATCTTAACTCTTGGGCAAGATGACAAAATCACCTTTCACTAGAACATGTGAAAGATTATTGGACCTCATCCATATAGATATGTCTGGCCTATTCAGATCCACCGCAAGAGATGCTAATCGATATTACATGACGTTTATGGATGATTATAGCAGATATGGTTATATTTACTTGATCAAACATAAATGGGAAAGTTTTGAAAAGTTCAAAGAGTTTAAGCATGAAGTCGATAATCAATTGGGCAGGAAGATAAAGATGCTTAGATCTGAAAAAGGTGGTGAGTATCTTACTATTGATTTCCTCAACTATCTCAAGGAATATGGAATTGTTTCACAACTGAGTCCTCCCATAACACCACAAGTTAATGGTGTAGCCGAGAGGCGTAATCGAACCTTACTAGATAGGGTTCGTCCCATGATGAGTCGAGCTTCTCTTCTTATTCATTTTGGGGTATGCCTTAGAGACAGCTGCCCATATCGTGAATCTTGTTCCAAAAAATAACTTTGCCAAAACACCTCATGAGATGTGGACAGGGAAAGCTCCCTCGATCTCGCATTTCAAGGTATGGGTTTGTGAAGCACTCGTAAGATTAGAGACCCATGAAAAAATCAAACCCAGAGCCGAGAAGTGTTATTTCATTGGCTACTCAAAAAAATCCTTTGGATACTTGTTCTACAAACCTATGTGACCGTGGTCATTATAGCTCGAAGAGGAGTGTTTAGAGAGAGAGAGAGAGAGAGAGAGAGAGAGCGAGAGAGAGAGAAAAGAGAGAGAGAGAGAGAGAGAGAGAGAGAAAGACAGAGATCATATTCAAAGAAGAAAATAGGAGTGATATTGATCTTGAAGAAATTCAATAGTCTTCCAATGAAAGAACCCCTTACAACACTAACACTCAAACCGAGGAAGAAATTGCAGTTGAGCCAGTAGACAATTCATCGCCCCTTCGTCGATCCAGTACGGTTAGCATGACACCTAAGTTCTATGGCTTCCATATAACTGTAGATGGTGATACATATGTTAGTGATCATATACTAGTAAATTTGGATGAAACTACTAACTACAAGGAAGCAATGGCATGCCCTGAGGCTGTTAAATGGAAGGAGGCAATGGAAAGCGAGATTCAGTCCATGTATGATAACCAAGTGTGGAACTTGGTGATCACGTACCTGCTCGAAAGACAGTTGAGTTTAAATGGATCTTCAAGAAGAAGTCTGACATGTATGGGAAAATACACACTTTCAAAGCTAGGCTGGTTGAAAAGGGATTTACTCAAACCCAAAGGATTGACTATGATGAGACCTTTTCACCAGTAGCTAAGATAAAATCTATCAGGATCATGCTTGCTATAGCTGCATTTCATGATTATGAAATTTGGTAAATGGATGTTAAAACTGCTTTCCTTAATAGGAAGTTATCTGAGGACGCCTACATGAGTAAGGTAGAGGGTTTTGTACATGTCAAGTTTCCTAATAAAGTTTGTAATCTTGAGAAATCCATTTTTGGATTGAAACAAGCATCTCACAGCTATAATATTTGCTTCCATGAGAAAGTCAAAGAGTTTGGGTTCTCTAGAAGCGAAGATGAGTCATATGTATATGTCAAAGCTAGCGGGAGTATAGTGAGTTTCCATGTATTGTATATTGACGACGTAATTCGTATAGGAAACAACATTCCAACTTCGCAAGAAGTTAAGTCTTGGCTTGGAAAGTGTTTCACTATGAAGGATCTAGGGGAAAGGGTCTATATTCTGGGAATAAGGATTTATCAGAATAGAAAGAATCGTCTTATTTGGATAAAATACTGAAGTGTTTCAGTATGGAGAATTCAAAGAAAGGAGAATTTCTACTCATAGTACTGTCAAGTTGAGTAAGACTCAAATTCCTAGTACTGAGGAAGAGACAGCTTAAATCAGCCGAATTCCATATGCTTTGACTGTATGATTGGTCATATATGTAATGACATGTACTAACCCTGATGTGTCTTATGCTTTGAGCATGGTTATCTGATTTTAGGGAAATACTGGTAGAGCCCATTGGATTGCGGTGAAGATTATTTTTAAGTATATGCGAAAAACAAAAACTATATTCCTAGTTCTTGGCGGTAGTGATACGTTAAGAGTAATTGGTTATAGTGACGCCAACTTTCAAATAGACCGAGACAACTTTTTTTTCATAGTCTGGCTAGGTGTTCTTATTAAATGGGGGAGCAGTTACTTGGAAGAGTTCCAAGCAAGACACAGTGGTTGATTCCACCTGTGAGTTAGAGTACATTGTAGTGAGTGAAGCATCGAAGGGAGCGGCTTGGCTGAAGAACTTTATCGGAGATATTGGAGTCGTTCCAACAATTTAGAAACCAATGGAACTCTTTTATGATAATGAAGTCATCATTGCTTTGACAAAATAACCAAAGGATCATGACAGATTCAAGCATATCAACAGAAAGTACCATTATATTCGACATCGGGGATAAGGACTGCTTCTGGTGAAGAGAGTATCATCGGAGGATAATGTTGCAGATCCTTTCATAAAGGCACTTAGCATATTTAAATGTTATCAACATCCTAGGAGCACAGGTTTAAGAGACGATGTTAGTTTTAGTAGTTAGGTGATATTTCAAACTTGTAACAAAATAAATGTAATTATTTGGTGAATGAACAATAGAGAATTATTTATGAGTATCACAATGCCTTATGTAATTATTTATTCTTGTGTTACTTTTTGCATGTTTATACTTATTCAGTAATTTGAATTATTCAAACTTTCACAGTCTTTCATACTTTGAGAAGTAATTAGTGGATTAAGACTATGATGAATTGATTGTAGGTTGTCGATTAAGGTTAAGACATTTCAATTGGAATTGCTACAATATTCATGAGTACTTTGAAAATAGGGATTTTAAGTATTAGATAAAGCCACGCTTAGAGATTACTTCATGGATATTTTCATAAGTAATTCCAAGACGATAATTGTAACAACACAAAATTTAAACCCAAAAATTTCATTCTTGAATTAATAGATTTAACAGACATTTTACCAAAACATTGTCAATAAAACAACACCTTAAAAAATCATAACGTTGAGCCTCAAACCATGACATCAAAAGTAATGAAAATCAGAGTACAATCCCAGAAACTCAATGCGGAAACCATGTGTGTGTGTGTGATGCACTGCTACACCGCCGAATCCTTCCCCTTCGACGAAGAGGTACCTGAAACCAAAGCCAAAACTGTAAGCACGAAGGTTAGTGAGTTCCCCCATCATACCACATATCATATAATATCGTCGGTATCTTTCAAGCGGTAACCTTCATCGGTATCTTTCAACCGGTAATCATTATCGGTACCTTTCAACCGGTAACCGTCATCGGTATCTTCCAACCGGTAATTGGGGACTATTTCACCCCCTACCACTAGCATACACCAACAGATATAATCATACAGTCAGGCATAGCCGGGTACTGACCTACCCCTGGGTCCTAAGGACCACTTTCAGGGAAACTAATCCCTACTACACACATAACATGTCATACAGATCAATCTCGTGACCAAAACGCATAACCAGACCAAGATAATTATCACAAAGACAATCATCCTCTACATACCCCTTTTTGGTGGGCCGGCATTGTGGCCTTAGACCCACCCCTACTGGAAGGTAACTCACCTTAATGTCGTGCATTGTTTGAGTTATCCTCGGTGCACAAGTCGACTCCCTACGACTCCTCGATCCCTACACAACACCCTTCAAGTCAACACACAACATGTACAACCCTAAACAGGGTTAGTCCAAGTCCAGTCAAAGTCAACTTCAAGTTGACCTGACTCGCCGAGTTGGGCGTCAACTTGTCGAGTCCCTAACCCTTTACTCGTCCTTATCCACGACTCGGCTCATCGAGTTTGGCATCGACTGGACGAGTTCCCCTCTCATATGAACATCATATGAACCTCATCCGTCTCACTGAATAGCATGAACACTCGTCGAGTCTACCTTCATCTGATGAACAAGTTCTGTCCTTGACTCGCCGAGTTGTATGAACAACTCGTTGAGTTCATCTTCAATCTTAAGTATATTGCCTTGGACTCGCCGAGTCTGTTCTAGTACTCGTCGAGTCCCATGAACTCCAGGTCTAAAATTACGTCCAATGCGTTGGCTCACTCTTCATGTCTGGTTACAACCCTTCTACACTCAACTGAGTTCCTTTGACCCTCAATAGATATGGGACTCCAAGCCTCTGACTCGTCGAATCCCAGGAATGGACTCACCGAGTCGGTCACGTCCACACTCCAAATCCTCGATTTCTGATGTACAACCTTTGATCAAGAGATAGATCCAAGCGCTACAATCGATCTAGCACGTAAAGTTACAAACTTTACGTGCTTGCATGGGACTTTGAGCTCAAAAAGACCTAAAACAAGCTCTTATGATTCATGGGACCTTTCATGGGTGCAAAAGCTACCCAAAAATTCCTTGTAACTCCATTAACGACGTGATTCAGAAGCTTTACCCCCCAACCATGTTTGCAAACATGGTTGACCATCAAAAATGGTTTATAAAAGCCCTAAATCTCCCCAAAGAGGGATCTAACAAATGAATGAGCAAGTTAACAACTTTTTACCTTCAACGAAATGTAGGAGGTGCACAAACTCGGGTTCCCTTGGCTTCTACTTGCTTCTCAAGATTTTCACCTTCCTTCTTAAGACAACAAGCACCAAAATCCACCAACAAGGCTTAGATTGCTTCAATAACGGCTAGGGTTTCGATGAGAGGTGTTTTGGGAGCGTAAGGGACGTTGTGGCTGACATAACATTGCTTAAATAGGGTGCAAACCCTCGGATTAGGGTTTTTGTCCAGACAGGGTCTACTCGTCGTGTCCGGGTTCCGACTCGTCGAGTCCATCACTTAAATCCCGCGTCCCGTCCCGCTTCTACTCGGCAAGTTGGTCCTTCAACTCGCCGAGTCCAAGGCCAAAAATGCAAAATACCTAGAAAAAAATATGTACCAGTAACCAGGTGCTACAAATCTCCCCCACTTATTTTAGACTTCTTCCTCGAAGTCTGTTGCTCGTTCCTAAAACAATTCTGGGTAGTGTTCCATCATCTCGTCCACCGGCTTCCAAGTCCATTCCAAACCCTTACGGAGCTGCCATTGCACCTTTACGAACTCTAATTTCTTGTTCCTCGGATCCTTTGACTTCCGGTCGAGGATCGCCACAGGTCGCTCGATGTAGTTCAGGCTGCCATCAACCTGAATGTCTTCCAAGGGCACCACTGCCGAGTCATCCACCAGGCACTTTCGCAGCTGGGAAACGTGGAAAGTGTTGTGGATCTGACTGAGTTCAGCTAGCAGATCCAGTCTATACGCCAGCTTTTCCCACCCGGGCTATAACCCTGAACGGTCCAATATACCTGGGGCCCAACTTTCCCCGTTTCCTGAATCGGATAATGCCTTTCCATGGCGACACCTTCAGGAGGACCATATCCCCGACCTGGAACTCCAGGTCCGATCGACGCTTATCGGCATAGCTTTTCTACCGACTCTGAGCAGTCTGAAGCTTGCTCCGGACCTGTTGAATCTTCTCCATCGTCTTGAGCACTACTTCCGTGCTGCCCATTACCCTCTGGCCAACCTCCCCCCCCCCAACATATCGGGGTCCTGCACCTCCTCCTATACAACATCTCGAAGTGAGGGTGCTCGATGCTCGCATGATAACTATTGTTATAGGAGGACTCTGCCAATGGTAGCTAGACGTCCCAACTACAACCGAAGTCTAACACGCATGTACGCAGCATATCCTCCAGAGTCTTGATGGTTCGCTTGCTTTGACCATCCGTCTGAGGGTGAAAGGCGGTGCTAAAATGTAAACGAGTACCCAGCTCATCGTGAAACTTCTTTTAAAACCTGGAAGTGAACCATACATCCATATCCAAAATTACCGAGACTGCCACCCCGTGCCGTGCCGCCACCTCCCGAATATAGATGTCGGCCAACTTCTCGGCCGAGATGCTCTCCTGAATCAGAATAAAATGAGAGCTCTTGCTCAATCGATCAACGATGATCCAAATTGAGTCTACCCCTCGCGCGGTCCTGGGAAGCTTTGTGATAAAATTCATCGTAATGTCCTCCCATTTCCACAGAGGAATATCCAACGGTTGCATCTTGCCGTACGGTCTATGATGCTCGACCTTGACCTTCCTGTAGGTCAAGCACCGCTCCACGTACCATGCCACATCCCGCTTCATGCAGAGCCACCAATCGTCCAGATGAAGATCCCTATACATCTTTGTCGCCCCAGGATAAATGGAGAATCGGGATTTGTGCGCCTCCTCCATCAGGACCTGGTGCACACCCTCGTGGTATGGCACCCACACCCTATGGCGCAGTGTCAGTAATCCTCGGCTGTCGTAGTCGAAGGAGAAAACCTGCCCCACTATCCGCTCGCTCTTCCGATGTTCCTCCTTCATGGTCTCCTGCTGGGCCTCCCGAATCCGCTCCAAAAGCGGAGTCACCACTGTCATCCTCAGACAGATATCCCTGATCGGCGCCGCCTTGCGGCTGAGTGCGTCAGCTACCACATTGGCCTTCCCCAGATGGTAAAGGATCTCACAATCGTAATCCTTCACCACATCCAACCACCGACGCTGCCTCATGTTTAGATTCGGCTGGTCCATGAGGTACCTTAAACTCTTATAGTCCGTGAAGACGGTACACCGGACCCCATAGAGGTAATGACGCCAAATCTTGAGGGCGAATACAATAGGCCCCAGATCCAAATCATGTGTCAGATAATTTGCCTCGTGAGGCTTCAACTACCTTGACGCGTTGGTGATGACATGCCCTCTCTGCATCAGTACTGCGCCCAAACCCGAGATGGACGCATCGCGGTACACAACAAAATCCTCCATGCCCTCCAGCAGCGCTAAGATCGGCGCTTCGCACAATCTCTGCCTCAATGTCTCAAATGCAGCCTGCTGCTCAGGCCCCCAACGGAAGGCCATGACCTTCCTTGTCAGCCTGGTCAGGGGCACAACTATCTTGGAGAAATCCTGAATGAATCTCCGATAGTAACCTGCCAGTCCCAGGAAGCTCCGAATCTCGGATGGAGACCTCGGGACCTCCCACCTCATCACGGCCTCTACCTTGGCCGGATCTACTGAAATCCCGTTCTGGTTGACAAGGTGCCCAAGAAACTGCACCTCGCGCAACCAGAACTCACACTTGGAGAACTTAGCATATAAGTTCTCCTTCCTCAAAGTACTCAAAACCTCCCGTAAGTGCTCCTCATGCTGCTATCGCGTCTTGAAATCGACCAAGATGTCATCGATGAAAACTATCACAGACCGATCCAGCATCGGTCTGCACACACGGTTATTAAGATCCATGAACACGGCAGGAGCATTGGTGAGCCCGAAAGGCATCACCACAAATTCATAATGACCATAACATGTCCGAAAGGCAGTCTTTTGCACATCCTCCTCTCTGACCCTCATCTGGTGATACCCTAAACGCAAATCAATCTTGGAGAACCAAGATGCTCCCTATAGCTGGTCAAAGAGATCATCGATCCTAGGGAGTGGGTAGCGGTTCTTCACCATCACCTTATTCAGCTCCCAATAATCTATACACATCCAATGCGACCCGTCCTTCTTCAAAAATAGAATCGAGGCTCCCCAGGGTGAACTGTTCGGTCTAATGAACCCCTTGTCTAACAGCTCCTCCAGCTGTGTAGACAGCTCCTGCATCTCAGAAGGAGCCAACCAATACGGTTCCTTGGCTATTAGAGCCGCACCAGGGACTAGTTTGATCCTGAACTCCACCTGTCTCTCTGGAGGTATGCCAGGAAACTCCTCGGGGAATACATCTGTAAACTCTCGAACCACGGGCACATTGCCCACCGTCGTCTTTCCTGCCTTCCGGGTATCCATAACATAGGCGACATAACCTACACAATCTTGCTGAAGGTAGTGTCTAGCCCTCGCTGTCGAACATAAGGCTAATCCTCGATGTGGCCATTCGCCCTGAATCACCAGCTCTCCCCCACTAGGGGTCCTGACCCGCACTGACTATTGCGCGCAGTCGATCACTGCCCCATTGGGGCTCAGCCAATCCATACAAATAATAACTTTGTACCCCCGCAAAGGTATGGGAACCAAGTCCACCATGTAACGTTCCTCGAATAGCCTCAAAACACAATCCCGGTAGACCTCTGATGCTCATACAGACCGGTCGTCTACAATCTCGACCTCTAGAGGGCAATCCAACATGCCCGAGGACTCAGGAAACTTCTTGCTAAGCGCAAGAGAGACAAATGATCGGGTGGCACCCGAATCAAAACAGGGATATTGTTAACAAGGAACGCTCCTAAGCAAGCATAGAATATATCAGAATCACAGCGACATAACATAAAAGCACAAATAAGGAATCATACCCGTCTCTACATCGGGTGCAGCGCGTGCCTCCTCGGCTGTCAGCTGAAATGCTCGGCTCCGAACCACTGCATCCTCCGACTTGACCTTCCGGCCATTCACAACCTGTGCTGTTGCTGGAGGCGGCGCCACTGTCGGTGTCGCTGCTGCTGTCAATCTAGGGCAATTGGCCTTTTTATGGCCCCTCTGATTGCAATGGAAGCAAATCAGGTTTGAAGTCTGAATCGCAGGAGTAGGGGTAGTACAATCTCTGCCAAAATGCCCAACCTTGCCGCACTTATAGCAGCCTAAACCCGACCCAATGCGACAAGCTCCCTCATGTGAACGACCGCATTTTCCAAAGCGGTCCAGTCCTGACTGGCCTTTCGGCCTACCATCGGATCCCTTAGGCTTCTTCCCCGAATCCCCTGTCGTCTGCCCCTCCTCTGCCTTCCTCTTCCAAATGTGATCCAGATCAATCTCCCTCTCCCTAGCCCTGGCAATCATGGAATCCAGGGTAGGGCAAGCTAAAAAACTGACATGCTCCCGGATGTCAGCCCGTAGCATGTCATGGTAGCGGGTATTCCTCATGTCCTCGTCACCCGCATACTGGGGCACCAACAAAGCCCTCTCCCGGAACTTGGCGGTGATCTCCGCCACAGTCTCCGTAGTCTGTCTCATATCCAAGAACTCCCTGGCCAGCTGCTGAAGCTCCACAGCTGGTGCGAACTCGGCCCTAAATCGGGCCACAAAATCTGACCATGTCATAGACTCAATGGCTGGGGCTCCCAATGTGTCACCAATCAACTCCCACAATCTCTGGCTTGGTCCGTCAAACATCCTGCAGCGAAACGAACCTTCGACCCTTCCGGGCAGAAGCTAGTCAACTGCCCATACTCGATGTCTGCGATCCATCTCCTAGTGGCAATGGGGTCCTTCACCCCATGGAAATCTGGTGCACCACTCCCTCTGAAGTCCTTAACGGACAGTGTGTGCATGCTCGTCCGGCCAGATGCCAGATCACTCCTGAACGATCGGAGGCGATCCTCCATCAGCTCAATGATTCCTTCCTTGAACGACCCGAAGATAACCGGTGTCGCATCAAGAATACCTCTTGTGATCTTTATAACAATCGTGTTTCTAGCCTAGGCATTTATATTGAGTTGATAGTCTAGGTTAACCTTTGTAACTCATTTTGATGAAATGAAAAGGAATTATGTGAATATTATGTGAATTATGTGTTTTATGCTAAATTATTAGGGCTTAATTAATTAAGAATAAAAATAAGCGTCAAAATTAAAGTGTGAGATAAGCCCGATATCTTTACATAAAGTTGTAGTGGTCGAAACAAGGATTTCGGGGATATAAGGAATGCCAAAATCCGAGTTATAACGAAGAAGTTATGACCTGTCGAAGTTTCGCGACAAAACCGGCACGGTGCTGAATTTCGTAAAAAGTGAGTTTTCGATAAACTACTTTTTAGCCTTAGTGATCTAAACGAAAGTCGTAGTATTCGTTAAACCGATAAGTTCGATAAAAAGAACGCCTAAATCTGACTTCGTATGAGGAAGTTATGATTTTTTCGAAGTTTCAGCTTAGCAGTAGACAGCTAAAAACTCGAATTTTAGATCGAGCGATTTTTAGCCGACACAACCTAAACAAGAATTGAAGGTCTCGTCATTAGGAGCACAACGGTAAAAAGTCTGACGAAAACGGACGTTGTATGAAGAAGTTATGAATTTCTAACGGATTTCCTGTCCCGGTCTGTTAAAAATAATAATATAAAATTTAAATCCAAAATTAGCCGACGAAGTTTAAACAAAAGTTGTAGAGCGTAATTTTAGCTACGCGTGCATATAAAGAACGTAAAAAACGGAGCTCATATGCGAAAGTTATGGATTTTAGAAGTTTTGGTGCGAAAAACGAGAAAAATCCCGAAAACTGAGGAATTTCGCACACGTGGACTTCGGCCACGTCACCCTCGCTTCGCATCCGACGCGTGTCCAAAAATTGCTGAGTCACCGAAGCCACCTGGCGAGGCGTGTCATGATCTTCTCAAGTTCGAGGTTCGGTCCAGTAGAAATGCGACGCGTGCCTGTTCTCTTGTGCGTCCGAACCCTTGCAGGTGCCACGAACCCCCCTCATCGGATCCGGACTTTGGTCCAATCACAACCTGCCAGCGAGGCCTTCGCACGCGCAGACCATGTGCGAGCCACCTCCCTGCAAGCCTTCGGATCTTCACCACCAGGAAGCTTCTCAGCCGTCCGATCAGAAGCTCTCCCCTATAAATAGAAGGCTGCGAGCCTTCTCGGATATTTTTAAGAAATTGCCACTTTTAACCCCTAAACCCATATTTTCTTCATCTTAACATCCCGCAAAGCCCCGGTATCGATTGTAAAGCCCGGAATACTCCATGAAGTGCCCGAGAAGCTCGGAAAATTTAACTTTTCGATTTCGAAGCCCGACTTTTACAAAGCCCGGTTTCTCAATAAAACACCCGGTTTTATTAGAAACGATCGTTTTAGGAAACGAATTGCTGCCCGATTATCATCAAATCATGTGAGTGTATAGTCACTTTTATTTTGCACATAGATATGAAGTATTTACCTTGTAATACGTGCTATGTCTAAATATATTAATTGTTTATTTGAGGTGATTGTTGTCTTGATGTTTTATACAAGTTTTAAACTGTATAAGTATTTTTATCTACAAATATGTTGGGTAGAACATGGGTAGATTGTGATGTGTGATAAAATAAAATTGATGAGAGGCCTCGATGTGTTTTGAGATCCAGTCATCTAGCGGAGTTTGGATGACGACCACGGACTTTCTAGACAGTCCAGTGGGAAACATTAGCAGGTCCGCAAGCTGTAGGTGTTAATGAACTAAGAGTGTTCATTCGCTGTACTCCATCCCCCTCATGGTTGCCTTTAGGACATGTATGGCTGAGGAAACCCCTTAGCAGTAGTGTCCATCCCGATGATATTCTTTAAGCTAGGTCCCTTGTGACAAGTGTTTAGGGACATAAAGTGAGGATAACGGGAACGGGTAATCAGGGTTATTGTTGATTGATGAACTTAGTAAGTTTATTATTATTATTATGGGTTGAAAACCCTATATGCTTACCAGGCTCCCAAGCCTGACCCACTCAGCTTTTTATGTTACAGGTAGTGGACCCCGAGCATAGTCGGAGGACGACAAGAGATTTTTGGATTATAGGTCAATAGTTGTAAATAACTGTTGAAAGGCTTAAAATGTCTTGTTTATGCTTTTGATCTGTATCGGAACATGACATCCCGAGGTTTTGATATATATATATATATATATATATATATATATATATATATATATATATATATATATATATATATATATATATATATATGGAAAACATATACCTTCTTAATGAAGGGTTTTGATAAACTTTTATCATATGTTGTTTGGGGACCAATTCTGCAACATCTTTTAAAAAAGATTTCTCTGATTTTATTTTAAAAAACATAAATTAAATCAGTCTTTTCTGTCCGAGAAATTAGGGGATGTCACAGTTGGTATCAGAGCATTAGTTTAAGCGAATTAACAAATTGTAGAATTTCTAGACTTGAACTTACAATGCTAAGTGATGATTGTGAGATGAGTGTCTACCAAATTTTAGACACGAGCACTAGTTTATTTTAGGGAAGATGCCTAAAATGCCCTTATGTGCTAAATGCTATGTGTTTGCCATGTGTGCCATTATTTTTTCGGATCTATGGTCTGTTGCCGGCCGGATCTGGAAACCTTATGTGTATAGGATTCTAAGCATATGATTACGAGATTAGAACTAACATGTAAACGTTTCGGAGTGATAAGGGAATTGACATGTCTAACAAGGATAAAGACCTAAATTCGCTTTATTCGTTATATAGATTGTAATGGCCAAAACTCGTAGTGGAGCTGCAAATGCAAACGGAAACAGGAATCAACAGCCTCAACCTCAAGTAGTTGAGCAGGTACCTGTTGTAGGAGCTGCACCTGAGCCAATGATGATGGCTGGGGTACAAGCAATGATGCAGATGATGTTAGATCGATAAATGGAGGAGACAAGGCGATTACTACAACAACATAGGGAAGAGACTACGATGCCTGTTGAACAGCCCGTATTGAATGAAGGGAATCAGTAGGAGGGAACTACAGTGGGACTCTTGGTCAAGACAACCCACCGATAGTTAGACAAAACAACCAGGATGGAGGAGTTGATGGACGCGGATGCAAATACAAAGATTTCATGGCATCTAAACCGCCGTGTCTATTTGGAAGTCCGACACCGGTGGAAGTCATGAATTGAATCTCCAAAATGGAGACGATGTTTGAAAGTTGCGAGTGCAGCAACAAACAAAAGACCGCACTTGCGATTCCTCTGTTAAAGTCTGGTGTGTTGAGCTGGTGGAAGTTACTAGCTGATTCGATGCCCAAGGGTGAAGCTAGTAAGATGTCTTGGGAAGATTTGTGGTACAACTAAAATTGCAGTACCGCTCTGAGCAGGATCTTCTGGAAATCAACAATGAGTTCCAAAATTTAAAGAAAGGAAAGACGAGCGTTATTGAATACACTGCTAGTTTTATGGAAAAGATGAAGCTAGTTCCTTATCTAGTTCCAACTGAACTCTCTAAGGTCAACAAGTTTGCCTTCGGATTACTAGCGGACTTTGGTCCGATGGTTAAGCAAGCAACCACTTTGAAAGCCGCCATCTGGGCTGCTAAGAATGTCGAGGTTTAGATCGAAGAGAAGGGTCTTGAGAGGTCAGAAGTTGGTGAAAAGAGAAATTTGGAAGGAACTTCGGCTTCCAACAAGAAAACCAAATTTTCTAACTCCAAGAAGTTTGGAGGAGGAGGAGGTGAAGTGAAATGGCGTGAGAAGTGCAAGAGAAAGCACTCTGGGAGATGTAGTGAGGAGGTGACTTGCTTCAAATGTGGAAAGACTGGGCATTATGCCAACGTGTGTCCGTCCGACAAGAGGGTATGTTTTGAGTGCCATGAAGTAGGGCATGTTCTTAAAGACTGTACAAAGAGGAAGGATGCCGCAAAGCCCAATCTACCACCAAAGCCGAAGGCGAGAGCCTTTCAGATGACACTCGAAGCTGCAAAAGAAGAAGCCGATGTTGCTGATGGGTTTTGGTCCTAAGAACATCATATGTGCTCATACAAACCCTAATGCTCGGATCTAGGTTTCTCTATTGTACATGCAAGTTATCTAAGACTATAAACCCTAATTCTAGCATTCAAGTAATCATATTAACATGAGAATAGGTTTAAGATGTTACCTTGATTGTTATGTAGCAATAACAATCCCAAATCTCCTTGTATTGACTTTAGAAAGCTTAGAGTCACAAATGTCACTCCTCTAATGGTTCACAAACACCATAAGAGGATGAAGAGGAGAGAGGATGGAGGCTGCCCTAAAACGTGTGAAACCCTAGAAGAAGTCATGTCCACGTTTTTAAGGCATAAGGGGTCAATATATAATGAGGCTATTAGGGTTATCTAACAAGGAAACCCTAATTTGGATGCTTAAGCCCTAAGCAACCCATGGACTCCTTTCCTTAAGGCCTTGGACGATTTCTAATGGGTTTCCCCATAGAATTTCGTCCACTCCTTAATATAAGGCAATCCATAGCCCAAATTGCAATTATCTTATAATTACAATTCCAGTCCCTTAAGTTTAATTAATCTCTTTTAGTCACAAAACTAATTACTATTAATTCTTGACTAATATTAATTAAACAATATGATTTCTCCTTTAATATATTATTCTCATAATATATTAATAAATCATATTTAATCCTTTCTCTCCATAATTCATCCTATCAAGTTGCTTTGGTGAAGGCAACCCAAAAGGACCATGCACCATCGGGTCAAGTACATACCAAAATAGTTATGGACTTAGACACTAATCCAACAGCTGCTTCAGGTACCTTTCTTGTAAACGAATTGTCTGCCCAAATTTTGTTTGATTCTGGAGCCAATTACTCCTTTATATCGCACGAATTTGGTAGAAAGCTAGCTTTGCCTGTAGATAGGCTAGTTAATTCCTTATTAGTCGAGATTGCTAGTGGCAAGTTTGTACCTGTTAGCCATCGTATGAAAAACATCCTCATTGACTTGGATGGGAATAAGTTCCACGAGGAATTATTGCCTATCGAGTTAAATGGATTCGACATAGTTTTAGGAATGGATTGGCTTAGCGCCAACGATGTAGAAATATAATGTAGAAAGAAGATAGTAAAAGTAAACCCACCAGGGAAAGAGTCGTGTATGGTGTATGGAGACAAACGCAGAGTAAACTCTGGAATCATTCCCTTAATGAAAGCCAGAAAGTGTTTGGCCAAGGGATGTACATCATATCTAGCGTTCGTGATCGATGCCAATATGGAAAAGAAGGAGGTGCAGAATATTCTGGTGGTGTGTGATTATCTGGAAGTCTTTCCCGAAGATCTTCCCGGATTGCCCCCTGATCGACAAGTAGAATTTCGTATCGACTTGTTACCAGGAACGACGCCAATAGCAAAAGCACCTTATCGATTAGCGCCAACCGAAATGAAAGAACTTATGACACAACTTCAGGAGTTATTGGACAAAGGTTTCATTTGACCTAGTTCATCACCCTGGGGAGCTCCGATGTTATTTGTAAAGAAGAAAGACGGAAGCATGATAATGTGCATCGATTACAAAGAGCTGATCAAAGTCACGATAAACAACAAGTACCCATTGCCAAGGATCGATGACTTGTTCGACCAGTTGCAGGGTTCGAGCTATTTCTCGAAGATCGATCTTAGGTCGGGATACCATCAACTAAAGGTGAGAGAGCAGGATATCGAAAAGACTGCTTTTATATCGAGATATGGACACTATAAATTTTTGGTTATGTCATTCGGACTAACCAATGCCCCAACAGCTTTCATGGATTTGATGAATAGGGTTTGTAAACCATTCTTAGATAAATCTGTGATAGTATTCATAGACGATATCTTGATTTATTCGAAAAGCAAGCAGGAACATGAAAAGCATCTACATGAAGTGCTAGAAGTCCTGAAAAAGGAGAAGCTATATGCAAAGTTCTCCAAGTGTGAATTTTGGAGTCAAGAAGTCCAATTTTTAGGTCATGTGGTTAACCAAGAAGGAATAATGGTTGACCCAGCAAAGATTGAAGCTGTGATGAAGTAGGAACAACCAAAAAGTCCTACGGAGATTCAAAGCTTTTTAGGATTAGCTGGATATTACCGAAGGTTTATCCAAGGCTTTTCTTCAATTGCTACTCCATTAACAGCTTTGACCCACAAAGGAGCTACTTATGCTTGGAATGAGAAGCATAAGGAATCCTTTGAGAAGTTGAAGAAGAGATTGTGTGAAGCACCGATTCTTTCATTGCCTGAAGGAGTTGATGACTTCGCAGTTTATAGCGATGCGTCTGGAGTTGGGTTAGGTTGTGTTCTGAACCAAAGGGATAAAGTGATCACGTATGCATCAAGGCAATTGAAGGAACATGAAAATAACTACCCCACTCATGATCTGGAGTTGGCAGCGGTAGTATTTGCCTTAAAGATATGGAGGCATTATCTTTATGGCACCAAGTGTAAACTTTTCACTGATCAAAAGAGTCTCCAATATCTCTTTAATCATAATGAATTAAACATGAGGAAACGACGCTGGCTAGAGTTACTCAAGGACTACGACTGTGAGATACTTTACCACCCTAGTAAAGCAAATGTGGTTGCTGATGCTCTCAGTCGGAAGCTAAACCTTGAAAAGAAAAGGCCAAGAGCGTTGAGAATTTAAGTTGTCTCGACAATTATGGAAAGTATAAAGAAAGCTCAAGAGGAAGCTTTAGAGAAAAATGACCGAAAGGAAGAACGTTTGGGCAAAACGTTAGTGTTCGGTACAAACAACCAAGGGTTGAAGGTATTCCAAGATAGAATTTGGGTACCTAAGACAGGCGGAATAAGAGATCTTCTGATGGAAGAAGCTCACAAGACCATGTACTCGATTCATCCCGGCAGTACAAAAATGTATAGGGATTTAAAACCCTATTATTGGTGGCCGACGATGAAGCTCGATGTTGCTAAGTATGTGGCCGAGTGTGTAACTTGTGCTAGGGTTAAGGCACAACATCTGAAACCATATGGAAATTTAGAACCTTTACCCGTACCCATGGGTAAATGGGAAGACATCACCATGGATTTTGTGACTAAACTGCCCAGAACAAGGAACGGTCACGACATGATTTGGGTGGTCGTTGATCGCTTCACTAAGAGTGCGCATTTCATAGCAGCTAAAGAGAAATGGTCTATGGATAAACTTGCGAATTCTTATGTGAAGGAAATTGTGAGGCTCACGGTGTTCCGTTAACGATTGTGTCCGATCGTGATAGCCGTTTTACCTCGAGATTTTGGAGGAGTCTACAAGAGGAATTGGGTACCAAGTTGTGTTTGAGTACAACTTACCATCCGCAAACAGATGGTCAGAGCGAGCGAACGATTCAAACATTGGAGGATATGCTGAGAGCATGTACCCTAGAATTCCAAGGTAACCGGGATGAACACTTACCTTTAGTAGAATTCTCCTATAATAATAGTTTCCACTCAAGCATCAAGATGGCACCTTATCACGCTTTGTATGGGGAGAAGTGTCGAACGCCATCATGCTGGCTAGAAGCTAGGGAAAAACAGTTTATGGGACCTGAAATAGTCCATCAGACTGCTGAAAAGTTGAAAGTGATAAGGGAAAGGATGTTAGCTACTCAAGATAGACAAAAGAGTTATGCTGACAAGAAAAGACAACCGATAACCTTTGAAGTTGGAAATTCGGTTTTACTTAAAGTCTCGCCGTGGAAGGGACTTATTAGATTTGGTAAAAGAGGGAAGTTGAGTCCAAGGTTTATTGGACCATTTAAAGTTCTTCAGAGGATCGGGAATCAAGCTTACAAGCTAGAGTTACCAGAAGAACTGGAAGGTATTCATAACACCTTTCATGTGTGTTATTTGAGAAAGTTCACGGGAGATGTGCCCGGCATAATTCCGATTTCTGAGTTAACGTTGGATGAAAACAAGAGGTTGATCGAAGAACCTGAGGCAATCGTTGACCGTAGGACTCTGAAGTTACGACGCAAGATGGTCGATTTAGTGCTTATGCGCCGGAAACATACGAATGGACCAAATCTCACTTGGGAAACGGAGAGTGACATGATGAGTCGCTACCCGCATTTGTTTGGTGATATATGATTTCGGGGACGGAATCATCCTAAGGGGGAGAGAATTGTAACACTCGTGTTTCTAGCCTAGGCATTTATATTGAGTTGGTAGTCTAGGTTAACCTTTGTAACTCATTTTGAAGAAATGAAAAGGAATTATGTGAATATTATGTGAATTATGTGTTTTATGCTTAATTATTAGTGCTTAATTAATTAAGAATTAAAATAAGCGTCAAAATTAAAGTGTGAGATAAGACCGATATCTTTACATAAAGTTGTAGTAGTCGAAACAAGGATTTCGGGGATATAAGGAATGCCAAAATCCGAGTTATAACGAAGAAGTTATGACCTGTCGAAGTTTCGCGACAAAACCGGCACGGTGCTGAATTTCGTAAAAAGTGAGTTTTCGATAAACTACTTTTTAGCCTTAGTGATCTAAACGAAAGTCGTAGTATTCGTTAAACCGATAAGTTCGATAAAAAGAACGCCCAAATCTGACTTCGTATGAGGAAGTTATGATTTTTTCGAAGTTTCAGCTTAGCAGTAGACAGCTAAAAACTCGAATTTTAGATCGAGCGATTTTTAGCCGACACAACCTAAACAAGAATTGAAGGTCTCGTCATTAGGAGCACAACGGTAAAAAGTCTGACGAAAACGGACGTCGGATGAAGAAGTTATGAATTTCTAACGGATTTCCTGTCCCGGTGTGTTAAAAATAATAATATAAAATTTAAATCCAAAATTAGCCGATGAAGTCTAAACAAAAGTTGTAGAGCGTAATTTTAGCTAAGTGTGCATATAAATAACGTAAAAAACGGAGCTCGTATGCAAAAGTTAAGGATTTTAGAAGTTTTGGTGCGAAAAACGAGAAAAATCCCGAAAACTGAGGAATTTCGCACACGTGGACTTCGGCCACGTCACCCTCGCTTCGCATCCGACGCGTGTCCAAAAATTGCTGAGTCACCGAAGCCACCTGGCGAGGCGTGTCATGATCTTCTTGAGTCCGAGGTTCGGTCCAGTAGAAATGTGATGCGTGCATGTTCCCTCGTGCGTCCGAACCCTCGCAGGTGCCACGAACCCCCCTCATCGGATTCGGACTTCGGTCCAATCACAACCTGCCAGCGAGGCCTTCGCACGCGCAAACCATGTGCAAGCCACCTCCCTGCGAGCCTTCGGATCTTCGCCACCTGGAAGCTTCTCATCCGTCTGATCAGAAGCTCTCCCCTATAAATAGAAGGCTGCGAGCCTTCTCGGATATTTTTAAGAAATTGCCACTTTTAACCCCTAAACCCATATTTTCTTCATCTTAACATCCCGCAAAGCCCCGGTATCGATTGTAAAGCCCAGAATACTCCACGAAGTGCCCGAGAAGCTCGGAAAATTTAACTTTTCGGTTTCGAAGCCCGACTTTTACAAAGCCCGGTTTCTCAATAAAACTCCCGGTTTTATTAGAAACGATCGTTTTAGGAAACAAATTGCTACCCGATTATCATCAAATCATGTGAGTGTATAGTCACTTTCATTTTACACATAGATATGAAGTATTTACCTTATAATACGTGCTATGTGTAAATATATTAATTGTTTATTTGAGGTGATTGTTGTGTTGATGTTTTATACAAGTTTTAAACTGTATAAGTATTTTTATCTACAAATATGTTGGGTAGAACATGGGTAGATTGTAATGTGTGATAAAATAAAATTGATGAGAGGCCTCGATGTGTTTTGAGATCCAGTCATCTAGCGGAGTTTGGATGACGACCACGGACTTTCTAGACAGTCCAGTGGGAAACATTAGCAGGTCCACAAGCTGTAGGTGTTAATGAACTAAGAGTGTTCATTCGCTGTACTCCATCCCCCTCATGGTTGCCTTTAGGACATGTATGGCTGAGGAAACCCCTTAGCAGTAGTGTCCATCCCGATGATATTCTTTAAGCTAGGTCCCTTGTGACAAGTGTTTAGGGACATAAAGTGAAGATAACGGGAACGGGTAATCAGGGTTATTGTTGATTGATGAACTTAGTAAGTTTATTATTATTGTGGGTTGAAAACCCTATATGCTCACCAGGCTCCCAAGCCTGACCCACTCAGCTTTTTATGTTACAGGTAGTGGACCCTGAGCATAGTCGGAGGACAACAAGAGATTTTTGGATTATAGGCTAGTAGTTGTAAATAACTGTTGAAAGGCTTATAATGTCTTGTTTATGCTTTTGATCTGTATCGGAACATGACATCCCGAGGTTTTGATATATATGGAAAACATATACCTTCTTAATGAAGGGTTTTGATAAACTTTTATCATATGTTGTTTGGGGACCAATTCCGCAACATCTTTTAAAAACGATTTCTCTGATTTTATTTTAAAAAGCATAAATTAAATCGATCTTTTCTGGCCGAGAAATTTGGGGATGTCACAATCTTGGACGTGATGAACTCGCGTAATCCATCTTCCACATGCTCGGATTCTGCACCCGAGCCCGATCCTGACCCGGATCCTAAACCTCCCGCTCCATGTCGCGTGACCACCATTCTGATAATAAACATACTATTGTCAGGGTCACAAATACTTTCTGGAGGTCTCATGCACTTTCCAAGTTTCCTGGTTCCATCTAGGCCCTCCTTGACTCGAGTACGGATCCTCTGCTTTCAGTAGTACGGGCCCATACTACCTTCCAAATTTATCCGTACTCTCCTCAATGATTGCTTCGAATTCACCAAGTCTCTTTACCAAATACCCTTTCCACTGACCCCCTTCTAGGCTTTCCTAGGGCACTCTCCGACCTACTCTCTGGCATCAGCTGCACTAGGAGTCCCCACCACCTCCCCCTAACTAGCTTGCGGATACTGTTACATATTCGCTCCTTAGTTAGTTGGAGTTGGCCAGAACCCCCATAGCACAAAGCAAGCAACATTCGTGCATTGAGTAACCAAACCAGGCATAACCTACACAAGCCATCCTACTGCTGACTAATCAGTCTTAGCATACAACTCATACATTAGGCATATAAGGCATCCTTCCTAGACCCTTAGCCCTAACTAGCATGCAATTTTCAGAATCATATATCAGGCACACAAGGCATCCTCCTAGATCCTTAGTCCTATTCTAGCATGCAGTCCCCTTAATCAAAACCATATAACATAACGTAGCAAGTATGGGTATCTTGGAGAAAACTTACTTGAGCCCGGCCGGTCGCACGCATCACACACTTTGTCTTTCTTAAAACTTCTCAATTTAGATTTTAGAAAACCATTTTCCTTGTAAAAATCTTTTAGACCCTTGGTTGGAGTCTAGACACCCTCGAGGGTGTGTCCGAATCCCTCAAACCAGGGCTCTTATACCAACTTGTAACAACCCAAAATTTAAACCCGAAAATTTCATTCTTTAATTAATAGATTTAACAGACATTTTACCAAAACATTGTCGATAAAACAACACCTTACAAAATCATAACGTTGTTCCTCAAACCATAACATCAAAAGTAATGAAAATCAGAGTACAATCCCAGAAACTCAATGCGGAAACCATGTGTGTGTGTGTGTGTAATGCGCTGCTACACCGCCGACTCCTTCCCCTTCGACGAAGAGGTACCTGAAACCAAAACCAAAATTGTAAGCACGAAGCTTAGTGAGTCCCCCCATCATACCACATACCATACAATATCGTTGGTATCTTTCAACCGGTAACCTTCATCGGTATCTTTCAACCGGTAACCTTCATCGGTATCTTTCAACCGGTAATCATCATCAGTATCTTTCAACCAGTAACCATCATCGATATCTTCCAATCGGTAACTGGGGACTATTTCACCCCTACCACTAGCATACAACAACAGATATAATCATACAATCAGGCATATCCGGGTATTGACCTACCCCTAGGTCCTAAGCACCTCTGTCAGGGAAACTAATCCTTACTACACACATAACATGTCATACAGATCAATCTCATGACCAAAACGCATAACCAGACCAAGATAATTATAACAAAGACAATCATCATCCAAATACCCCTTTTTGGTGGGCCGACATTGTGTCCTTAGACCCACCCCTACTGGTAGGTAACTCACCTCAATGTCGTGCAGTGTTTGAGTTATCCTCGGCGCACAAGTCGACTCCCTACGACTCCTCAATCCCTACACGACAACCTTCAAGTCAACACACAGCATGTACAACCCTAAACAGGGTTAGTCCAAGTCCATTCAAAGTCAACTTCAAGTTGACTCGACTCGCCGAGTTGGGCCGTCAACTCGTCGAGTCCCTAACCCTTTACTCGTCCTTATCCACGACTTGGCTCGTCAAGTTTGGCATCGACTCGACGAGTTCCCCTCTCATATGAACATCATATGAACCTCATCCGACTCGCCGTGTAGCATGAACACTCGTCGAGTCTACCTTCATCTGATGAACAAGTTTTGTCCTTGACTCACTGAGTTGTATGAACAACTCGTCGAGTTCATCTCCAATCTTAAGGAGATTGCCTTGGACTCACCAAGTCTGTTCTAGTACTCGTCGAGTCCCATGAAATACACGTCTAAAATTACGTCCAATGCGTTGGGTCACTCTTCATGTCTGGTTACAACCCTTCTAACACTCAACTGAGTTCCTTTAACCCTCAACAGATATGGGACTCCAAGCCTCGGACTCGTCGAGTCCCAGGAATGGACCCGCCGAGTCGGTCACGTCCACACTCCAAATCCTCGATTTTTGATGTACAAACTTTGATCAAGAGATAGATCCAAGCTTCTACAATCGATCTAGCACGTAAATTAAGTTACAAACTTTACGTGCTTGCATGGGACTGTGAGCTCAAAAAGACCTAAAACAAGCTCTTATGATGCATAGGACCTTTCATGGGTGCAAAAGCAACCCCAGACTTCCTTGTAACTCCTTTAATGACGTGATTCAAAAGCTTTACTCCCCAACCATGTTTGCAAACATGGTTGGCCATCAAATATGGCTTATAAAAGCCCTAAATCTCCCCAAAGAGGGATCTAACAAATGAGTGAGCAAGTTAACAGCTTTTTACGTTCAATGAACTGTAGGAGGTGCACAAACTCGGGTTCCCTTGGCCTCTACTTGCTTCCTCATGATTTTCACCTTCCTTCTTAAGACAACAAGCACCAAAATCTACCAACAAGGCTTAGATTGCTTCAATAATGGCTAGGGTTTCGATGAGAGGTGTTTTGGGAGCATAAGGGACATTGTGGTCGACATAACATTGCTTAAATAGGGTGCAAACCCTCAGATTAGGGTTTTTGTCCAGACAAGGTCTACTCGTCGAGTTCGGGTTCCGACTCGTCGAGTCCATCACTTAAATCCCGCGTCCCGTCCCGCTTCTACTCGGCGAATTGGTCCTTCAACTCACCGATTCCAAGGCCAAAAATGCAAAATACCTAGAAAGAAATACGTATCAGGAACCATGTGTTACAATAATATCTTATATTCTTCAAACGAAGATACATAAGTTGTAATTTATGAATCGGTTGTGTATTGGTATTACGTAAATGCATAAGTAACTTGATGTTATATAACGTAGTATCATATATGATTTGGAGAGTAAAGGTTACATTTATGTAGTCAAAGTTTATTCGTTCCTTTTGCGATAATATGAAAAGAAATATCTTTGGGCCCCTCAATGATTTGATGCTGACTATATTGTACTAGGCCCAACCAGGACTAACCGATCTGTTAAATTGAAGTCTAATAATGTCTTTAAAAATCGATAAATCGAGAAAAATAATCTTAGATAATGAGATTGATTATGATCCATGTCTCGTGTGCATACGATATCTTGAAGAACGAAGGAACAGCTGATCACGTATCTTGGGGCCAATGGCTGATTTGAATCAGAGTTTGGCAGTGGCTTTGGAAATCACACTTTACTGTTTACTTCAAGGTCTATACTTACAATTCTAGTTACATACTTATCCAAGTAAGAGACTGTATGATTATGTTCTCTACGCCAATAACTAAATTGATATATTCTTGAATTAAAAGCAAAGTCCATTTTGGGTTGCCCTTAGAACTAGCAATTGAGAAGAATTACATTTAGAGAGAGAGGATGATTTATTAATATATTATATGATTAATATATTAATTAGAAAGAGTTATAATTAATTTAGAATTAATCAAAAATTAATTGGAATTAATTTCAGGGTTAATTAGAATTAATTGGAAGTACAAGGACTAAGTTGTAATTGTTTAATAGTTGAACAAGAGAGGGATTCTAGAATCCTCCTTGGATGTCTACTTTTGGCGTGTGTATTAAGCATTCTAGAATTCTTGTTATTCATAGTTAAGGAGTTAGACAATTGCCATATTTGAGATATTATAATAAGATCCTAGGGTCTCATATTTTCGTCCATGCTTCCTTAGCCTCCAATAGCTGAATTTTTGTTCCCATCTCCTCTCTCCTCTAGTGTTCATGATAATAGGGTTTGAGTACAAACTGTTAGAGGCATCATCTCTTTGGTGATAGTCTTTCCAAGCTTCACAACTACAAGGATTGGTTTTATTTCTTTACAATAACAAATCGAAAGGTATGTAATTCTATGCTTAGTAATTTTCGAATTACACTAGGGTTGTGCTAGTTTAGTTTTTCATTGTATGTTGCTATCAAGGTGTATGACATAGTTTTTTTATGAGATGCATGTACCCTATTAATTTTTAATTGTTTTCCACATTGTACAAGTTTGCTTTATATAAAACTCATCATATCTTCCTTGAAAAAGTCTTCACTCTTGATCATCCAAAAAACAAGATATCATATCTCATTCATATGTCTAGGATAAGTACTACAAGATTTCTAACGTTTCCGCTGAAAAATGTTGGCTACTCAACCTAGTTAATGAGTTGCACCAACCGATAATAACAACCACTATTATAAAACAAATAGGTTAGAACCTTCAATCTTCTGACCAATCAGGTTCAACGATAACAAACCAAAAACATTTAGATAAACATTCATTTTGTCTGAGATAAAGTGGCATTGGATCAAGTGCATGTTCTTCACGGCCCTTCCACGCCTCAATATGTCAAGATCTTCACCAAAGGACTCATGACTACATTATTTCAAGAATTTTGAACCAATTTAAATGTTTCGGTTACCCCTTTCATTCACACCGCATGAGGATATTAGTGTATATTTATGTATTTGTTATAGACTTTCTATATCTCAACCCATTATTAGCCCACATATACATTTCATATTTTGTTCAAGTATTCCACTATTTATTGCAATAATTGAGAGACGTTTGAATATTGATCCATGGGAAAATAATATCTTCATGGCGTTATTCTCATCTCTGGCCTACTAGTCACTAAGGGGGTGTTTGGTATAGGGAAATTAAACCAAGGAAAAGGAATTGATTCATTTTCTATTGTTTGGTTAATACAAAAGATAGAGAATCGGGAAATAAATCAATTCCTTTTCCATCCAAGCAATTCCTTACTTTTAAAAGAGAAAATGAGAGAAAAGAAATTAATCAATGGGTCGAGAATCAGAAAAAAAAAGTCAAAAAATCATGTTTACCCCCATTTGATCCCCCTTAAGAACATCGATCATATATTTTTTTTCTATCCCAACACGTATTGGATATCATGCAGTCGACCCACGTTTCTTCTTGGTTTTCCCTACACTGCGAACAATCACAACTAGCCTGACATCACACTTCTGGTTGCTTCTGGGTTGCTTCTTCTTGTCGATTTTGTCATTACGATATTCCAATTCAATGTATTACTATTAATCTTTCAATGTTAAAATCGATTCTAGATGTTTGAATTTTGTTATTGTGTTATTCGAATGTCAATTGTGACCATACTAAATGCGGTTATTGTTAGTTTAAATTATTGTTGTCATCATAATTTTAGATAAGTATTGAATGGAGGTAAATAGCCATATGTTTCTTGATTATGCTTGAAGTGTATGTAGAAAAGTATTTTTTTACAATTTCATTTTTTATTTTTTTCTGTAATTTAAACAACCATAAAATCTTCATATGATCTTGGAATTAGTAGATTGTTTTTCTAGATTAGAGTCCTCTGTCTTTGCTATGTTTTAGGCTCAAAAACAGCTTAATTGACTACGATATGGTTGAGTTATACAACCCTAAACACGGTCTATTACAATTGTTGTAAACTATTTTAGCATTTTGTAAACTTTTTGTCCAACTTTGAACCACCATAAAATCTTCATACAAGATTGGTATGAGATGATTTTTATCTTAGGTTGTACTCCTCTATCTTAGCTACATTGTAGGATCACAAAACAGCTTAATTGATTAAGATTTGACTGAAGTATACAGCCCTAAACAGGGGCTGTTACGATTGTTGTAAACTATTTCAACATTTTGTAAACTTTTTCCCAACTTTGAACCACCATAAAATCTTTATACAAGATTGGTATAAGCTGATTTTTCCCCAGGCTATACAACCCTAAATAGGGGATGTCACGATCGTTGTATAATATTTTAACATTATTTCTGTTCAACTTTGAACCATCATAAAATCTTCATACGAGCAAGGAATGAGGCTATATTTTTCCAGATTGTATTTCTTTGTCTGGTTGACATTTTAAGCTTAATAAATAGTTTATTTGGTTTAGTTTTGGCTAAGTTATGCAAATCTAAACAATGGTTGTTATGATTGTTGTATAATATTTCAGCATTTTATTGATTTTTTGTCCAACTTTGAACCATCAAAAAATCTTCATATGAGCTCAGAATGTGGCGGTATTTTTTTTCTAGATTGTAGTCCCCTGTCTTTTTTATGTTTTAGGCTCAAGAAATAGCATATTTGGTTTAGTTTTGGTTGATTTATGCAACTCCAAATAGTGGTTGTTAGGATTTTATGAATGTATGTTATGATTTGTTGGTGGATGATGTATGATTTTGCTATGAATCGTTTAAAAAAGCTACAATACAAGAAACATACTTAATGAGTTACCACAATGGACATGATAGTATCCACAATATGGTTTATAAAACTGATAAAACAAGTGTGGTAAACATAAGAATGGATAGAAATGCATTTACGAGACTATGTGACAAGCGTGAACAAAGTGGAGGGTTGAAAAATAGAAAAAACATGTTAGTTGACGAGCAAGTTGCTTTGTTCTTACATGTACTTGCACAAAATGAAAAAAATAGGATTATAGTAGAAAGATTCAAAAGGTCATGTGAAACTATAAGTTGATAGTTCGAGTTAGTCTTAGATGCGGTATGTTGATTACATAAAGAGTTTTACAAGAAACTAGTGCCAATACCCGATGACGAGACTGGCGAGAGGTGGAGGTGGTTTAAGGTTAGTAATTAATTGTTATATATTTATTTAATTCCTATATTAATTAAATAATTTTCTTTATGTACAGGGTTGCATAGGAGCATTAGATGGAACATGTATCAAAGTTAAAGTCCTTGCATCAAAGAGAAAACCTTATCGAACACGGAAGGGTGAAATTTGTACTAATGTACTTGGAGAGTGTTCAAGAGATCTTCGGTTCATATATGTACTAGCGGAATGGGAGGTTTCCGCATTAGATATTCGAGTACTACGAGATGCTATTAGCAGACAACATGGTCTTAAAATACCTCATGGTATGATATACATAAAACATTAAGCTGCATAATATTATCATTAATACAGTCTAACTTAATATGTAGAATCTATTGTAGGAACATACTACATTTGTTATGTAGGTTATAAAAACGGTGACGGTTTTTTAACACCTTATCGTGGACAACGTTACCATCTTAATGATTGGTCTCGACCACTGACAAATGCTAAAGAGTTATATAACATAAGGCACTCATCGACAAGGAGCGTAATAGAACGATGTTTTGGATTGATTAAATCTAGATGGGCTATTTTACGTGATAATGCATAACATACAATAGAGTCTATGCCATTCGTAATCATTGCATGTTGTTTGATGCATAATTTTATACGCACAACCATGACCGAAGACCCCCTTGATCAAGAATCCCTACAAATCACACACAATTTGGAGACGAACATGACAACATTATTTCTACCGTAGAGATCTCGCACGGATAGACTGACTGTCAAGATCTTCTTGCTTATACTATGTTTACTAATTGGAGTGCAAGACGTGACAGCAACTAATATATTCCATGTTTTTATGTAAACTTCATTATTCATTATGTGGTGTTGATGCTATGTTTAATGACTGAACAAATTTATTATTATTTCATTATTCTTGTTGAAATATTGTATTCATTATGTGGTGTGATAATATTTCATTAGTTTGAATATGTTTCTAACTTAATTAAAAAAAATGTTGTTTAAAAAGAATAAACAAGGTAAAAAAACTCATTTCCATTTCAGTGCTTAATACAACCAAACAAGGATTCTCAGTTCTACTAAGCAGTAGAATCGATTTTCTTTCTCAGCTTAATCTTCTTTCTCTGTTGTAGTTTCATTTCTTTATACCAAACGCACCCTAAATATTTATTGGATCACTATTAACACTATCGTGTTGATGTGTTTTCGGTACGTGCCCTTTGTCATGAAGAAAAGAGCATTGAACGAACGAGACATATAAAACAAAATCCAGGGATTAGAAGTGTATATTGGTCATAAATTTAGGGATCGGATCTCTCATTGTAATGAAATTGGTGCCTTATTTATAAAATACAATGAAATTGGTGCCTTATTTATAAAATATAAGTTTTCCCAATAAAACAAAAAACGTGGAAATCACTTTAACAATTTAAAAACGTAAATCAAGGACGATTTTAAATAAAATAATCACCGACCAACTTATTTCAAACATGGCCCAAGTCTCAAAATTTGACAGATTTCTTTGATACTTGACGATAAGATAAAACACACTCAAAATTAAATGCTTTTGAACCTCTTATAAAATTGGGGAAATTGTTTTTCAAAGATTCGATGATATGGTCATTTTGATATACCTCTTATAATAAATTACTTAATGAATGTGGATGGGTCTTGCTCGTTCTTGCCTATGATATAAGAATCTACATGCATTGCAAAGATAAAACATGACTGAGAATGAAAGTGTTTACTTAGTTTGAATCTTTTTTATCAACAATAATCATGTTCGTAAATTTTGATACTTTCATCAACCAAAGGGCGTAACCATATAGATGCTATATGTAAAAATGGGTCTTGGCTCACCCACAAAAAATTTAAGGTTACATAGGGCCGACTCTATGTAGAGGTTTCTTAAGGTAGGGCTTAGGGCCCCCAATTCTAAGGGGCTCCATATTCTCCAAAGTCCAAAGGTTTAGTTCACTAAAAATTTCAATCCGATAACCACAAAATAAATGAAGCAGAAGAATAAATCAACGATGGTTGCACTAATGAAGCTGAAAAAACTTTGCATTCTTCTACCGATTCTGATTTCGCGAAATACTCATCTCATCCGTTTTCGATTTCCGAGTATAGTAAATGCCAAAGGGCCCCAAAATTTTGGTTTGCTTAGAGCCCCCAAAATGGTTGAGCCGCCCGTTTACATATATAAGACGTCTACAATATATATTTATGTTAAATAAAAGGAATTAAATTTGTGATATTCATTCAAAATGTGAAATTTAATAGAAGGGAAAACATTGTTGTATATTTGAATTACATTCAATTTTAGATTATTTTAATGATGTAGGACAACTTCGTGTTAAACTTAAATATACAATTTAGTTTAGAAATTATATATATCTATATTTTGTTATCGTTTGAAGAATTTTGCCACTCGTTTATATTTTGAAAATTATTTGGCCTATCTAAAACAAAATCTTTGTTAAGTCACTGGATCAACCTTTACACTTATGTTAGGCTTACATGGTTTTAGTATTAACTTGAATATCCTTGTGTATAATATTCTTTGTTAGTTAGTTTTTCTAGCATTATTATCGAATTATTATTATAATCATGATTTATAAAATATTAGTTAAAATAGGAATAATAAAAAAAAAATGATCACTTGATTACGATAAATATAGTGAAATGACCATCAATTCTAAAATGTAACATAGCCGTTTTCAGTGATATATAACGCGTTTTTCTTTTAAAAAACAAAAAAATTAAAAAGTTAATTATCTCCGCAACATAAATGAAATATCCACTTCTAATAATTTTTAACTAAATGTTGCATGTTATTACTTGTATGTAATTACTTTGATTCAATCTAAAAACATCTATAATGGTTAAGCTATACCAAGACTTAAAATTAACCCAACATTATCATTTAAAAAAATTTAACCTCTAATTAAATAACTCATTCAATTGTTAACCTCTTTTTATAATTGTTTATTATAAAAAATTAACTAATTTATCCATATTTATTTAAAATATTCAATAAAACTCTCTTATTAATTATTCATTTTTTAAACATACATCGTATTTTAATAATTAAATAACTCGTTCAGTAGTTAACCTCTTTTTATAGTTGTTTGTTATAAAAAGTTAACTTATTTACTCATATTTATCTAAAATGTTCTATAAAATCCTCTTATTAATTTTTCATTTTTTAAACATACATCATATTTTAATTTATTAAAAATATTACAATACATTATTTCAAAAGAAATATATTACAAAATATCATTTAAAGAAATTAATATGAAAAAAAAAACTATTACGAAATAGTCATAAAAAGATTGAAAAAATTTATATAATCATCATAATTTTATATTTTATAAATGAAATGTCATTAAATATATAACAAAAATAATTATTTAGTAAATAAATAAATAAAAATATTTAAAACTAAAATATATTTAAGATGGTAAATGAAATATAAGTAAAATATGAGGGTGATAAATAACAAAGCATAAAAGTATATGGACCGCTTAATACATATTGAATTGTCAATTAGAAAAAAAAAAAACAAAAAAAAAAAACAAAAACAAAAACAAAAAAAAACAAAAAAAACAAATAAGTTGTTCACTTCAATGGTAATGGTAATAAGTTTACAAAAAGTCACCATTGAAGTGTATTAGGTTTCTTTAGTTTTTTATTTGGTTAATCTTTGGAAAACAAATGAAATATGTTCTTACCATATTTGATTTTTAATTGAATTTCAGACATATTATTAAACTTTTGGAATATGTTTTTTTTTTCCAATCACAACATGTAGTCAAATATCTAGATAGTCAGATAGCTGGAAGCAACTTAATGCCAGAAAAAATATACTTTTAATATATGATATTAGTTTGAAACTAAAGTAATAAACAAAATAATAGTAATAATTAAAAAATCATTAAGAATATGTTATACAACGCCGTTTAAGACCTATTGACGATTTCAGAATCTGATCGACGTCATTTTCTGCCTACGGTGGGTTCAAACGTTGGCAGGGCTGTGGGAGAACTTTCGTTCCTTATTGATTAATTAATCTTTCGATTAATCGTTGATAATTAGAATTGTATCCTGCAACCTTGTGGTGATTATCTTTTGGCATACTTCGTGATAAATATTATGGTTTCTCAAAATCCTAATTGGCTGCCTGGAGAGGGTTGGAAGAAAGAAACTGTATATGAGGGGCATAGTATGAAAAATAGATTTCATCCCAATCGTGATCAGCGTCTTGTCAGGTCTGGTATTCATTCTTTTTATGTAACGAATTTTCAAGAAACTATTTTACCTTCTGATATGTGGCGTGCCTGCTCCCAATTGGGTAAAGTTGTTGATGTCTTTATTTCTAATAAAAAGCCGCGTATGAGGAAACGAATTAGATTTGTTAGATTTTCGGGAATTCAAAATGGTGATCACATGATTAAGAAGCTTTGTGATGTTTGGTTTGGTTATCACAAAATGTTTGATTCCATTATGTTACACTCTATTTGGGGACGTTCCTTAATTCAGAGCTCGCAGACAGTAATCTGATCATGTAAAGGCTTTGGGATTTGAGGAAGAAAAGTTTGGACCTTATTGAGGGTTGATAATATTTGTTATGACATCTAAGACCTTGATTCATGTGTAGGAACCAAAGGATGAAATGAGAAAAATTTTATGTTAGACTTCATACATGGATTATGGTTTTTAGTTCAACATGTCTTAATCCAAAAGTAACTAGATAGAATTGTGGGGCTTGTTAATACATTTATGTGCATATAAAGAACGCCGAAATCGGAGTTGAAACGAAGAAGTTATGTTTATTTCAGGTTGAACCGGAAGTTTGGGGTTTTGCCCTATGCAGGGCGTAAGCAAGTTACGCAAGGCATAACTTATTGAATGTTGATCATGTTTTTAATGAGCGACACATGACGTAAATTAGGTTATGTAAGGCGTAACTACTACCGACCAAAACCCTAATCCTAAGGTTTCGAGCCCTATTTAACAGCTCTAACTTCTTTAAACCCTTCCCATTACCAGCCTCCATCACGTCATATTTTTCTTTTGAAAACCTAACCACTAATTATCAGTTTTGGAAGCATAAGTGTGATTTTTGTGTGCATTCTTTAAGAAGGAGTCTATTGGAGAAACAAGTATGAGCTTCAAGCTTTGTAGATCTAGACTTTGCACTTCATCGCCAATATCCAAAAGGTATAAAGCTTTCATCTTGATGTTCCTTTCGTTAGATTTATTTAGCTCATGGGGTTTTATGCTTTTTGTCCCATAGTCTTGGTCCTTGTAAGTATGGGTTACTCCAAACCATTTGAATCCCTCATTCTAATGTGTTTGAGGCTATACAGTTTTAAAAATGATAGCTTGGGCACTCTCATCCATCCATGCATGAGTTCTTGAGCAAAAGGTGTCATCTTGGACTGTGAGTTTGATTGGGTGTTCATCATGGCTATGGGTAACGCCCATGTTTCTGGGTTAAGCATTAATGATGATATAATAGTCTAGGTCAACCATTGGAACTCTTTTGAAGTAATAAGAATGAATTATGTGCTTTAAACTTAATTATTATGATTTAAGAATAAAAATAAGCGTCGAAAATTAATATTACATAAAACCGATATCTATGAAGGAAGTTGTAGAGGTCATGACAAGGATTTTGGATATATAAAGAATGCCGAAACCCGAGTTATAACGAAGAATTTATGACATGTCGAACTTTCGCGACAGAACCGGTACGACACTACGTGATGTATATAGTGAATTTACGATAGAACGATTTTTAGCATTAGTGATCTAAATGAAAGTCGTAGAATACATTAAAATGAGAGCGTGCATAAAAAGAACGCCCAAATCTGACTTTGTATGAGGAAGTTATGATTTTTCGAAGTTTCGGCTTAGTAGTATGCATCCCAAAACTCGAAATTTAGATCGAGTGATTTTTAGCCGAAACCATATAAACGAGAATCGAAGATCTTGTCGATATTAGTGCAACGGCAAAAAGACAGACGAAAACGGTCGTCAGATGAAGAAGTTATGAATTTTTAACGGACTTTTCCTGTCCCGGTCCGTTAAAAATATAATATTAAAAATGAAGTCCAAATTAGCCGACGGAGTCTAAACGAAAGTTGTAGATCATAATCTCACCTACGCGTGGATATAAAGAACGTCAAAAATAGAGTTCTCATGCGAAAGATATGAATATTTGAAGTTCGGAACACAAAATTCGAGGGTTAACTGAACTCACGACGTGAACATAGAAATTCACGACATGAACTTGTTGAACGACACCTTTCGAGCCTAGAAGACACACGACAAGCCTAGGAGGTGACCAGGATCAAAGTCACGACGTGACCACTTATGGTTCACGACGTGAAAGTTGAGTTTCAACCCCTATAAAAAGAAAGCAAGGTTGCCGTATTTTGTTTACAAACTCTACTTCCTCTTACTCTAAAACCCTTCTTTTGCCTACTTTTAACCCCCGAAGTCCAGGTATCATCCCTATCGCCCGAAGCAAGTCCCGAAGCCCTAAAGATCCCAAGAAAAAGAGTTTTTGAGCCAAAACTCTACCCGCAAGAAACGCGGGTTTTTTTAGAAAACTTCCCGGTTTCATCGAAAACTATTGTTTTAAGAGACGAAGTGTTGTCCAATCGTCGTCTTATCAAGTGAGTGTGTAGTAAATTTCATCTTACACATAGATATGAAGTATTTTATATAAAATACGTGCTATGTGAATATATATTGTTTGTTTATCTGAGATGGATGTTCGATGAATGATTTTTACATGTTTTAAATGATTTAAATAGTATATGTATTTTATATCTACAAATATGTTGGGTAAAACATGGGTAGATGAAATAGTTGGTGTGTGATGAAAAATGAGTTGGATGATGAGAAGAAAGGTGATATAGATCACGAGTTGAGGGTGAGAGGTGAAATATGAGAAAAGCCCTTACCCAAACGTTGTCCCCCGTCATTCAGCAGAGTATAGATGACAACCATGGACTATTCTAGACGGTTCGTGGAACACTAGCAGGCTCGCAACCTGTAAGTGTGTGAACTATATGTTCATCAGTTGTACTCTCAAAACCCTTGCAGCTATGGACTTAGTGCATGTTGTATAAACCCTGGTAGCTATGGATTTACTGCCTGTTGTATAAACCGGGGCGACGATGTGACTTCGTCCCTATTCCTTTGGTTACCTTGGCAGTTATGGACTTAGTGTCTGTTGTATAAACCCTGGCGACGATGTGACTTCGTGTCTATTCCTTAGAATGAATCCATAGAAATGAGTGATAGATGATTCTTAAGGTAAATCCTTAAGAAATAAATAAGATAATGGGGTTGGGTAATTAGGTTGCTTGTTTGATGTTTAAGCATAATAAATTTATTTATTGTGGGTTGAAAACCCTATATGCTCACCAGGCTCCCATTCCTGACCCTCTCAGCTTTCAGTATTACAGGTAGTGGACCTCGAACATAATTGGAAGACAACGAGAAAGTTTTTGATTATAGGCCAGTAGTTGTAAATAATTGTTGTAAGGCTTATAACATATTGTTTATGCTTTTAATCTGTATCGGAACATGACATCCCGATGTTTTATAATACAATGAAAACGTATTTTTTTAATAAAGGTTTTGATAATTTTTCTTATCATATTTTGTTTTGGGGACAAATTTCGCAACACCTTTTGAAAGACTACTATGATTTTATTTTAAAAGCATTAACTAAATCGGTCTTTTCTGGTCGAGAAATTTGGGGATGTCACACCATGCAAAGGGATAAAGTCAGAGACTTTATCTATTTAGACATTTATTTAGATCAGATCTAGTATATTGAGAGTTTGGCTTGTTGTATTAAGAGCTTAATAGAAGTTTTTGGGATCAGAGACTATACGCAGGGCATAACCTTTGTACGCAGGCGTAGCTCTATGTAGGGCGTAGTTTAGTTACGCATGGCATAAGTCAATTGTAACACCCAAAATTTACACATTTTAAAATGTTATGGTTTTAAAAAACATTTGGGTCTTAACCCACATTGAACAAGACCGGTCCCATAAAAACATTTACAAATTAAAACAATGGTTGTTACCATTAAGCCTCAATACAACCATAGCAAGCCAATAAGAATTACATCAATACAATTAACAAGGAACTTAACAAGTTCCACTCCATTCTTTATCACTTGACTTCTAACATCCACTATCATCCTCTCTCCTTAAGTGTAACCTGAGATACATGGCATTAAAAAGAGATACACACGACAATAATATCTCATAAGCTACGTGGGTTTGTGACCCAAAACATTTATCATCTTTTCATAAAAAACATTTCACTTTTGCAAAACATATCTTTTCAAACATTTCCGAGGATAAATCTTTTCATATATCTCATAAACATCAGTTCATATATTATCATTTCATTTAAAAAGATATCTTTCCACGTTTCATTCTATATCAAATCATTTCATTAGTTATAACGTAATTCAAGACATTTCTTTTCACATTCCATTCCTTATTTCGTTAAGGGCTAATTCTGATGTTAAACCATTTCCATTTTTATACTTAGGGCCTAACAATATCCCAAAGTCTATACCCAGGTGGAAAGAACAAAATTAGTTCACCAAGGCATCATTTCTATTAGACTATCTATCTCACGAAGGGGTAGCGCCACCCCGATAGATTCCTCTATATCCCGTTACGGGGATATCATGGCTCGATCAATTATTATTTCCATACATAATTATCATATATTTCCATGCTGTACATATTTCATATGTTATTATTATTATTTTTTTCCATGATTTACAAGTTTCATACATAAGTATCAAAATACTTATTTCAAAAGTAAAGAATATACATTTCAAACACATTATAAAAACACCACTTCTTTCAAAACATTCTTTTCTTTCAAAATGTTCTTTCCTTCAAGGCATTCTATCAAAACATACTTTCCAAAAATCATTTAACACTTTCATCTCAAAATCTTTCATATGTCATAGCATTAGTATTTCATTATCATAAAATCATTTTTCCATGTACCTTAAAGTGGGAAAATGCCAACACGTGCTCACCTTTATCACACAAAGGCTAGCTAGTCTTGTTCTAGTTAATTTCTTTTAAGCAACATTCTCAAACACCGCCTATATAACCAATAAGTAAAGGTCAATCAAAATGACCAAAATACCCCTCAAAGATTCCATTAATAGATTTTATTACTTTAACTTATTCCTTATGAGAAACTATATAGGCAAAAACCATGCGTAAATCTGAGTCCGTATGCAAAATCTATGAGAAAAATAAGTTGACCCTTAATAGGGTGGAACACGGGCCATGTTCATTTCTAAACTCTATTTTTCTCAAACTAGAACTCTACTTTGCATAGTTCTTGAAGACCCTTTTCTAAATCACTTTTCCCTGGTTATATAGGTTCTCAAACATGATTAGGAGGTGTTTTATCATCTTAAAACACTCCACTTAATCCATTAAGTGCTCATTGAACTCATCAAGATCATGATGATCTTCAAGTATTTAAAAGAAGGGTAAACTACTCCATTTTGCACTTAAACATTCCAAAGGCCACAAAACCTTTTCCTAACTTGTTGAATACTCATATGAAAAGTTGTCAAGTGCATAAAACCATAACTAATCTCATTGTAAAATACCTAATCTAACTATGAAAGCCTTAATTCCATTCTATATTCCCAAACTTCCCTTTGGGACAAAACAATCACTAGAGCTAGAACTTCACTAGAATCCCTTCATGTTTATGTTTCAATATCATTTCTAGAGTGTCAATTCATGTTTATGAATGTCATTCGCTTCTAATACATAAATCATCTTGTAGGTATCCTTTGATTTCCCAAAATTCCCCTTATGACCACATATTCCATAGGTTAATCCAATAATAAATATACAGTTAGTATTTTCATTCAATTCAATCAAATATCATGCATAAATGTTTATGAACTTAATTTGCTTAATGATTGGTCAACTACATAGGATTCCGTAGTTTTCATCATATTGTCCCCAAATCCATTTCAGTCCAAGCTTATACAGGGTTCTACCATCATGGATGAGATTGATCATTCCAATTGGATTTATTATTTTCAAACATAATCTAGGTCACAAAATCCAATCCTACTTCATAATTAATTGCAATATCCCTAATTTGGGTTTTCGAGGGTTCATGGAGCTTTTTACCCAATACATCAAATCCATCAATGGGATGAATGGATTGAGATTAGAACCGTGGAAACCAATCAAGGGAGGTTAGAAAACCAAATCCTAATCAATATTTCTCATCAAATTCGACATTGGGGTTAACCCACTTCATAAATTCAAATTTCAAGGTTAGAAGGAGAAGAAATTATACCTAGAAAGCCTTTGATTCCTCTTCCATTTGCTTGAATGTTCCAATCTCAACTTGAATGAAACCCTAGGAGTTCTTGGTATCAAAATCGCCATTAGAGGAGGGATGGTGGAGATCAAGCATGTTTTTCCTCCATAAGAGAAGAATGGTGCATCTTATTTCCAAAACGTTTACCATTTGGTCCCTCTAGTTTGCTCATTTTGCTAATTTACACCATAAACTCATATTTTGTGATATTAGCTTAAGTTTTGACATAATAAGTCCTTCCTCATCCATTTTATAACTTTTGTAATCCCTTCGATTAATTGAGTCAACCCTTTGGTCAATTCATTTTGCCAACTTGACACTTTTGGCCCTTTAACTTTTGAAATATTATTATTTTCACTTCTTACTTTCTAAACTTCATATCAACTAATGATATGATTATACCTTGATGATTTATTTAAATAAATTATTTTTTATTTATTTACTTTATTAATTTAAGAATCAAGTATTAAAGTTTAGGACATTACATCAACTAAGTTCTAACTGTTGACTTTTTGACCAGTTTGACTTTTGGCCAACCATGTCAGGACTGAGTATGAGAAAGGAAAATGGGGTTTTGCCTAAGGGAGGTTTAATTGTGTGTCCTATACTTTCGTGGGTTAGTAATTTCCTTAATTTTTATTAGGGTTTTATTATGAATATGTTCAGAAATAGGAGGCTTTATATCGTAGGCTCGAGTGGGTGGTTTATCTTGTCTTTAGGTTTGAAGTGAGTCTTCTTACTATAGTTGTAACGTCCCAAAAATAAGACCATAAAATTTCATTTTTTTAATTTAATAAAATTAGTGTTCCAAAAACATCATCCACAGAATTATAATAAAATAAGTGTATCAACATCGTCTCAAACCAGAGTAAATTAAAAAATACGGAAACATGTGGTGTGTGCTCTACAATCATCCTGAGCTCCCTCGTTTGAAAACCGTAGTACCTAAAACACAAACTGAAAACTGTAAGCACAAATCTTAGTGAGTTTCCCCCAACATACCATAAAACATACAACCACATAATATCATGCAACATACATATAGCTACCATGGGCTCCCCCCATGGTCTTTGCATGGAATGCCATGGTCTGCCCCCATGGTATGATATCTAATTGTCATGGGCTCCCCCATGGTCTTTAATCCAAGTGTCATGGGCTGCCCCCATGGTCTTTTATGCAAGTATCACAAAGACAACTAGCATTCCACATAACAAGCAATGGGCCGACATTGGTGCCTTCAACTCATGGATATAGTTAGAAGACTCACCTCGATCTGCTGCAAATAAGATAACACTGAGCTATCGAACAGGAAATCCCACACTAACAACAAATAAATCCCAATTAATGATTATGACATAATCCATTAACCGCGGTCTCAACTCATAAGTCCCGACTCCTAAGGTAAAAGACCCTTTTACCCTTTCCTTAATGGTCCCAACCCAAACTTGGACCAAGGCCCACTAATGGCCCAACAATATAACTCAAGGCCCAATTTATACCTAAGGCCCACTCAAAGTCCTAAGGCCCAACCAGAGCCCAAACAACTAATTCATAGCCTAACGAAACAATTCAGCCCAATCAAATCCCATTCCAAGAGAGTCCAAGTCCATAAAGCGTATTCCCATTTGATCAGACATACGCATAGCGTGCATGGCTTATACGTACGACATACGTCGATGGTCCAAAAACATGCATCATAGGCAGAACGCACGACATTCCTGGTGGCCACCCAAAAGCCATTCCAATGAATTAATCCTTTAAGCCAAACACCTAAAACCTCATAATAGCTAAATATAAGCGACTTGATCCATAGTGTTAAAGGCTTTAAGACTTTGCATGGCTTAATGAAGCCCAATCACCAAAGATGAACTCCAAAAATGTCTTAAATCTTCTTAATACCTTAAGACCTCAATCTAAACTTCCAGATCTGATTTCAAGGGACTTCTTAAGTCATAAAGTTTCCAAATTAATGACTTAGCATAACTTAATGGGACCCATATCGAAACCCTAAGTCCCACACTTCATCAAATGACTACCAAATCATGCATGGAAGGTTTATACCCATCAAGATCCAAACTTTATGACTTCATAACGTCAACAAGGACCAAATATGAAGCTCAAAGGTTCTGGAGTAACTTCTACTCACAAGAACCACCTCAAAGGGACCAAAACCATAACAAAAATACCACTTAACTAGATCTACATGAAAGAGTTGTCAAGGTTGAGACTTTATACCTCCAAAAGATAGATTTAAGAGCACAAAGCCTAGATCCAAAAGCTCCAGCTCAAGCAATGATTCTTCAAGAAGTTCCTTCTTCTTCCTTAAGCACCAAAAACACACATAAATCACTTTGAAACTCAAGAATCACTCAAATGGAGGCTAGGCGTTCATTGTTATGGTTAGAGAGTATAGATGCTGAAGGAAATAAGGGTTGGAGGTGAGTTAAGGTCTTTAAATAGGGTCCAAGACCCTAAATTAGGGTTTTCAACTGAACTACGCACGTCCAGCGTTCCCCAAAAGTGTCTGCAACCATTTTACTCATGAACGCCCCGTGTTCCCTCCTGCAACGCCCTGCGTACCCGGTTTGGCCCAAAACCCTTCTAACTTCAAATAATCATAACTTTTGCATCCCTTATCCGTTTTTGACGTTCTTTATATCCACGAAAAGGTAACAAGAAGCCATACAATCCTATAAACTTACTTTTTTCATAAAAGCCAATCGAACTCAAATCTAAAATTCATAAAAAGGCCCGAACCAACGCCTTTACCGATACCCTTCGGCTCCAAAACACAAACCCAGTACCCGGATCATCCAAACTACACCATCCACCTCCAAATGAGCCTAAACTCAATTATTGAAGAATTCTAAGTCTGGAAATACCCACTCTTGATCACCACCTCGCAATTGGATATGATTCGAAACAGGGGGTTACAAGTCTCCCCCACTTAAATTAGATTTCGAAACAAGGCAACCGAAACCAAACCTAGTAGGGCTCTGCAACCGGAAGACGAACAAATCCTCTCACCACCCGACAATAATCCCTTGTAAAATAGCCACATCGACTCAATCTGAACTTTGAAGTCTCAGGATGGTCTAACTCCCTGAAATACCGCGCATACCGAACCACTACCATTAAAATTCCACTATGAATTCTAGACAAAAAAAAACACTTTCAACCCTTGAGGCATCCACTAGAAAACATAATCACAGACCAATTATTGCTGCAGAACACTTATGCTTGACAGAAGGCTCAGATAATCCTTCGGGTAGAAGACTTAACACTACGATGGTCAGACTCAGATGAGAGTTGTGCAACCGGGTCAAATCTTTTACTCTGAGATTATTTAACCCAAACTGCAAGTGACCTAACATATTCTACGAATGAGCGACTCCACACACGAGATCCAAACCAATAATATTGCCTTGACTTAACTTGATGCCCTTCACTAATAGAACTAATCCAAGAAACAATCACAAGAGCTTGATCTATCACCAAAACCAAATCCATTCCTTACCCTTGAACCCTTTGATTGATGTCGTGATCATATAGATACCCCACTACTCATCCCACTGAAAGAAGAATCCTACACATAAACACTCGCGATGGCCAACTTGAGATCTCAACCAAAAACCAGTATGATACTCAATTCATAACCCGAGATCCACGAAGTTACACTTGCATTTCACCCCAAACCTTCTGATTTACGATAACCCTTCTCTAGACTGAGATATAAAGGTTCCTAATGGTCGCTGATACTACCAGTCTCGCACCTGGTCCAACCACCAGGTTCCCAAAAGTCTAAATAGCAAGGTTACCCGGCTTATAAACCCCTCTGTGTCACATAGTGACCACCCACTTGATCCTACAACTCAGATTCCAAAACCTTAACCCAATGGTCTCTACCAGGTTCCACCTGAAATACCACAATCATATCAGCCTCACCCACAGGTCCTACTCATCTAGAGCTATACTGGGCCAACTCTGCCTCGGACCCCATCATTCTGAAACCAAGACAGAGAGATACTCCTCGACGATCCCGACTGGCGTACCCAAGGCATGAACTGATTCCCCCTCCATGCTCGTGATCATCTCTAACAATAGTCTACCTCGAACTGGTGAATGCCACGATCCCATCACATTCTTACAACACATCAACCAACCATGGTTACTGTAACAGCCCGGAATTTCAAGTATTGTAATAATTATGTTTCTGGGGTGTTTTAAGAGGGGACTCGGCGAGTTGGAGCCTAGACTCGCCGAGTAGGATCGCAGACTTGGTCGCGGGTTCGTGACTGGACTCGACGAGTCCAAATATGGACTCGGCGAGTCTACGCTATTTAGCGAAAACCCTAACCGTTCAGGTTTGAGACGTATAAAAAGGACTCATTGGCCGTCATTGTTCATTTTAGCCTTCTGAGAAGAACCCTAAATCGATTGTGTGCATCTGGAGCAAGGATTATAGGCCATTGTTGATTATAGAAGAGTGGTTGTGCAAGGAAGAGAAGGGATTGGCTAAAGGAGTAGCAAGGGAGTCACATTCTGAGGATTGGGGACACAGAGAATACATCATCCAGGTAAGAATTCGATTATACTCTGCTATGTTGATGTGTTTTTGGAATTAGGGTTTGTGGAACCCTTTTGTGATTAGATTGAATGCTACCCTAGTCCCCCAAACGATTGTGACTCTGTGTTGGGACCTTTGGAGGTCCAGAATGTCCCATGCCTGTACATTTCGGGAATTGATGAAGGTTTTGGATTGGAATCCTTATGCCTTAGGTCAATATGTATGTTATGAATCATGGGGTGTATCATGAACACCAAAATGAGGACCTTACGTGATGGACCAGTCTAGGAAGGCCAAGCCTATGAATGGTCGGAGCAGTTCTGCCATTAGAAAGCAGTTTGAACGGTTGCATGGCATGGACTCGCCGAGTCCGATGAACAGACTCGGCGAGTAGCTTGAAGATTTACGGGGACTCGTCGAGTTGTTCTTCAGACTCGGCGAGTTGAGTCGGGGTGGCCCCGCGATTCTTCCAGGAGGAACTCGTCGAGTAAAACGGGGATACTCGACGTGTAGAAAGGGTGTCTTAAGGAATCGGCGAGTTAAGTCGCGGGTTAAGTGAAGTTCTGAGTATGGGGACTCGGCGAGTCATAGGGTTGACTCGGTGAGTAGGGTCAGTCAGGGGTTGACTTTGACCTTGTCTTTGACCAAGGATTTACCAGTGGTTCCAGGGGTATTTTGGTAATTGTTGTTATTGTTTCAGTTCAGTGCATTGGTGACTGTCCAGAGGTGGAGATCGTATCAGTGATCGGAGCAGCTTGAGCTATCTGTTCAGTCGGCAGTTTCGAGGTGAGTTATCCTCACTGTATCGCTAGGGTTTATGGCACCAAGGCCGACCCTCTTTATCGGATGGAAATCCGGACAGTTGTCATTGTTATGATATACGTCGGAAGGCATTACATGTTATGGGCCGGAAGGCGTTGCTATGTGGACCAGAAGGTCATGGCCTGGAAAGGCGTATGTATGCATTTAGTATGTTGATTGATTTATAGGGTAAGGTTATGCTAGTGACCGGCTAGACCGGTATCTTGTTTAGAGTAATGCTATGATATGTGATCTGTTGATCGATTGTTGTCTATGAACTGCTATATGATTATTTGTTATGTTATATATGCATTTTATGCTTATGGGCCGGAAGGCAATATGTTATGGGTCGGAAGGCGATATGTTATGGGCCGGAAGGCGATATGTTATGGGCCGGAAGGCGTATATGTGGTTGGTATTCTGGGGGTATCTCACTCAGCTTTCGAGCTTACAGTTGTGGTTTTATGTTTCAGGTTCTCAAGAGTCTGTGGCAAGGCAATGGCGTGATCGTACCGCTCCACGCGTTGGTGTTTTATGATATGAACCTGGGAAATTACTCTGTTTAATAATGTATTGAAAACCTTTTTGCAATAATGTTAATAAAATGGGTGATTTTGAAAAGTTTTAATTGTTTTGAAATTTTGGATGTTACAAGTTGGTATCAGAGCCTTGGTTTGAGTGAATTGGGGAAACATTCTTGTGACCCCAGTCTCAAATCGAGGAGGATTTTAAAAAGAGAAATTAAAATGGTTTTCAAATTTGGTAAAAGGAGGACGCGGAGGTACGATCAGCCGGAGCCAGTAAGTAACCCTAAGATACCATACATGATATTTGTTTATTTGAGCTTGATAGCACAACATGCTAGAGTTAGGCTAGGGATCTTCAGGAATTCATGATAATGTTGCCTGATATGTGATGCCTGTAGCCTAGGGTCCCCTATGGGATGTTCTCAGTGTTCCTCTAGTGGTGAGGGTTGATAGTTGTTATGCATGTTCTCTAGGGTATTGTGGTAGTACTTCATACAAATATAGGTAGGTGTGGAAGGTAGTATGGGCCCGTACTACTGAAAGCACAGGACCCATACGCGTATCAGGGAAACCATGATCTCTAGGGTAGGGTTGCGAGAGTTGGATCCCAGGATTGTAGGAAGTGTCTGGGATTTGGTATGGTGTTTTCGGTATGGAGATTTCGAGGCATGATGATAGTGGATCCGGATCAGGATCGGGAGTTGGAGAGCGAGTTCCGGATGGATCAGTACCGTCTGAGGTTATCGATCAGACGAGCACGAACGAGTTGGACGCGAAGGTTCGCGAGGTCCTGCGTGATGAGGTTGCTGCATTGTTACGGGCTGAGTTGCCGGAATTGTTTGGGTCGATCAGGACCGTCATGATTGAGTATTTTGATGAGCGATATGCGGCTCTCGCAGAGACGGCTGCCGCGGTGGCTACAGCGGCTGTAGCAGCGGCAAGGGGAGGAGCTAGTCGGGGTTTCCAGTATCGGGACTTCTATTATACGAAGCCTCCCACATTCGATGGAGTTCAGGACCCGATTGTTGCTATGAGATGGTTATCAGACTTGGAGGGGTGTTTCTCCACGAGTTTATGCCCTGCTGATCAGAGGGTGAGGTGTGCTCTGAACCTGTTGAGGCTAGGAGCGAAGGATTGGTGGAGATTGACTACGAGGTCATTTTCCGATGCGCAGAGGGCTGCGGTTTCATGGGATCAATTCAGAGAGATGTTCAGTACTCGCTATGTTCCGCGGGATGAAAAGGAGAGATTGGCTCGGGAGTTCTTTGAGTTGAAGCAGGATTTGGAGTCGGTGACTGAGATCACCTGGATGTTTATTGAGAGGGCGATGTTTTGCCCTGAGTTCGCTTCAGAGCAGGCTCATATGTCCTGATATCTGAGTATGCTCAAGAGGGATATCAGACAATTCGTGTCTGCGCAGAGGTGTGAGACCTTGTTGGAGTTGCAGGAGGCCGCCATGTGGCGTGAGTTAGAGGTTGAGTTGCAGTTGCGTGAGTTGAGGCAGGCCCCGATGCAGTCGCAGTCGGCGCCGAAACGGTACAGGACCGTAGATGTTAGAATGGGGGATCGGAGCGGCCACACTTGTGGGAAGTGTGGGAGGGGTTACACCAGAGCTTGTTGGTCCGGTGGTGCATGCCGCAAGTGCGGAAAGGAGGGGCACGGTGCACGGGATTGTCGGCAGTCAGTGCCAATTCGGGATTTGAGGATTTGTTATCAGTGTCGGCAGGTTGGACATTTGAGGGTCAACTGTCCACAGCTTTCTGCAGGACCGGTGCAGGCTCTAGCACCGGCCACCTTGAGGAGTTCAGGAGGAGGACAGGATGGAGCAGAGCCCCAAGGGCTCAGGGTCGTGCTTATCGGCTTGCGGCAGAGGGAGACGGAGCAGTGCCGGAGGCAGCTGCGGGTATAATGCTTTCTTGATGTCTTGATTATCTTGCGTTGATTGTGGCGTATTGTTGTGCTGGTATCTTATGTGGATTTCGATGCGGTATTCGTTGTTTCGCGGGTTTGGCATGGTTAAGGAATGGTGTTTCAGGTTTTTGCTTTGGCATTCGTTGTTCCCTGATGGTTGGTATGGTTATAGTTGGTGTTTTGGTGCCGGTATCCTTGTGCGGTTTTCGATGCGGTATTCATCCTTTTCAGGTTGTGGGTTTGGTTATGGGTTATTGCTTGGGAATTCCGTTGGTTATCGTTCGTGAGGGTTGATAGTGGAGATGCGGCACTGGGTTGAATGTCGGGTAGCATCTGCAGTCGTGGAGTGGATAATTGAAAGACCGGATTCTTTTGAGCGGATTGATCAGGGAGGAGATGTGTTTTGCTGAGGGTTGCTTATGCTTGTGGGAAGCAGTCAGTGGGTAAATGTTCTCTTTGTGCAGGATTGTTCTGAAAGGTCGTTAATGACGATCGGTGGCAGTTAGTCAGTGCTTTAGTGGGGGAGAATTGGAGAATTCTCCGGGAGATCGATGAGTATGTGAGGGTGCTTAGCTGTTGGGATTCAGCAGTGTTTGTCAGCGCAGAGTATAGGCCGACGAGAGCGAGTGTCGGGTATGCGGGGCGGGATATAGACCTAGGGCATTTGATTGTGGAGGCCTGAGAGAAGGCCGGGATCAAGCTTGAGTAAGTAACCGGGGTTATGCGATCAGAGTATTGGTATGTTTGAGGTACGTGATGGGTTGTACTGCATTAATCCCACAGGATTATGTTGTGCATGTTTCTAGAGCTGGAACCGGAAGGTTCCCAGAGTTAAAACCTGAGGGTTCGCAGAGTTTGGGTGTACGGACCCACAGAGATATAGCCTCGAGTGGCTAGTATGTGTTATGAGAGTCGGTCCAGTCATGCTGGAGACTCTGTTGGTATTGTTGGATCAGTTTGAGATTGCGGATCGTGTATGTTGCAGTGTGATTGCATTGGAAGGTCTGGCCCCGGGTTAGTGATCTTGTTTAGCTGAGGCAGTGATTTTGATGAGTGGAGAGAGTGCACGGGATTGAGAGCCCCTGCAATGAGAACCAGAGTATGTGAATAGCGGTTACGCAAAAAGGGTGGTGTCGCTTGGGGCAAGCACCGTAGCACCGGTTGGAGTGGCATTATGGCCAAGAGGGTCCCTTGGAAGGAAAAGAGAAAGGTATGTAACTCCGAAGGGGAGTGCAAGTTCACGAGAATGAAAGCTGCAAAGCAGAGTTATGGTTAGAGTATTTCGAGTATACCTTCGAGCATCGTGTTCGCGGCAACGAAGTAGGAACCCATCCGGTTTGGGATGTCTGTTGAGGCTCAGAAGGGATGCAGGGAGAGGGAGAATCTTAAATTCTCAGTGTGATTCTGATCAGAGTGTAGGGTGGATGTAGTGGTTCATCTTGGGAGATGTTTGAGGATATCATCAGTGTATCGGGTCTTTCAACCTGCGGGTGTTGGGACTAGTTCAGTATGTGTATGTGATGGCAAGAGGAGAACTTGTGAGAGTTGCTCTGAGAGTGAGAATGGATCTCTCAGTCGGTCCGGAATGGACAAAGTGGGCTTTGGATCGGGGATCCGGTGGTTCATGGTTTCCTAACCCTTATGGGTCGAGTGATCGTTGAGATTTAGAGCAGAGCTGCATCTTGGGTAATTTTCGGTTACAGAGAGTGATGTGCAGTACAGAGATCGTGCTTCAATCGACAGAGCCGACAGGGAAAGTTATGCAGACAGACGCCGGTCCGAGCTTGAGTTTCAGGTCGGCAACCTCGTACTCCTGAAGGCCTCTCCTTGGAAAGGAGTGATTCGCTTCAGGGAGAGAGGCAAGTTGGGGCCCCGGTACATTGGGCCATTTCGGGTGATTGCAAGGATAGGCCGGGTAGCCTATCAATTGGAGTTGCCAGTGGAGTTGGGACAGATCCACGACACCTTTCATGTGTCGCAATTGAGGAAGTGCTTAGCCGATGAGTCGGCAGTGGTTCCATTAGAGGATATTCAGGTGGATGCGAGCCTGAATTATGCTGAGAGACCAGTGGCCATCAGGGATCGGAAGATCAAGGTTCTGAGGAACAAGGAGGTACCTCTGGTATTGGTTCAGTGGCAACATCGGAAGGGATCGGAAATGACTTGGGAGCCAGAACGTGAGATGCGGGAGCAGCATCTGGAACTATTTTCAGAGTGAGACTTCGAGGGCGAAGTCTAATCCTAGTGGGGGAGAATTGTAACAGCCCGGAATTTCAAGTATTGTAATAATTATGTTTCTGGGGTGTTTTAAGAGGGGACTCGGCGAGTTGGAGCCTAGACTCGCCGAGTAGGATCGCAGACTTGGTCGCGGGTTCGCGACTGGACTCGACGAGTCCAGATATGGACTCGGCGAGTCTACGCTGTTTAGCGAAAACCCTAACCGTTCAGGTTTGAGACGTATAAAAAGGACTCATTGGCCATCATTGTTCATTTTAGCCTTCTGAGAAGAACCCTAAATCGATTGTGTGCATCTGGAGCAAGGATTATAGGCCATTGTTGATTATAGAAGAGTGGTTGTGCAAGGAAGAGAAGGGATTGGCTAAAGGAGCAGCAAGGGAGTCACATTCTGAGGATTGGGGACACAGAGAATACATCATCCAGGTAAGAATTCGAGTATACTCTGCTATGTTGATGTGTTTTTGGAATTAGGGTTTGTGGAACCCTTTTGTGATTAGATTGAATGCTACCCTAGTCCCCCAAACGACTGTGACTCTGTGTTGGGACCTTTGGAGGTCCAGAATGTCCCATGCCTGTACATTTCGGGAATTGATGAAGGTTTTGGATTGGAATCCTTATGCCTTAGGTCAATATGTATGTTATGAATCATGGGGTGTATCATGAACACCAAAATGAGGACCTTACGTGATGGACCAGTCTAGGAAGGCCAAGCCTATGAATGGTCGGAGCAGTTCTGCCATTAGAAAGCAGTTTGAACGGTTGCATGGCATGGACTCGCCGAGTCCGATGAACAGACTCGGCGAGTAGCTTGAAGATTTACGGGGACTCGTCGAGTTGTTCTTCAGACTCGGCGAGTTGAGTCGGGGTGGCCCCGCGATTCTTCCAGGAGGAACTCGTCGAGTAAAACGGGGATACTCGACGTGTAGAAAGGGTGTCTTAAGGAATCGGCGAGTTAAGTCGCGGGTTAAGTGAAGTTCTGAGTATGGGGACTCAGCGAGTCATAGGGTTGACTCGGCGAGTAGGGTCAGTCAGGGGTTGACTTTGACCTTGTCTTTGACCAAGGATTTACCAGTGGTTCTAGGGGTATTTTGGTAATTGCTGTTATTGTTTGAGTTCAGTGCATTGGTGACTGTCTAGAGGTGGAGATCGTATCAGTGATCGGAGCAGCTTGAGCTATCTGTTCAGTCGACAGTTTCGAGGTGAGTTATCCTCACTATATCGCTAGGGTTTATGGCACCAAGGCCGACCCTCTTTATCGGATGGAAATCCGGGCAGTTGTCATTGTTATGATATAGGCCGGAAGGCATTACAAGTTATGGGCCGGAAGGCGTTGCTATGTGGACCGGAAGGTCATGGCCTGGAAAGGCGTATGTATGCATTTAGTATGTTGACTGATTTATAGGGTAATATTATGCTAGTGACCGGCTAGACCGGTATCTTGTTTAGAGTAATGCTATGATATGTGATCTGTTGATCGATTGTTGTCTATGAACTGCTATATGATTATTTGTTATGTTATATATGCATTTTATGCTTATGGGCCGGAAGGCAATATGTTATGGGCCGGAAGGCAATATGTTATGGGCCGGAAGGCGTATATGTGGTTGGTATTCTGGGGGTATCTCGCTAAGCTTTCGAGCTTACAGTTGTGGTTTTATGTTTCAGGTTCTCAAGAGTCTGTGGCAAGGCAATGGCGTGATCGTACCGCTCCACACGTTGGTGTTTTATGATATGAACCTGGGAAATTACTCTGTTTAATAATGTATTGAAAACCTTTTTGCAATAATGTTAATAAAATGGGTGATTTTGAAAAGTTTTAATTGTTTTGAAATTTTGGATGTTACAGTTACCAACCACGGCCTTAACACACCTTAATCATCACAACTCTATGCATCCTGAGCTGAAACCTACATCCAACTGCATCCCGACAGATGTTCGGGACATACTTCGAATTCCAAATCCCTCAACTTGTACTCAACCATAAGACTACTATGTGTAACAAATGAGACACCAACCAACGGTGGGAAACTTCCGGAACTCCCACCTATACAACCGCAATCTGAACAACCACCTAATTCGTCTCTCCCCCTGGAAAGGATGTGAAACTTGCCCTAGTTCCACACCCTTTCTAACTATCAGAAATCCAGATCGATTCTCCCCCACTTGGATTCGACAAAGTCCTCTCTCACTTCTTAATTCTTATGGATCTTTGACCCATCTACCTCAAATACCATGAAGCGCCTATAACCTGAGCTAATCAATACTAGCGTTCCATTGCAAGCCAAACTCATGTTCGCCCAACTCCTGAAACCCTGAAGAATACTCTTGAAATCTTATCCAGTCTAATAATCCAAATCACCTCCCATGATACCATACCACTTCCCGGAGTTCTTATGTTGGCGACTAAAAACCATAACCCCTGCCATGAACTGACGAATCTTCATCCCAACTCCCACTCTCGAAGAATCATTTAATCCTACTCTACTACAACTTGAGCAAATATAAAACTCCCATGACATTACCAATGACCAAACAACTCATGCAACTGACACGACCATCTTCCTGCTACTGCTCCTCTCTTAGCAACAGTAGTGTTTGAACCCAACATTTTTTCCATAGGCAACTGACGATCCTACTAGTACAAATACTAAAACCACTGAACCGTGACTATTATCGAAGAACTAACCTACTAAATCCTAACCAAGGACTTCCACACAATACCCACGAACCGATTTTGACCAAAAACCAAAATCGCAACCGAACACAATGGAACCCACTACACGAGATACAACCCCTCAATAACCCACTAATGATCATGGCGTGCAAAAGGCATAACAATTCTTCGAGGATATAACCCAAGAATAACATAGAACTAAAGCAAATATAATGCTTACCCAAAACAATATAGAATTCCAAGAAACATAAATACTGATAACAACAAAAGAGAATGCAAAAAATAACATACCCGTAAAATCACTTACAGGAGCACAAGCCTCCCCTGCCTGACTCTGATATGACCGACTCCTCTCTGCTGGGGCTCCTTCCCTATCCCCACGACTATCAGAGATCCACAAAATAATCAGAGCAGGTGCACTCAGTGCTCCTCCCCTCGTCATTAGACATACGCTCCTCTTGTGGCGCACTTGGTCGCAGAGAAAATATAACAGGCTTGCCCTTGAGGACAATCCCTGTTGACATATTCGATCCTGCTACACTTGTAGCAACCCATACCCCTGGAATGGAAAGCTCCATCGTGTAGTTTCTTGTACGTGCTGCACTGACCCCGGCCCTGCTGGCCTCTCAATCGTTGATCCAAAGCCTTGGGTCTCTTCATAGGACCCTCCCTCACCTACACCCGATCTGACCCCTCTTACCCAGGTGATCCAAATCGACCTCTCGCTCACAGAATGATGGAGTGCAAGCTCCAACGATAGCCATAACCTCATCACAGATTGCGCCTAAGCGATCATCCAATATCTCCAGAATCCCTTCCTTAACTAAACCAAAGATCAAAGGAGTTTGTTCTAGAATACCGCGGGTAATCTATGACGAGATGAATTCCCGCATCTGCTTGCTAATCGGCACCAGAGCCCGAACCAGAACCAGAAGCCTCCTTCCTAAGTGCTCATTTCCAAATAGAAATACACCATGCAAATGATCAGAATATAGCCAAGAATCCTCTTCCTACATGCTTCTTAGATTCTCCAAAACTCTCCCCGATTCGAGTAGGGATCCTGTGCTTTTAGCAGTACATGTCCAATACTACCTTCCACACCTATCCATACTTTCCTCAAGAATCATTCCAAATCCTCTAAGTCACCATCTCAAAATGATGCACCAAAAACTCACTAAAAAGCGCAACTAAACCTGTTGAAGCACTTCCTAGGCTCTCCTAGGTTCCCAACCTCACCTTGCCATCAGCTGTTAAAGAACTGTTGAGAGAAAAACTTGAACAAATGTTAGTCACAAGATAATATAATGTGAAATAATAAGTAAATCTCGAAGGATCTTGTTGGCTCAACAATAATAAGTTAGAAGAGTTAGATTGCGGAAATATAAAGGAAATAAATAGCAACAATTTATATCAAGTATACACCAAGTTGATTCACAATGAGATTTGCATGCAAACACAATTTAGTAAGTGCGATCAACTTAAAGTAAAGAGGGACTTAGTTTATCAAAATATAATAGAGAGAGAGAGAGATGAACAATCTTTCTATTTCAATAAAAGTTCAGGAAGAGGTATGTAGTACATGAAGAGGGGTGCTCTATTTATAGAGTCCCAAAAGTTACATTGAGGATTAAATTAATACTAAACTAGTGACTATAGTGACCATGAAAGGTTTACTGGATAATACAAAGTAAATAACTAATTTCAGTTAAAGTAACAAAAAGTCTTCATGCATCGTCCATCTCTGCGGTAGTTATTAAGGTCTGCGGTTAACAAGTCTTGGATTCCATCGGTGTAGTTTGGCATTGGCTCGAAGGGAAGAAACTCGAACTTGTTGTCAAGGACTGGATGTGTCTCAACACTAATTTTTCTAAAGTCACAAACCAATGCCTTAAGGAGTTCACAAGTCCTTTCAAATGCAATTTTCATCTTTGGATATTTTCAACCTTGAGTTGAAACACCCTAGCTATCAGAAATATTTCTTTGGGGGTTCATCCCTACAAAATCTGCTTGGCTTCTAACGTATTCACTTCCTCTTCTTGTCAGGGTGTATTAAAAAAATTTAGATTTCATGAATTTTCTGATTTTATAGTTCTTCTATAATTGGACAACTTTGAACCATGCTTGGCATGAAAAAGGTTCAAACGCTCGAACTCCATGGGGAGTCTTCTATCATTCGGGAGGCGGAGATCAAACGATTGAATGACTGGAAAGTATTTGGAGTTGGGAGAAAGTAGAATGTCGCAATAACCATCCGACATAAGTTCAGCATATGTGAGGTAAGGAACATAGTCAGCATCGAGGAGTCCGCGGCTTCGGTTCACCCATGAATTAATCAAGGTTTCGTCAAAAGTGGTATCGAACCCTTGTTCCTTCCAATTTCATCCACAAATTTGGTTCCTCTCCAGTCACATTTCTTTTGAGCAGCGGCTAAAGAGTCATCAGAGTGATTTGATGACATTACTTCTTGTTGCAGTGAAGCTAATTATCGAAGAGAGTGATCAGAGATTGTTTTTTGGGGAGACTTTTGTGGTGCTACCTAAGGAGTTTGAATTTTTGTTGTGCTTTGCTGTAGGAGGTTGATATCTTGGAGGAGTTTGAGAATGATGAGCTGATGGAGTTTTGGACCTTAAAGAATCACCATCACTTCCCCTTTTTGAGGAAGCATGCTTCAGCTGCTCCTCAAACCACTATTTCAAACCTATAATTTTCTCAAACGTATAATTGCACTGGTTTTTCATTTGATCACAAATATCTTGGTTTTTGGGGATTTGTGACTTGAAGAGGGGTGGATAAATTTCCTTGGTGAGGCGGAGAATTTTGTTAACACTTTCATTTGCGGTGCTCTGATTTGCAGTGATTGATCTCCTTAGAGCTTTGATGGTTTCTTAGAGGACTGCATACCCTGATTATTACGTAGAGTGGGTTTCTTCATTAATCTTTTTGGAGTTGCTTTCTTGAGTCTGAAGTATCTGTTGGAGATCATCTTTCAACTTCTTTACTTCTGAGATGAAGGATTCAGATATAGACTTGAAATCCTTGTGGTCTGCGGTTCTTTGATTATCAAGTTCACTTATACCCATTTTAGCTCTCAGAATCATCCGCTTTGTGGCCTACCTTTCCCTTGTTTCTAATCTTTCAACTTGTTCAATGAGCGACTGCGGTGTTGGAACATCAGTGCTCTATGGTTCTTTGGTAGTGACTGCTGCCAAGATCTGATCTACATTGCCTTGAAGATTGAGGAATTCTTTCCTTAAGACTGCCATCTACTTTTTCTTCTTGGGCTTAGGCTTCAAAGTGGAATGTTGAGATCCACTTGATTCTTCATCTTCAATTACCAAGATAAAATTATCTGAGGGAAGAGGTTGTTGAATACTGTCAAGGTTATCATCATCAAAACTGAACATGGGTGTTGAACTGATCTCAGTTACGGTGCCATCATCATTTGAATCGTGATCTTCATCATTTTGAGGAGGATTAGAAGGGACAACCATATTCTCTATGTTTTGATCTTGTTGAACAGTAAGCTCATTTGAAGACATCCATTGCTGAATTGCCAAAATATCGTGAACAGTTTTGGCATTATTGAACATTGTAGCCCAATATTTTACTACAAGTTGGAGAGACTCTTATTTTTTATGTTGTTGTTCTACCTCTTGTGCCTTTCTTGCTTTCAATGCTCTTTTAAAAGCTTCAATTTTTCATAATCCCGACTCTGTTGTTGGATGATACCAAGTCCAAGAGTCATCCAAAGCATAACCATCATGTCCTTGACACACCGAGGTGCCCTCGGGTTCATGGATCCTTCCACGTTTGTGCTCATAATACCTAAACTGCTTGACTGTAGTGTAGGTGGTACAGGGTTTCCAGAGCTTCCTCGTCTCCTTGAGCTAAACTCAAGTTTGGTCTCTGCTCTGTTCTGGAAAGGGCTGAGAAAGAAGTGCCCTTCGGTGTAACATGTGTATCTAGTGTATGTGTGACCCGAAGAAAAATTGAGCACAACTCCTCGGGTTCAAAGACATGTAACCGTGATGCCCTGGAGACTGTAGGGCGACTAGTAACAACTGGATCCACTTGGGTTACGATTGGGGTTCTGTCTCCATCATGAGATGAAACAGATACACTTTCTGTATCTGAGTTGTAAGTTGGGGCTCTTTTGGGTGAGTCTACGGTGACTCAAATGGTTGCATGAGTCTTTTGAGAGACTCATGCACGTGCGTTGGATCACATTTGGCTAGAACTATGGATAATCTTTATTTCTTCCTCCTAAAAACATCTTGGGATTCTGAGTGCTCATTTTGATGTTCATCAATGACATTGACTGGAATATCATGAGCTTGGGAAGGAGAAAGTGGGACTGTGGGAGTAGTCTTTGTGGTTTTTGCCTTTCTGTTCTTTGAGGGAACAACTACCAATTTAACAATGATCATAGGTGTTTTTCTTGAGATAACAAGCGATTTAACCCTTTTTGATTTTGGAGGTTGGTCATGTGATGCGGTAGAATGACTTGCTTTTAAAGGTTTTAGTTATGGATCTTGGACTGCAGTGAGCTGACTGGGTCTTGGCAGGGAAGAGTGATATGGGGCAATATCACTCGTAGCCATTATATGGTCAGGTACCTCTACGGTAGTGAGTCCAATGGACTTCAAAATGTACATTGGTAATCTACAGATGGGACCAAAATTAGTTTGATCTTTGGAAGGGTTGTACCTCTTGAGATCACGAGCTGGGAATAGGTTGGTGGCATTGACCATGCTAAGATTAACATCCTTGTGGAGATCAACTAGGCATAGTGACCAAAACCTTGAAAAGGTCAATTTTGTCATGCCATATTTTGGTGCATCCTTGGAGATGTATTGAAGAAAATCATCCCAAATGATTTTCCAATAATCAACAACGTTTCGTGTGAAGATAATCCACACAATGTCAAGGGTTTGTTTGTCCATATTATTAGTCCCTCCTATCCTGCCTGAGATACTCTTGATCACAAAATGGCAAACAAACTACCAAACCGCAGGCAACTTGCATTTCTTAAACTCTCCTACGCCTTTGAGCTTTTCCTGATATCCTATCTGATAGAGAGTAGAGAACACATCTGTTGAGCTTGTAGTATAGAACTTTTTTGAAGGAAGGATCATGAGATTGATTGCAGACAGGTACTTCTCTTTGGTCAAAACCACCATAGATTCATCGACTAGATTCAGATGAACTTCATGAGGATTGTGGCTAGGTCTGAATGCCGAGAAAGCATATTTGAAGAGAACTACCAATGGAACTGCTTTAGTGAATGAATCGAATGCACCAAACAATGGGTGTGTTGGAAGGAACTTGATCATTAGTTTAATGGCTTCATTTTAAGATTGATGATCTTCAAATATCCCTCTGTAATTGCTTGCTACAATCGAAGATGTGAGGTATTTGATAGTTGAATCAGACCATGCTGGAAGAAATGAGCCTGAGGCCTCAGATGGCTTCTTTGAGATGTCGAATTTCACCATGATTTCAGAAAATAGTTTGAGAACTTGCTGGAAAAAAGGTTTTTAGCAAGAAGACGAAGAGGATGAATGAGTTCGTTGAAAGAATTCGGATAGCGTAAAAGCTATCTTGGGAAGAAATGGGGAGGGGGGTTGTACCTTTGTATTTCAAAAGTTATTAATGTTAATTAAGTTACAATTGTTAAAGTCAAAAACCCTTGGGTTTTTATCATTATCAGCTGAATTTAAATAAATCAATAGAAATTTTGATTCTGGAAAAGGTGGGGCATTAAATGTGTTGTAGGTCCATCATGACACGTCGGTTAAATGTGGGGTGTGATGTGTTTTTATCCGTTGTAAAAATGGGGAATTGGAACGGATTAGACCCAAAGGTTGCGTAACATGACTGGATTTCTTTTATAGAAAATTGATTTTTGGATTTTTATCCAAAACTAGACCCGACTGAGGAAAGTTTCAAGGATGAATGGAAAAAGTTATGTGTGACAAAATGAATGTTTTGAAGAGCATGTTTTTGTTTGTAATGATCATTTAGTAGCACACATGGACATTTAAACCACTTGAGAATTAATGTCTGAGGGTTTAGTGAATGTGTCTGCGGTAGCTGAAGCTGAAAACAGACTAGATGATGAAGGTTATAAATAAATGAAATAAAGAACCTCGAGGAGTATATGGATCATATGTGTTTTCAGCATACCAAGTACACTGAGAATCAGATATGAAAAATATACTAATAATTTATTCAAGAAAGGAACCGTAGAGTAAATTGCTTCAAGAGTTTTGTTTTTGAAAAGAAAAGAAGCAATCTATTCACCCCCGAAGACCTGAAATGGTCTACGGTACTTATCCTTTCAGGAAGAACGTCGGGTCTGGGTTCATCATTCCTACAATATCCAAAAATCCATTTAACTTTGTGGAGTCGAGTGCCTTGGTAAAAACGTCAGCTATTTCTTCGTGAGTGGACACAAAAATAAGTTTGATGTTACCTTTAAGGATGCGGTCTTTGATGAAGTGATACCGACGTTCTATGTGTCTTGTCTTTGAGTGATGAATATGATTATCAGAAATCGCTTTTGCACTCTCAGAATCATAATAGATGATTACCCACAACATCCTGTAACCGTAGTCCATAAGTTGAGTCTTCATCTAAAGGACATGGGAACAACAGCTGGTTGCGGCCACATATTCTGCCTCTACGGTAGACAAAGAAACAAAGTTGTGTTTCCTTGATGACCAGCTAACTAATCTTCCTCCTAAGAACTGACATCCACTCGAAGTGCTTTTATGATCGAGTCTGCACCCGACATGATCTGCATTTATGGAAGCTTTAAGACTGAAATCATTACCTGCAAGGTACCAGAGACCCATTACTTTACTTCCCTTTTGGTATCTGAGGATCTGCTTGACCACGGTGAAGTGAGATACTTTAGGCTTAGCTTGGTACTGAGCACAAAAATCCGTAGCAAACACAATATATGGTCTTCTAGTAGTGAGGTACATCAACGATCTAATCTTTCCTTGGTATGTGATCAAATGACTCTCTGGTAGGGTAAATTGAGATTTTATACCCAAAGGCCATCAGGACCTTCGCCGAGGAGCAATTGTCCATTGAAAACTTCTTCAATAAATCAGTGGTATAATTTTCTTGATGAATGAATATCCCTTTAGGGACTTGTTTAAGTTGAAGTCCTAGAAAGAAGTTGATCTCTCTATTCATGCTCATTTGAAACCAACTTGTCATGAGCCTTGCAAATTCATCCACCATACCCTGATCCGTTGATTCGAAGATGATATCATCCACATATATTTGAACTGACATAAAGTGATTTTCATTTGCTCATCTAAATAAAGTGGGATCAATAACACCTCTTTTGTATCCTGAGGTGACAAGAAACATAGAGAGAGTCTCATACCACGCTCTATGTGCCTGATTTAGACCGTATACAGATTTCTCCAAGTTGTAACAGAGATGTGGAAATTCTAAGCTTTCAAAGCCTGGAGGTTATTGCAGGTATATTTCCACTTTTAGTTCTCCATTCAGAAAAGTACTTTTTACATCCATTTGATGAACCTTGATGTTTTTATGAGCAGCATATGCTAAGAAGATACGTATGACTTCCATTCTTGCTAAAGGGGCATATGTTTCATCATAGTCAACACCCTCAAGTTGACTTTACCCCTTGGCGACTAATCGTGCTTTGTTTCATACCACCACACATGATTCATCTAGCTTATTCTTGTACACCCATCTTGTACCAACGATTGTGTGGCCTTTCGGCTTAGGTACCAATTTCCAAACTTTATTTTGTTCAAATTCAGCAAGTTCCTCTTGCATTAAAATGTTCCAATCAGGCTCCACGAGTGCCTCTTTTATGTTTCTGGGCTTAACAGATGACATGAATGCTACATAATGACAATGGTTATTTAAATCAGTAGAGGAACGAGTTTGAATACCTGAGGATGGGTTTCCGATGATTTGACACAGTGGGTGATCTCATGTCCAAACGTGTAGCCATGATTGTTGATGGTCTACGACTTCAGTTGAAGGGATATCCTCTACGTCTGAGGACTCAGTGGTTAGAGAAGGTAGCTCCCCCTTGATTTGAGAATAGGCCGCAGATGAGTCATGGTATGTTGGAATGGGGTCTGCAGTAGGTAATGGAAGTTCCCCCTGAGTAGTAGATGGGAGTTCCCCCTGAACCGATGACGGTTACTCCTGGACAAGCGATGTTGGTTCCCCCTAGACTGATGAGTAATGAACAATCCGTGGATCACTACTTGTATCAATTTTTTCAACTTCTTCTTTATAGTATTCAAAAATGGTTGATTTATTGGTTGGTCTGCGAGTAGGCACTGAATCAGTACTTTCAACTATGGGAACCTTTATGGTTGTTACTTCCAAATGAATTGGTCTTTCCCCCAAAACCGACGAGGTGGAAGTATTAAATGATGTTCCTTCTGAAAAGATAGGTCCACATACTACGGCATGTTGTTGTTGTGCCACCGGAGACACCAAAATTTCTGAGAGATACGTTGTCTCTGCGGGATCAAAGAGGTCATTATTGTTAACTTCTACTATGTTCAATGGACCCGAGGATGTGGGAATATCGCTTTCCATAATTTACTTTGTTTCGGTGGAAGAAGCATTGATGCGGACGTAATAGTCATCAAGTTTGACATCAAAGCTTTCGACTATTAGTCTTGTACGTTGTATGAGAACCATGTATGCAACTTTGTTGGTTGAGTAACCTAGAAAACTGCATTCATCTGACTTTAGTGAAAACTTGTTAAGATGATCCTTGTTATTAATCACAAAACATATGCAACCAAAAATGTGAAAGAATCGAATGTTGGGTTTTCGATTGTCGAGATCTTCATAGGGAGTCTTGTTGAGGCGTTTACAAATGATGCTTTGATTTTGAACAAAGCATGCAGTTGTCACTGCTTCGATCCAGAAGTAGAGAGGAAGATTGGAAAAGTTTGTAGGAATCTGAAAGTGAACCTCTAGGAATCGTAAGTCCAAGTGATAATTCCGAAGTCAGCATGAGTTCTGAAGTGAAGACTATTCTGGAATCTGTCCAAACTTGGAGAAAAGAAGATGAGGAGTTCAGTAGTGAAGACATTCCGGAATGGACATTATGTCTGGAATGTATGTTGATCCGATGTCGTTGTTTTTTGTCTCTTTGTGTATTACTTATGTCTCTTTGCATGATTAGACATTTCATAGGACTTGGTATGTTTGTCAACTTGGACAATCAGCATGTAAGAGTTATTCCTTTTATCTGGTCCTATGTGTGTTTATTGGTTTGTACGATGTTTCACTCACTCCTATTTAAAGGAGCTTTCAATGCAAAGTCAAAAGACGGATCATTCACTCGCTCTTGGCAATTACTAAGTTACTTCAATTCTCTTTCAAACATTCTTCTTGTTCTTCATTTATTAACTTTACATTGATCTTTTCGTCTCATTCTTCATTTATGACTTGATCAGTTGTTGAATATATTAACTCATACTTGACTGGTCTATCCAGGCTTGACTAGAACATTTATTAGCATGCAGACATTGATTTTATGCATTCACTCAAGGTTTGAGTTTTCAAACCTTGTCCCTGCGCATCAGATCTATTTGTTCTCTCAATTGGTATCTGATCTTGAGTGGTTTTCCTTTGAATCCATAAGATCATATTATATTTGGTTTGAAATTACCTTGGTATTTCAACCATTTCTGTGTAAAGGATAAAAGTTATTCTATATACCACTTTTGCTTGAAGATATCTTAACTTCAATGGCTGCTTCTAATCCTCAACAAATTATTTCAATGCAAATCGCAAATAGTGTGGGTGGCCCTACACGTGCCCCATTGCTAGTTGTGGAAGAATATGATCACTGGAAAGTTAGAATGGAAAGATTTTTACTAGCCAGAGAGAAAGGAGAAGAAATTTGGAGATCCATCAAAGAAGGTCGTCATGTTCCTGTAAAAACAGTTGTGAGAGATGTTGTTGCTCAGCTTATGGGTCAAGATGAAGCTCGTCTAGCTCCTCTAACTGTTGATGATATTGAGAAGTTTCATGTTGATCAAGTTGCTTTGTCAGAAATGGTGTTTGGTGTTCCTCCTTCACTCTTTGAGCACATCAAGTTGTGAAAATCAACAAAGAGATTTGGGACACTCTTCAAGATCTGATTGAAGGTTCGAAAAATATGAAGTATAAGCATCTCACCTCAGTGGTCAATAACTTCGATACCTTCATTACTACTTTGGGTGAATCAGTGGCCTTAGCCTCCAACCGTTATTGAAACGTGGTCAACAACATTACTGCTCATGGGATTGCCCGAACTCCCTTAGAATACGATCCCAAATTCATAAACAGTCTCGGCAAAGGATGGGGAAATGTGAAATCTTGTCTCCAAAGTAATGGTTCTTTGAAAATGTTAAAGCTCTATCAACCTTTTGATGAACTTCGAGGACACGAGTCTAACATTGCTCAAACCATAAGAGAACTCTTTGGAGGCCCTCTTGCTCTTGTCAGTTCTTTCAAACCAACCATTCCGAACTTGTCTACTTCGGACCCTTTCAAACCCATTGTTCCATCTGTTCAACCCTCCGCAACCATCTTACCCACACAAAACTATCATGTTGATGATTCTAAAGCCATGGACTCTGAACTCCGTTTCCAATAGGAGTTTTCTCTACTCTCCATCAAATACAAACTACCTTTCAATCCCTCTTACAAACCATACCAAAACCGATTGCATGCTCCTCACCAAAACAATCCTCAACCATATTCAGCTCTGGAACCTCAACTAACTTCGGAGAATCCTTCTACATACAAACCAAACATCACTAAGCCAAACTCTACTTTGGAACCTTCTCATAATCCTAAATCTGACAAACCGAAAATTGTGTGTCGTAAGTATGGACATGCAAACTACTTTGCTAAAGATTGCCTAGTTGATGCTCCGTAGAAACCAAAGATCAAGGATTCTGTTTACTACGTCCGAAAAGCTCAAGAGATGGAAGAAAGTGAAAAAGCCATTGTAACAACGGCATCAAGGGATGTTGAAGGATATTGGTCATCCGGAGATGATAATGACATGGTAACTGGAAGAAATATGTTCTTAATGGCAAGGCAAACTGTTGAATGTGATGAAGGATATTGGTCATCTGGGTCAGAAGATGAAGATGATGTTGTTGAACCTCACTACTACTACATGGCCACCAACGATCCACCTGGTCGAAGCATCGTTCAGCAGGTAAAATCTATGATTACTGATAATAATTTTGATTTGTCTCTCTGTGAACCTTATCTAACCCATATCCAAACAAATATGAGCACCATCTGTAAATCCTATGAGTCTACCGTAGAAGCTAGTGAGAAGGAGTGTGAATTAAATTGTCTTAGGTTACAGTTTGAGGATAAAAAATTGAAAATCGAGTCTTTAGAGCGTGAGCTTGTAATGTCAAAAGATGAATGTATCATTTTAAAAGACAAATGTGAAATCACCTATTCTGAAAGAAATGTCTTCATTTCTAATAACAAACGTCTCAATGCTAAGATAGATGCTTTGCATAATTCTATAGACATGCTTGAAGCGAACGAATGGATGACTCATAATTTTCGTCATCCATGGTCTAAAGCACCTGGTATCGGAAGCAAGTTTGCAACACCAATTGCTCGTCCCTTGAAGGAATTGCAAAACCTGACATTCATGGGAGAGGTTCCGAACACCAAACATTTGGACACCCCTGTTTCTCCCTTTTCACCTCTTCATGAGACCACAGACCACTTTGTATCGTTAAGTCTTGAGTTCCAACCCATTGTTGTCAAGTGTCTCGATTCCACGCCTCTTCCACCTCTGAAAATCCTGGACCTGAATCGGACCACGGAAGTTCAACATAGTGTCTCAAATTGCTTAGATTACGTTTCTACGCATAATCATCCGAACAACTGTGTTGTTGAAGAAATCATTCCGGTGACAACTGAAACTATTTATGGGCATCCTTAGATGACAAAGTTGAAAATTCAAGTTGTGTCTCCTCTGGTTCTTGCGAATCGGCTTCCTTAGTCGTCTCAAAAACAAAATTGGTTCCCATTAACCCTGAGTTTAGTAATCCATCCACAGGACAGACTTCAAAATCCTCGTTTCATCCTAAGGGAAAACCAATTCTAAGTAGGAAGGATATTGTAGATCCCAAAGTGGAATCTCGAAATGCACATAAAAAGGAAGTTAAGACTTGATAAAATTATAGGTTCCTTGACAACTCCAAAAGGAGTGTATCTTGGAATTCCCATTCATCAACCAATAGTCAAAACTCCTTCAAACCCATTAAGATCCTCAAGAGACCTGATTCTCTCAATCCTGTAGAACCCAAGAAAGTAGACAGTATTACTCCGCCTAAATCTCATGTGAATGCCATGACTGTCCAAAAAACTTCTCCTCAGAATGTTTCATCTGTTTTTTTATTGCTAAATCTGATGGCAAAATTTTAAAACCTAATCTTTCATCAAGCAAATCAACAACTGCTAAGTAAACAAAATTTTCAAAATCTTCAAAGGAAAGTCTTTTGTGGAAAGTCAAATCTCACATTGATGAAACAACAATTCTGGAGGTTCCAACTGTTTCCAACGCTTCGGAAGTCCATAGTCCAAAGAAGACTGTTCGCAACCCCCAAGTCATTGAATATGACTACTGGATAGATGAAAAGACATTAGCCTTCTGTCTGTTTCCAAAGAACTCAAAAAGTACCATCAGGAAATACAAAGTTGTTCCGAAGTCACAATCAAAGTCCAAAGCCCGTGCCTATGTCGCAAAGTCTAACTTAGAGCCTAAAAACTCCATCACTCACTAATTTTGCAGGCACTTTGTGCTTCGGAGCAAGAAACAATATGGTATATTGATAGTGCTTGGTCCATGCACATGACGGGGCAGAAAGACTTTCTGTGAGATCTAAAGCTTTCTCCAAACGCTGGTTACGTGTCATATGGCAACAAATCCAACTCTCAAATTTGTGGTTACAAAATTCTCACAAATGGAAACTTCTCTATCTCAAATGTGGCTTATGTAGCTGATCTGAAACATAGTTTGATAAGTGTAGTGCAGCTCACTGATTCAAATCGACGTGTGGAATTTTGCAAGAAGTACAGCTTTGTAATGACTGAAGACCAGAAAGAGTGTTTAATAAAGTCACTTCGCAACAAGAACATGTACCCGCTCGACATCAACATGATTATTGGTAAACCACAACTCTGGCTTCTCTCAAAAGTCGTTCCTGACGTCAGTTGGTTATGGCACCGAAGACTCGCTCATCTGAACTTTCAGTACATGAATGATCTTGTATCCGGTGAAATGGTGAGAGGCTTACCTCTTCCCAAATTTGAAAATGATCATTTGTGTGCTGCTTGTGAGTGTGGAAAGCAATCGAAGAAGGGTCATCCTGTTATCATCGAAAAATCCATCTCAGAACCATTGGAGCTTCTATACATCGAAATACATTCTTCTGATTGTTGATGACTTTACAAGGTTCACTTGGGTCTTCTTCCTAAGGCTGAAATCCGAATCAACCTCGGAGCTCATCAATTTTATCAAAGGAACAGAAGTTCTTATCAAAATCCCAGTTAAGAGAATCCGAAGTGACAATGGCTCGGAATTCAGTAATTCCACCATTGAGAAATTCCTCACCGCGAAAGGAATTGACCACAACTTCTCAACTCCTTACACTCCACAACAGAATGGTGTAGTCGAAAGACGCAATAAAACTCTTGTTGAAGCAGCTCGTTCCATATTAAACTTCACAAATCTACCACTCTACCTCTGGGTTGAAGCTGTATCAACTGCCTACTTCACTCAAAATTGAAGCATCATCAATCGATGCCTCAACATGACACTATACGAAGAAAAGAATGGTTTGAAACCAACAATCTTGTTTCTTTATGTTTTTGGATTTAGATGCTTCATCAAAAACAACTGAGATCAGCTTACCAAGTTCCAACCTAAAGCTGATGAAGCCATCTTCCTTGGGTACTCTTCTAAATCAAAAGTTAACAGAGTTCTTAATCGAAGAACTCGTGTTCTGGAAGAAAAGCTTTGATGTTACTTTCGATGACTACTTTGTTCGGAATTCTGGACCAACCCATTTTACAACTCACATTATGGAGTCCGATGCTCCACCGCTAGGATGTCCGAACCCGCAAACAATTCTTGAAGTTGATTTTGAAACTCTCTTTGGAACTTCCGAAACAGCCCTTGATTTGGAATCTCGAACAAGTCCAATCCCCACTTCCATCTCTCCTTCGGAAGCTCCTGTCTCTCAAAATGTCTCAGGTTCAATCCCAAGCCTCCCTCCATTTGATTCTGAACTGTTTCAACCTTATCAGGTTGAGGGGGAGAATGCTCATCCCTCTCTTGAATCAAATGTGGATGGCTTTCTAGATGCAGCTGCTGACTTCAACGACTCCAATCCTATCAACATTGATGAAAATGAAAATTTCTTTAAGATCCCTTCTGATGATGATGTCAACCTCTCCATTGCAGAAGTTCATGGGGAGCATCATCCTCATGTTCAAACCATTCAGGGGAGCAACTCAATCCTACTGTTGATATCGGATTGACTGTTACACAAGAACTCCCAAGGTTACACGTCTGGACAAAGGATTATCCTCCGAACCAAGTAATCGGAAACCCTAACGCTGGTGTATAGACTCGTTCTGCTACAAGTATCCAAAATGAATGCTATTTCTCGGCATTTATATCCATGGTTGAATCCAAATCTATCAAGGAAGCATTAGAGCATGCTGACCAGATTACAGCCATGCAAGAAGAATTGGTAGAATTTGATAGAAATAAAGTATGGACTCTCGTGTCTCCTCCTTAGAATCATTCCATTGTCGGTACGAGATGGGTATTTCGCAACAAGCTAGATGATGCAGGAGTTATTATTTGAAATAAAGCAAGATTTGTGGCAAAAGGATTTACTCAGATTGAAGGGCTCGACTACGATGAGACCTTTGCTCCTATTGCACGTCTTGAAACCATCAGAATCTTTCTTGGTTATGCTGCTCACAAAGGCTTCAAAGTTTACCAAATGGATGTTAAGAGCGATTTTCTTAATGGTGAACTTGACACTGAAGTATATCTTTAACAGCCCCCCGATTTTGTTAATCTCTCCTTTCCAAACTACTGTTACAAACTCCGGAAGGCATTCTACGGTCTCAAGCAGGCTCCTCGGGCATGGTACGAGACCCTCACTGACTTTTTCAAGCGCTCCGGTTTCCAAAGAGGAATTGTAGATCCTACCTTGTTCCGAAGATCAAATGGAAAGCATCTCATGTTGGTTCAAATTTATGTGGATGACATCATTTTTGGATCTACGGATTCATCTATGGTTGTTGACTTTGCTAAACTAATGATCAATCGTTTCCAAATGAGCATGAATCGAGAGTTAAGCATCTTTCTTGGCCTCCAAGTCAAATAGACTAACAGTGGAATCTTCATTCACCAAGAGAAGTACATATTGGAACTCCTCAAGAAATACTCAATGGACACATGTGCCTCCACTATGGTACCAATGGGCTTAGGACACAAGATCCATGCCAACCTTTCAAGTGTACCATTTGATGAAAAGAAGTACCGAGGAATGAGAGGATATCTGCTCTATATCATAGCAAGTCATCCGGATATCATGTTTTCCACATGTCTAATGCCAGATTTGAAGTCAACCCAAAGATGTCTCATCTCTTGGCTGTGAACCAAATTTTCCAATACCTCAAAGGTACAAAGAGTCTCAGAATCTGGTACCCAGCAAATGAGAGCTTCCTACTTCAAACATATTCAGATTCAAACTATGGTGGTATTCAACTTGATAGAAAAAGCACATCAGGTGGCTGTTAGTTCTTAGGTGGTTGTTTCGTTAGTTGGTCATCCAAGAAACAGAACCGTATTGCACTCTCTACAGTCGAAGTCGGACACATTGCTGCTGCTAGCTGTACATCTCAGGTTCTGTGGATGAAATCTCAACTTTTGGATTATGGTTACCGCTTTCAATGCATTCCTATTTATTGTGATTCTCAATGTGCCATTGTGATTTCACACAATCGAATTCAGCACTCAATGACTAAGCACATTGATATAAGGTACCATTTTATAAAAGATCATGTTCTAAATGGTAACATTTAACTCATTTTTGTTCCATATAATGATGAGATTGTTGATGTCTTTACTAAGGAATTAGACAAAACCCAATTCAATGGTTTTTTGAACAAGATGGGTATGATGATGCCAGATCCTCGGTTCTTTCAAGAGACTTGTTCTCTTTGATGGAACTATTTGAAAGAAAATTAGTTCTGTTAAAAAAAAGCATTTATCATCTTGGAACTACTTTCTGTCGGAAGACATAGGATCATTTCACTTGTCTTGATCTCTGACCATCACTTGAGTTTTAACCTGTACAGTTCATCCTGATTATTTTCTATTTAAAGTCCACATAGTCATAGTGATCAAATTTTCATCTCGGAATATACTTCATAATGGCATCCCCAAATTCCACTCCAGAAAGGTATTGCATTCTGCACTTCGGAAATTTCAAAATTCACTCTGGATGTTTTTCTCAAATCTTATTCCGAAATGTTTTACAAATCATGTTCCGAAAACTTCTTCAAATCCCTTCCAGAAATTCTTTAAAATCTCTATTGCGGTATTTTGCTCCGAAATCATAAACTTTTTTTTGGAATCACAATCAATTTTTAACTCCAGAGTTGAATTTCTTTTTAACCAGAAACTCTCTCCAGATTATTTCCCATTTTGGACCATTTTTCAAAAGACCATGTTCCGGAGCTCAATTCTTTATCCTTCGGATCTTACACTGTTCGAAACTGCTCATCCGGAATTCCAAAGGTTTATAAGGCGAAACGTTTTCTACTGCAACAGTTACTTGGTGAGGATCCTTATCCAATATTCCTTGATTTTCGTGTCACAACTACACGTCTTCAAAAGCAACCATCCAATCGTAGTTTGGGTTTTCTATTTTAAACTTAAAACAACACTACATTTCCCTTCCCAAGTCAACTCAACCTCCAAAAGCCGTTTTTCATTAATGCAACCCGGTTCAAATCGGGTTGAAAATTCAGACCCTCATCATTACCATCCTTGAGCCGACCCATTTCCCTTACCTATATATACCCATCATAAACCCACTTTTACCTCTTTACATGCTCAAACCCTCCAAATCTTCAAATTATCTCAGTGTTCATCATGTTCTTCAAGCACTCATCCGTCTGCAACAACGGCCTCCAAATCTTTTCCACAGAAAAATGCACCAACTGCCTTCACTCCCAAGAAATCGATTGCAACGAAGAAATCTTCCAAGGGACCATCATCTTCTATATAGTCTGAACCCTTTCTCAGGGATACAACTCTGTTGTTTTCACTAAACCCTATGGATGACGACGAATCCATTAGAGTTATGATCGAGTTCATAGCAAACCATCCCATCTCCATTCCTCTCACTAAAGTCCCTAAACCACCTCTTCCACTTCATCATCTCCACAGGGCTTTCACAAGAATCAAAGAGGAAGACGGTGTATTGGAAACAAAAATCATTGGTGACAGAATCATACCCATCTACAAGTCGACGTTCCTCAAAGCAATCGGTGTAAAATAAAACCCCACGGGTTTCAAAGTTCAAGAACCCACTACAGAAGAGTTTCAATTTTTCTTGAATCACATAGGATACAACCAAGACTACAAGGCAAAAGACTTCAAGAAATCAGTCGTTTCCAGACTCTGTACCATGCTGATGCATATTTTCATTCGAGGACTTTCCGGAAAGCACGACGATACAGATACTCTTAGCAAGGACTAGCTATATGTGGTTTACTTCATCTAATCCGAACGCGATAATGCGGTTGACCTTCCGGAAGTGCTATGGCAAGACTTCTGTAAGTTTGCCATCAAGAGAAAGGAAAATGAGATTTCAAGCCCCAGGTTCTGGGCTCTAACGATTCAACAACTCTTCAAGGAGCTTTCCGAACCTCTTCATGTACCTGTGATTCCTCCAGAGGTATGCATTTCTTTCAAGGCTGTTAAATCATATAGAATTCCGGACCAATCCTCTTTTGGTTCTGTCCGGAGGTTACCTCAACATATGTTGGATATCATCCCTTTCGATTCTATTCATTTACAAAAACATTTGGAGACTTCGACTGTGTTTGACCCAACACAGTTTGCCCCAGTCCCCATTGAGCCCATTTCGGAAGTGGCTATGCCAACATCTTCCAGACCGAGGAAGACCAACAAGTCCGCCAAGATGAAAACTTTCCCTAATAAGTCAAAGCCAAAAAAGAAATCCAAAGTCAGTTCCTCTTCTCAACAGGAAGGACCTCATGACATTCAAGCTGATTCTGGCCATCCGAACACCCCTCCTTCCCACTCATCCGAGGTAACCCTAGGTGATTCAAAATCACAAGTATACACTCACGGGGAGTCTCCACATAATCCATCCTCACCTTCTCAAAAAGGCATTACTGGTGTTGAACATAGTTCCTTGCCCCCTGGAACACACCCAAGTGTCACATTTGATATTCCTATTGTTTCTTCCTCACTCACAAACATCGGAACCCATGTTACGGACCCTAAGCATTCCAAAGTTGGAGTAGTCCCTCCGACTTCGGATGCCACAACTGGTTTAATACCCGTAAGGTGTACAGGACGACCAGGAGTTAACAATCCCAAGTGGGAAGATTATATGAACAGGGTTGTATCCAGACGTCCAGATCTTACAAGAGCTCAGGTGGAGGCCACGCTTATTTCAATGAGTAACAAAGCTATTCAAAGCAATCTTCCCTACGTTCCTCCCACTGATGCTGATGCCGACGAAGAGCTTGTTTCGGAACAACCACCAGTCAACCCTTACAACTACTTCATCCAAACCGATCTGGATGAAGAACTCTCTGAAGAAGTTATGCTAACTGATGAAGGAAAAACGGTTCTGGACATAGATATGAAGTCTCACATTCAAAGTACATTCCTTTGAACATCCTTCTTGCATAAAAGTATCTAATCTAGACATAGATTCTTGATATCCAACTTCCATTTAAGGAAACATTTCCATATTTTCCATATGACCACCCATTCTAAATAGAGTCCTATCTATTCATAATAATGTCAATATGGTCCATTTGTTACTATACTTCCAACTGCTCACGAGTGACTAATCCTTGTCAAACCTTAGATCGTCATTGACAGTTGTTTAATTATTTTAGTCAAATCCGGTTCTAGTCCTTTTTCCCTCTTAATTCCCTAAGCATTTGGAAAATTTAGAACTTTCAAATATTTCAGCATATGCAATTAATCCTATATCTGAAGCGTATGGGACATGATTCATAATGAAAAACGTGATACTTTACCAGTTTCTTGCTATAATACTGTCATATATAAAATTCCCTTATGTTGAATCTTTTCAGCAAAACATTTATATATTTCCTTTGACTAAATTTGATTAAAATTTCTCGATCTAAGCTTTTAGATTTCAAATGAAGTATAATATTCTCTCCCTTAATTATAGTAGAACAATTTTTCAACCCTTGCAACTTTGCGAATTGAAACTTTTGTTTTCTATAATTAATATTGCTAACCATAATAATCAGGCTCCGACTAACATGATAATTATATTCAGCATAACACTTATGCTCCCACTAGCTTTGACATGTATTCAGAAATTAACTGAACTTCTAGAAATCAATGCTTGTTGACTTTCTTACAAAAGTTCATATTTATGATACTAGATGTTTCGATAAGCCTTTATCTAAGCTTCTCAAACTCATACATCTTTCCTTAGATAACTCACATGTGTGTCTAAACCATTTCAGAACCTACAACAGTAAGTCCCGAATGTTCAGACTTATTTCCATTTCTCACAATTCGAAAATTGAAGAGGAATGTCGTAATCATAATTTAATTTGAGAATGCAAATATCACAATTGCTATCTCTTTAAAATCTCTCATAGTGAAAGCATTTCCTCACAATCATTTTCATGAAATGGAGAGAAACCTTATGACACTTAGATTTTTTAGTGTATGTGTTCCTATCCACGTGAATTTTTCATAACTATAATCATAAGACAATGTTTGTGAGAAATCCAAACTCATATGGACTGAACTTGTTCATTCTTAATTTCTTGCTGCCTAGCAGCACAAGGGCCTACCATGTCTTCCAAGTTGAGTAGATCACCCATAAAAAATCAATGAACATTCATTGATTTAGGTGTTTTTGCCTTTATGCTTTCAAATGAGAACTCATAGAACTCACATGCATAGTCAACTCAAATGGAATGGCATAGAAACAAGAATGTGTCAACACGATAGGTTGTAAAACTTCAAGTCGTGTGCTAGTGTTTAAAAACAGGTTTAGTCTTGATTAGTACTTGAACCTTTTCAAGATCATTTAGACTCCCACTAACCTCTTGACATAAAAGATTCTCCAGTCAAGAAACATTCCTTCACAAACAAATATTCAAGAGTTGGTGCGGATTCTTACCAACACAGACACTTCACACAATTGGTCCTAGTTGGTCTTTATCTTATCTAAGACATCACAACTTACCAATTTCAAATATGTAAGAGTAAGAAAAATTTTCTACTCCGCATTCGATGAGTGTTATAAACCTTTTTAAGATGATGTCACTCAAGTCACAATCTTAAAGTATGACTCCAAGGCTCGATTTTGGAACGAAGTATGATTCACCTTTTGATTTAACCATTTCAACAATTTTCAATTCCTCTACTTAGCCATACTAGTGCACTAAGTTGTCCCTGGAGGATCAATTGTGATACAATTTCATAATCATTCAGACGGTCATAAAACATGATAGAAAAGTACTCTCCCTTATTTCCAGATTGGAGAAGCCTTTTATCTTTCTGCCTTATTGATTCTTCTTATTCGTTCTGCCATACATTGAAACTTTTCAATGATTCAGAATTACACTTAATCTTGTAAGTACAACCATATTTACTACACTTTTAGCAAATCATGACGAATACTCTTATCGTTCTTTGTGCTGGACTTGACCTAGTTCACAACAATGCGTACTAGATCCTTTATTTCTTCATTTGACTCACATACTTATGTGAACAAGGAATTAGTCTTAATTTCCCAAATACGAAGGTTCTCATTCATCATACAATACAAGTCGCATGATTCCAAGTTTCTGTCCAATTGAAACTTGGGTAATGAGAATCTTCCTTATTTGGTAAATTTTGACACTACCACAAACAACAAAACTAAGAATCACATCTTTTTCAATATTGCTATCAATAGAAACATATAAACATCAATTTTCAAAAATGTCATTGCAAGGATATATAAATAAGACAAAAACAAAATTTATTTTATTTATAAAAAACACGAAAAAAAACTTGTCCTTACAATGCAATATCAAATGAAAACTATGTTACTAAATATTCCAAAGCAATCTATCCTAACTCTTAAACAGCAGCTAAAAATCTGATCTACGAACAATGCAATCGAAATCCATTTCTTCGCAATCAAACTTAACTCATCCTTTAAGCTTCCTTTCTTTTCTTCGATCCTACAAAACATCAAAATGCAATCTTATCACATCATGTATTAACAATCTACAAATAAGAACTTAATAGAGTTAGATAATGGATTTTACCTGAATCAAAGCCATACATCTTGACTCTCCCATCTTTTAGATCACTAAGGTAGTCAGGGCAGCTTCGTAACCAACGCCCCTTCTCTTGGCAGTAGAAACATATGGACTCTTTTGGAATGGTACATGGGACTATCTCAGACTCAGCCTTTCTCTTGCATAGAGAAAACTTTTCTGGACTTCAATGTTGCCAATGCCCATAGAAGGTTGGGACATTGATTTACCAGACCAATTTGCTTGACCGGTCGGCCAAATCATTGTTGATTCATTAGCAATAAGCAAATAGGTAAGATCAATGAGGGCCACGTCGTCGTCAATCATATAGTACTCTCTAATTAAGTCATTGTTGGAATAGTGTCTAAGGCTGCAACTATATTAGGCAAGTATTTGACCCGGTTGTGCATGGTCCTTTTGGGTTGCCTTCCCCATAGCAACTTGATAGGATGATTTATAATGAGAGAAGAAATATTATTAATATATTATGAGAATAATACAAGGAATAATAATATTATTATTTGATTAATATAAGTCATAAATTAATTAGGAATTAATTTGGTGACTTAAAAGAGATTAATTAAATAGAAGTGCATAAACTGTCAATTGTATGATAATTGTACTTTGGGCTATAATCCCTTATGGATAAGGGGTGGACGGTTTTAGGGGCTTAGGATAGACCTAGAATTCGTCCAAGGCTTATCATTAGGGTATTGGATTGCTTAGGGCCTAAGTTATCCAAATAGGGTTTAAGGGTGAAACCCTAGGAGCCTTATAAGTATAAATAGACCCAAGAGGTTAATGAAATCGGTACTCTTGCCTTTGGAAGAACCCTGGCCAATTTCTAGCTCCCTCCCCTCTCTCTCTCTAATCATCATCTTGCTAAGTTGGTGTTTGTAAGCCATTAGAGGAGTGACAATTGTGACTCTAAGCTCCAAGGACAAGAAGATTCAAGCAAGCAACATAAGGTAATCTTCTAGATCTGTTTTTCTTATGTTATTACCTAGATCTATTGTTCAAAAGTCTTGGATTCAATGCATGTTCAATTAGAGAAACCTAGATCCAAGAATTAGGGTTTGTATGTGCACATAGGAATGTTCATATGGCCAAAACCCATTAGTGGTATCAGAGTCTTTATTGGTTTCTATTGAATTGATGCATTGGTTGCTTGTTTGTTGCTTGCAAAATTCAAATTTTGTCATTCTGCCTGATGAACTCGGCGAGTTCCATAGTGGATTCGGCGAGTAGGCCACAACTCGGCGAGTCCATTGTGGTACTCGGCGAGTTCGAGCGTCAGAAAGAGCTAATTTCGGGATTTCTTGCTATTTATCTTTTGGATACTTACCTTAATCTTAATAGGTCAATATAAATCCGATTTTAAGATATATTTGAGTATATTCTTGACCAAATTGAAGATATTTATCAATTAATTGAATATTATTTTCCATATGGGATAATTCATTAATTATTTTAATTAAATTGGTAAATTGTTTTGCAAGAAATAATTAAATAAATCAAATATGGATAATTATGTGATTAAATGTTAATTTGGATTATTTGTTATTTGATCCCCTATGTTTTGAAAAGTTTAAAACTTGCCCTCAAGATTTGAAATTTATGCTTTGTGATTAAAAGTTTAATTTAGACAATTTAAATTTCAAACCCTAGAATTTTACAAGTTTAAAATTCAACCCTATACTAATATAATATTACAAGATTAATATATATATATATATATATATATATATATATATATATATATATATATATATAATTAAAATGCTAGTCTTACCGTTAGTAGGCCTCATTCACGAAGCCGGTCTATAAAGTGGGTATAAGGTTGCGGCCTATAAAATGGCGCTTAATGGGTGTACACTCACACCCACCGCTTGCTTGATCGGTGGAGGGTCGTTAGCCGAACGGGTAGGATAGGGCAACCTCATCTCCTCATTAAAAGTATAATATGAAATACAAAGTAACTACATGTGTTTCAAAATTCCCAATCCTAGTTACTTTAGGAAAAGTGAATTGATGCAATCCCATGAAATTACACTTTGCACCCCTGCTAAGAAGTTAGTGGAGCGTGTGTGGTTTACCGGCACACTAATTGGTTCTAAGCAAAGGTGGCAAAGGGTGATTCATTGTTTATCATAGTTCGATGGAGCGTGTGTGGTTTACCGGCACATCGAATAGGTGATTGCTACAATGAAGGCACCGTGTGAATTTGCATGGTAATTCACACCCACTTTGTGATCCTCGGTATCCCAGTCACAAACGAGAGGGGCGTATCGAGATTTAAACATGCCATTGAAAAGTTCAATGAATCTCATCAAAACTTAGGAATTCTCAATACATTTAGAACTTAAAGTTAGGTTTTCATGGTGGAGAATTAGTGAATCACCATTCACTTATCTTCAAGTTGTTTGCATGTTAGATTACGGCATCCCTTTTCTAATATGTAAATATTGTTGTTGGATCCTAGCCCTAATTTTTCTTATTGGGTGACAATTAGGGATTCAAATTCTAATCTATCTTTGTCCTTTCTATTTATAGATGTCGAACGCGAACAACGCTGCTGCTAGCTCGTTCACATTGATGAGCCTTTGCCAAAAGGTGACTTTCGATGGGACGAACTTTAGTGAATGGATAAGATACATTCGCACGGTTACTCGCTACGAGGACAAGGAGTATGTCCTCGATGAGAAGCTCGAGAAGATCAACCCAGAAATCGCTACTCCGGCTGAAATGACTGCTTTTGAGACTCATGAACGTGATGCGACGAAGGTTCATTGCATCATGATAGCCACAATGAACGCTGAATTCCAAAAGTCTTATGAGGACATGTATCCGTACGAAATGCACCAAGACTTGTTGGAGAGATACCATCAAAACGCAAGGCAGAAACGTTACGAGATTTTCACTAACATTGTCTCCGCTAAAATGGGACATGGACAATCTCTAACCGTTCACCTGCAAAAGATGCAAAGGTATGTCGATTGTATTCGCAAGTTGAATGTTGACTTTGGGGAAGACTTGGCTATCGACATGGTGCTTCACTTCTTGCCTCTGTGTTACAACCAATTTAGGATGACCTACCACATGAACAAAGAAGAGGTCACCCTAAGTAAGCTCCAAGTTCTCCTTAGGGTTGCTGAGAGCAACCTCAAGGACAAGTCTGTTGCACCAGCTCCCAATCCACCAGCTGCTCCTGTTTTGGCAATTGGGCAAGGTAGGGGTATGAAGAGGAAGGCTCCGTCTAAAAGCTACCGCAAGGGAAAGTCCCGAGATGGTTCCTCTTCTAGTGGGACCAAAGTTGATCATGCTAAGCCTAACCCTAACCCAAAGGAGGCAGAGTGCCACCATTGCCACAAAATAGGGCATTGGAAGAGAAGCTGCCCAGACTACCTGCAAGCCATCATGGAAGGAAAGATCATGCCGTCTTTCGCAGGTATATACACAATTAAATCTAATGATTCATCTCATGCTATTTCTTGGGTCCTCGATACCGGGTGTGGTTACCACATTTGTTCTAAATTGTAGGGACTAAGAAGAAATAGGGATGTGGAGCATGGAAGAATAAATCTAATCATGGGGAACAGAAGATCGTCGCCGGTGACCAAGATTGGAGTGTATTCTCTAGTGCTTAGGAATGGTTTATGTTTAGATTTGAATAATTGTTGCTATTCGCCAGAAATTGCAAGAAACATCATTTCATTTCATGGTTTGTTTAGACAAGGATTTAGATTTTCTTTTAATAATGAGAATGGTTCTATTTGTGCTTATCTAAATGTCTTATATTTTGAAGCAATACCATGTAATGGAATTTATGAAACTGTTATGATTGTAGATAACCTAGGAAATGATGTTTTATGCATGGATTCTTCCAATAGTATGGATAAAGCATCCGTGTGGCATTGTCGTCTTGGACATGTCAACAAGAAGTGCATAGCCCAACTCCAAAAGGATGGAGTGTTGGAGTCATTCGACCTTAGGGAAGATGACACATGCGAGTCTTGTTTACTTTGAAAGATGACCAAGTCACCCTTCACTAGCACATGTGAAATGGGTGAGGGTCTATTGGACCTCATACATACCGATGTATGTGGACCCTTTAGATCAACCACAAAGGATGGGAACCGCTTCTATGTGACTTTTACCGATGACTATAGCAGATATGGGTATATCTACTTAATCAAGCAAAAGTCAGAAACGTTTGAAAAGTTCAAAGGGTCCAAGAATGAAGTGGAGAATCAATTGGGCAGGAAAATCAAGATGCTTCGATCCGATCGAGGAGAAGAGTACCTAAGTCTTGAATTCCAGGACTATCTCAAGGAGTGTGGAATAGTTTCACAATTGACGCCACCTAGGACACCACAGTTGAATGGTATGGCAGAAAGGCGTAATCGAACCTTGTTAGACATGGTCCGCTCTATGATGAGTCGTGCTTCACTACCTATCTCATTCTGGGGGTATGCCTTAGATACTGCCGCCCATATCCTTAACCGAGTCCCTACTAAGAAGGTTGCCAAAACACCTCACAAAATGTGGACAGGGAAAGCTCCCTCGTTAGCACATATCAAGGTTTGGGGTTGTGAGGCTTTCGTAAGACGAGATACTCACGACAAGCTCGAACCTCGTAGTGAGCGATGTATTTTCATCGGCTGCCCGCATAAATCCTTTGGATATCTCTTCTATAGACCGAAGGACAATGTTGTCTTTGTTGCGAGGAGAGGAGTTTTCCGAGAGCGAGAACTCATAAGCCAAGGAGACAGTGGGAGGCAAATCGAGCTTGAAGAGATTCAAGAGTCGATAGATGAAGGAACCTCTACCGCTGGCACTCAACCCGAGGAGGAAACTCCGGTTGAACCGATTGACGAGTCATTACCTCTTAGACGTTCCGAAAGAGTTTGAGTTCAACCCCAGTTTTATGGTTTTCATATTACTACCGAAGGGGACACGTATATTAGTGATGGTACACTAATAAATTTAGATGAACCTAATAGCTATAAAGAAGCCATGGCAGGCCCGGAGTATGCGAAATGGAAAGAGGCAATAGATAGCGAGATCCAATCCATGTATGATAACCAAGTTTGGAATTTGGTTGATTATGTGCCCGGACGTAAGACCGTTGGGTGCAAGTGGATCTTGAAGAAGAAGATCGACGTGGATGGAAAGGTATACACATATAAAGCACGACTGGTTGCGAAGGGCTTTACTCAAACTCCCGGAGTTGACTATGATGAGACCTTCTCACCAGTCGCGAAGATTAAATCTATTAGAGTGATGCTAGCAATTGCCGCATTTCATGATTATGATATTTGGCAAATGGATGTCAAGACCGCTTTCCTTAACGGAAAGTTGGCTGAGGATGTTTACATGGCTCAGCCAGAGGGGTTTGTGGATCCGAAGCATCCAAATAGAGTGTGTAAGCTTGAGAAGTCCATTTATGGACTTAAGCAAGCATCTCGCAGATGGAATCTTTGCTTCGATGAGAAAGTCAAAGAGTTTGGATTTGTACGAAGCGAAGATGAATCATGTGTATATGTCAAATCTAGTGGGAGTATAGTAAGCTTCCTCGTTTTGTATGTCGATGACATACTACTCATAGGAAACGACGTCCCGACACTGCAGGAGGTCAAGTCCTGGCTTGGGAAGTGCTTCGCTATGAAGGACCTCGGAGAGGCTTCCTATATTCTGGGAATAAGGATAGTGAGGGAACGAAGTAAGAGTCTAATAGGACTTAGTCAGAATACTTACTTAGATAAAGTACTAAAACGTTTTAGTATGGAAAACTCGAAGAAGGGAGAATTACCGATACAAAGTAATGCCAAGTTAAGTAAGACTCAAAGTTCGAGTACCGAAGCTGAAATAGCAGAACTGAGCCGAGTACCATACGCTTCCGCAGTTGGCTCAATCATGTACGCTATGACTTGTACTCACCCTGATGTAGCCTTTGCTTTGAGCATGGTTAGTAGATATCAAGGGAACCCTGGCAGAGCCCATTGGATTGCAGTCAAGAATATCCTTAAGTACCTTCGGAGGACGAAGGAATGGTTTTTAGTCCTCGGAGGGAGTGATAACTTGAAGGTGCGAGGGTATAGTGACGCCAACTTTCAGACAAACAGGGACAACTACCGTTCGCAGTCGGGTTGGGTCTTTATCCTGAATGGAGGAGCAGTAACTTGGAAAAGTTCCAAGCAGGAAACTGTAGTTGATTCAACGTGCGAATCAGAGTACATTGCAGCGAGCGAAGCGTCGAAGGAGGCAATATTACTTTTATCCTAAGAGGGTAAAAGCGATATCTCGGCCGCTCGATGATTTGATATGACTTATGTGCCAGGCCCGGTCAGAACTGAATTGATGTGTTCAATTAAGTTCTATGTCGAATAAATCTGAGATCGAGAAACCAATTGTTGGACAAATTGGTTCCATAAGAATTGTCAGCATGATATCTAAACAGAGGACTATATGATCCCTTATCTAAAGGACATGATTGATAAGATCAGAGTTTGACAGTGTCTTTGGGAGATATGATTGCTAATCGGATTATACTTATATATAGTTACTAGACTTATCCAAGTGGGAGACTGTTGGAATAGTGTCTAAGGCTACAACTATATTAGGCAAGTATTTAACCCGGTTGTGCATGGTCCTTTTGGGTTGCCTTCACCATAGCAACTTGACAAGATGATTTATAATGAGAGAAGAAATATTATTAATATATTATGAGAATAATATAAGGAATAATAATATTATTATTTGATTAATATAAGTCATAAACTAATTAGGAATAATTTGGTGACTTAAAGAGATTAATTAAATAGAAAGGCATAAACTGTCAATTGTATGATAGTTGTACTTTGGGCTATAATCCCTTGTGGATAAGGGGTGGACGGTTTCAGGTGCTTAGGATAGACCTAGAATTCTTCCAAGGCTTATCATTAGGGTATTGGATTGCTTAGGGCCTAAGTTATCCAATTAGGGTTTAAGGGTGAAACCCTAGGAGCCTTACAAGTATAAATAGACCCAAGGGGTTAATGAAATCGGTACTCTTGCCTTTGGAGGAACCCTAGCCGATTTCTAGCTCCCTCCCCTCTCTCTCTAATCATCCTCTTGCTAAGTTGGTGTTTGTAAGCCATTAGAGGAGTGACAATTGTGACTCTAAGCTCCAAGGACAAGAAGATTCAAGCAAGCAACTTAAGGTAATCTTCTAGATCTGTTTTTCTTATGTTATTACCTAGATCTATTGTTCAAAAGTCTTGGATTCAATGCATGTTCAATTAGAGAAACCTAGATCCAAGCATTAGGGTTTGTATGTGCACATAGGAATGTTCATATGGCCAAAACCCATTAGTCACTATATGAGTTAGGAAGTGATTGAAGAACCTAGTCAACAGCCAACTTCCTTGAGACATCAACACCCAACATCCTCAACATGTCAATGTGTGACTTCATCTATAAGATGTGTGCACACACAAACTTTTCATATCCGTGTCTTTTTTCCAATAGGGCTTTAGTGACATTGAACTTTTCAAGTCTTCGAACACGTGGGTCAGCGAGAATTATTGGAGGAGGTGGAGGAAGTGAAGCAGGATTTTCATTTCCACAATCCAATCATGGAACATCATCTTTATTTGGAAAACTCTTTCCAAAGGATTCGGGAAGATCATAGTTGATAGACTTTGACATCTACAAAACAGGAGAAATTCAAGTTAGTTAATTGAGTCCTTAATAAAACACATAAATGAGATATTAAGGATAGGACCCAACACAATATTCTTCAACTTGGAAGAGGGATGCTGTAATCCAGTTGCAGAATATTTGAAGGTAGGTAAATGACGATTTACCAATTTCCACCATGAAAAACAAAAATGAAACCTAAGTTTTAAACGAATTGAAACTCCTAGATTTTTTAAGATTCATCGAACTTTTCAATGTCATGTTTAAAGCTCGATTATGTCCTTCAAGTTTGTGACTGGGATGCCGAGGACCACAAACAAGGTGTGGACAACCATGCAAATTAGCTTAGTACTCTCGAAGATGTCAATCACCTAATCAATGTTCCGGTTAACCGCACACGCTCCATTGATCTATGATAATCTACGAGCTACCCATTGTCAACCTTAATTGGTCCCATATTAGTGTGCCGGTTAACCACACATGCTCCACTAACGACCAAGAAGGTGCAATGTGCAATTTCATGGATTAGCACTAATTCCAAATTATCGCTAAAGTAACTAAGATTTGGGAATTTATAAGAGTGTTTAGTTACTTCGTACTTCATTATACTTATAATGGAAGGTTATGTCATATCCTACCCGTTCGGCTAACAACCCTCCACTAGTCAAGAGTGCGGTGGGTAAGAGTGGATACTCATTCAATCATCATTGTATAGACAATTTCCTTAAACACCCCTTATAGACTAGCTTCGTGAATAAGGCCTACTAACGGCAAAACTGACATTTTACTTATACATATATAATATTAAACTTTTAATTTTATATAGTACAAGGGTGTATTTTACACTTTTAAAATATCATTTGGTTCAATCTATTAATAAATTAAACTTTTAGTTTGATTAATCTTAAACCATATAATTATGGATTTATTAGTTATGTCTTTTAATTAAACACTTAATTAATTTAATAAAACCATAAGGGTGTAATTTGAACTTTTCAAAGTACTAGGGTTTTAGAATTCAATATTTCAATATTAATACCTTTTAATTAAAATTTAAATTCCAAAACTTGAGGACAAATTTTGAAACCTTTCAAATTATTAGGGTTTAACTATTTAACTTTCAAAAACTAAAACTTTTAAGTTCAAATCTAAACTATAAAACCTCCAAGGTGTAAATTGAAACTTTTCAAACTTAGTAGGTCAAATATTTGACTCATAATAATCCTGTATTATCCAAATTTAACCAAAACCATTAATTTAGATAAGGATAATCATTCCAAACATAAAAAATCAGTTTTAGGCAATAAAAACGAGTTTTGGTAATTATCCTTAACAAAATTTGCTCAAAAAATCGAAAATCCTGTCAACAGCACCCTGGACTTGCTGAGTCCACTGATGCACTCGACGATTTCATGCAACTCGGTGAGTCCACAGATGGACTCGCCGAGTCGGCTTCGCAGAAAGCAAAAATTTGACTTTTTTATCCTTTGGCAGTTCACTTTTGCATCTATTCTACTAGAAAAACAACCTAGCCTCTGATATCACTGATAGATTATGAGCATAACATCATTCCTATGGTGTTCATACAACCCTAATCGCTTTGATCTAGGTTTTTCTAATTTGAACATACAACATTGAATACCAAAGCAATAACTATGAACTAGCATATAATTCGAAATTCACATATGATTAGGGTTAGAAACACTACATTGATTGTTATGTAGCAATAACAATCCCAATCCTTCTTGATCTTGACATCTGAAAGCCCAGTGCCTCAAATGGTGCGCCTCTAATGCAGTCACAAACACCACTAGCAACATGGAAGAACAAGAGTGAGAGGAGAGGTTCAAAATAGGCTATGGAATCTTTCTAGGGTTTCTAGTAGTCGATTTTGGCATGCCCAAAGGTTCCTTATATAGCTGAGCAATTAGGGTTTCAGTCAAAACCCTAATCCAGTTTCTTAGTCCTTAAGCAGGCCAATCCTCCCAGAATGCCCCTTAGACGATTTCTTTATGGACTCTCATATAAAATTCGTCCACTACTTCCTTGTGGATCCTAAGCCCAACTCTGTAACTATCGTATAATTACAGTATCAGTCTCCTTAATTTAATTAATCTCTTTTTACCACAAAATTAAGTCTAAATTAATTCTTGATCAATATTAATTAAACATAATGATTTCTCTTTTAATACATCCTATCAGATGCTATGGTGAAGGCAACCTAAAAGGACCATTCTCATAATCGGGTCAAGTACATACCAAAATAGTTATGGGCTTAGACACCTAATCCAACAAAAGAGTCATTTTTCAAAATTTAGGACCAGGCCAATTTCAATGCATCTTTGAATAATTTTGATGAGGTTATTAAGCAAGTATAAAAGGAATCTCCAAAGACAGTAAAATCATCCATGAAGACTTCTATGATATTTTCTACATACTTACCATACACCTTTGGAAGGTGGCAGGTGCGTTGTAGATTCCAAAAGGAATTTGTCTGTAAGCAAAAGCTCCAAATGGGCAAGTGAAGGTTGTCTTCTCCTGATCTTTTGGAGCAACTGAAATTTGGTGAAAGCCTGAGTATCCATCCAGACATCATGTAACAGCCCGGGATCTCAGGTATTGTTAAATTATGTTTTTGGGGTGATTTAAGAGGGGACTCGGCGAGTTGGAGCCTAGACTCGCCGAGTAGGATCGCAGACTTGGTCGCGAGTTCGCGACTGGACTCGACGAGTCCAGATATGGACTCGGCGAGTCTACGCTGTTTAGCGAAAACCCTAACCGTTCAGGTTTGGGACGTATAAAAAGGACTCATTGGCCGTCATTGTTCATTTTAGCCTTCTGAGAAGAACCCTAAATCGATTGTGTGCATCTGGAGCAAGGATTATAGGCCATTGTTGATCATAGAAGAGTTGTTGTGCAAGGAAGAGAAGAGATTGGCTAGAGGAACAGCAAGGGAGTCACATTCTGAGGCTTGGGGACACAGAGAATACATCATCCAGGTAAGAATTCGAGTATACTCTGCTATGTTGATGTGATTATGGAATTAGGGTTTATGGAACCCTTTTTGTGAATAAATTGAATGTTAACCTAGTCCCCTAATTGATTGTAACCCTGTATTGGGACCTTTGGAGGTCCAGAATGTCCCATGTCTGTGCATTTCGGGAATTGATGAAGGTTTTGGATTGGAATCCTTATGCCTTAGTTCAAAATGTGAATTATGAATCATAGGGTGTATCATGAGCACTGAAATGAGGACCTTACATGGTGGATCAGCCTAGGAAGGCCAGACCTAGGAATGGTCGGAGCGGTTCTGACCTTAGGATGCAGTTTGAGCAGTTGCATGGCATGGACTCGCCGAGTTCGACGAACAGACTCGGCGAGTAGCTTGAAGATTTACTGGGACTCGTCGAGTTGTTCTTCAGACTCGGCGAGTTGAGTCGGGGTGGCCCCACGATTCTTCCAGGAGTAACTCGTCGGGTCAAGGAGGATACTCGACGAGTAGAAAGGGAATCTCAGAGAATTGGAGGACGTCTAGACTCGCCGAGTCGCCATGGCACTCGCCGAGTCCGGTCGAGTTGACCGTTGACCGTTGACCGTTGACCAGAGTTGATCTAAGTCTGACTTCTTAGGGATAGTCACACTTAGAAGGTATAAGTGTTAATGATAAATATGTGATGTTATAGGGAGGTTGTAGCTCGACGGATTGTGCACGAGTGATTTCAGGATTTGCTAACTTTCAGCATTCACGAGGTGAGTCTTCTCACTATACTGTACCCGGAAGGGTTTGACTGTGTGAACAGAAGGTCAGATATGATATGTGATATGTATGCTATATGTGGTAAGTTATTTGTTATATGTGCTATGTATGTTATGTGGGCCGGAAGGCAATATGTTATGGGCCGGAAGGCGATTATGTTATGGGCCGGAAGGCGTTGTGTTGAGGACCGGAAGGTCAGGGCCTGGAAAAGGCGTATGTGCGTAAGTTGTATATTGGGGAACTCACTAAGCATTTATGCTTACAGTTGTTATGTATGTGTTTCAGGTACTAGCGAGGACCGTGGGAAGGCGCCGGCGTGATCGGTACACACTGAAGAATGTTTTTATGATCTTGGGATTTAGACAGTTTGTATTTGACATGACACTTAAATTATTTATGCCTTGTTTTGAATGGAAATACTGTATTTTTAAAATGAAAAATTTGTTTGAGAATTTGCGTTGTTACACATCAATAATGTGACACCCTAACAAGTCTTACCCGCATCTGATCTATGAACAGAAGTGGAAAGTGATATTTTCGGGTGGCAACGCTTAATTTCCCTTAACCGATGCAGACGTACCATCCACTCTGAACTCGTTTTGGGACTAATTCTCCATCTTTATTTTCCACCATTTTCACTCCAGCTTTCTTTGGAACGACTTGAACTGGACTGACCCATTTGTTGTCAGATATCTAGTATATCATTCCAACATCCAAGAGTTTCATAATTTCCTTCTTAACTACTTCCGTCATTGATAGGTTCAGTCTTCGTTGGCCTTCTCTTGAAGTCTTAAATATTCTTCCATCAGTATTTTGTGCATGCATAAAGATGGACTGAGTCATTTTATATCAGCTATAGTCCACCCAATCATGTTCTTATACTTCTTCAGAATCCCAATTAGTTCGGATTCCTCCTTTTCTAAAAGTTTGTTGGATATTATGACTCAGTGTGTTTCTTTTTCTCCTAGAAACTTGTATGTCTGCTGTTCTGGTAGAGTCTTCAACTCGAATTGGGTGCTTGAACTACGGAAGGAAAAAGCTTGGAGTTAGAATTAGGTAACTTCAGAATCTGATTGTCTTACCTGATTTCCCTTTGCTAATCAATGCGGGCTGCCATTTCATTTACTTTCTTATCAAGAACATATTTTTCTGATAAAACATGGGCTGCATTAACAGACAAAATTTTGTGGAGCACTAAAGCTTGTGATTCTTTGTTAGTAATCCCAAAGAATTTAGCAGTTAATGGTTCGATTACATCAATGAAATTAAGATCTGAAACATCGTCCGGATAACGCATGACATCATGAAGATTGAAGTTGATAACTTCACCATCGTATTCCATGGAGAGGGTACCAACATAATGTTGGAATAGTGTCTAAGGCTGCAACTATATTAGGCAAGTATTTGACCCGGTTGTGCATGGTCCTTTTGGGTTGCCTTCACCATAGCAACTTGATAGGATGATTTGTTAAGAGAGAGTAAATATTATTAATATATTATGGGAATAATATAAAGAATAATATATTGTTATTTGATTAATATAAGTCATAGAATTAATTGGAATTAATTTGGTGACTTAAAGAGGTTAATTAAATAAAGGGGTATAAACTGTCAATTGTTTGATAGTTAAGCTTAAGACTATAAATCCTTATAGATATATAGGGGACGGATTCTCGAAGCTAGGATAGCTTCAAAATAGTCCATGACTTATCTAAGGAAAGGATTTGGATAGCCTTAAGAGAAGATTATCCAATTAGGGTTTAGGTTGTAACCCTTAAGGAATCTACAAGTATAAATAGACCCTATGGGCAAGGGAAATCGGCACCTCACCTAAATTAAGAGAACCCTGGCCGATTTCCTCCCCTCTCCTCTCTCCTAAATCATCTGCCTTGCTATTGGTGTTTGTAAGCCATTAGAGGAGTGACATTTGTGACTCTAGAAGCTCCAAGACCACAAGATCAACAAGGAATTCAAAGGTATGGTTCTAGATCTGTTTCAATGTTGTTATTTAACCTAATTAGCCATTAGAAGTCTTGGATTCAAAGCATGTTTAATTAGAAAGCCTAGATCCAAGCATTAGGGTTTTGCATGCGCACATAGGAAAGTTCTTATGGCTAAAACCCATCAGTTGTATCAGAGCCTAGCTTGGTTTTCTTTAAATTCTTTCTTGATTTACTGAAACAAACCTGCAAAATTCAATTTTTTTGTTTCTGAGTCATGGACTCGGCGAGTAGGCCTGACTCGGCGAGTCCCTTTGTGCACTCGGCGAGTCCAGGCGTCAGGAATGGCCAGATTCGGGATTTTTTTTCATAATTATCTTATGGAAACTTACCTTAATCATAATAGATCAATCTAAATCCGATTTTTTGATATATATGAATATTATCTTGATCTAGTTAAAGGTATTTATCAACTAATAAAATATTTAATTTCCTTATATGGTAATTAATTAATTATTTTAATTATTTTGGTAATTATCTTTCAAAGAAATCTTGAATAAAATCAAATATAGATAATTAGGATATTAATTGTTAATTGGAATTATTTGTTATTTGATCCTCTATGTTTTAAATGTTTAAAACTTGCCCTCTAGTTTTGAAATTTATATTTGTGATTAAAAGGTTTTAATTTAGACAACTTAAATTTCAAACCCTATATTTTAAAAAGGTTTAAAATACAACCCTATACTAATATGATATTACTAGAATAATATATATATATATATATATATATATATATATATATATATATATATATATATATATATATATATATATATATATATATATATGTATAACTAAATGCTAGTCTTACCGTTAGTAGGCCTCATTCATGAAGCCGATCTATAAGGTGGGTATAAGGTTGCGGCCTATAAAATGGCGCTTAATGAGTGTACACTCACACCCACCACTTGCTTGATTGGTGGAGGGTCGTTAGCCGAACGGGTAGGATAGGGCAACCTCATCCTCTCATTAAAAGTATAATAAGTAATACAAAGTAACTACACATTTTTTTAAAAAATTTCCCAATCTTAGTTACTTTAGGAAAAGTGAATTGATGCAATCCCATGAAATTACACTATGCACCCTTGCTAAGAAGTTAGTGGAGCGTGTGTGGTTTACCGGCACACTAATTGGTTCTAAGTAAAGGTGGAAAAGGGTGATTCATTGTTTATCATAGTTCGATCGAGCGTGTGTGGTTTACCGGCACATCGAATAGGTGATCGTTACAATGAAGGCACCATGTGAATTTGCATGGTAATTCACACCCGCTTTGTGATCCTCGGTATCCCAGTCACACACAAGAGGGGCATATCGAGATTTAAACATGCCATTGAATAGTTTCAATGAATCTCATCCGAACCTAGGAATTCTCAATACACTTAGGACTAATAGTTAAGTTTTGTGATGGAGAATTAGTGAATCGTCATTCACTTACCTTCAATTTATTTGCATGTTAGATTACGGCATCCCTTTTCTAGTATGTAAATGTTATTGTTGGATCCTAGCCCTAATTTTCTTATTGGGTGATAATTAGGGATTCTTATTCTAATCTATCTTTGTCCTTTTCTTTTGTAGATGTCGAACGCAAACAACGCTGCTGCTAGTTCTTTCACGTTGATGAGCCTTTGCCAAAAGGTCACCTTCGATGGAACGAACTTTAGCGAATGGATAAGGTACATTCGCACCATTGCTCGCTATGAGGATAAGGAGTATGTCCTCGATGAGAAGCTCGAGAAAATTAACCCCGAAGTTGCTACTCCCGCCGAAATCACCGCCTTTGAGACTCATGAGCGAGATGCTACGAAGGTACATTGCATCATGATTGCCACCATGAACTCCGAATTCAAAAAGTCCTACGAGGACATGTACCCGTACGAGATGCACCAAGACTTATTGGAGAGATACCACCAAAACACGAGACAAGAGCGTTATGAGATTTTCACCAACATGATTTCCGCTAAGATGGGTCATGGAGAATATCTTACCGTGCACTTGCAAAAGATGCAAAGGTATGTCGACCGCCTTCGTAAGTTAAATGTTGACTTTGGAGAAGACTTGGCGATCGACATGGTGCTTCACTCTTTGCCTCTGATGTACAACCAATTTAGGATGACCTACCATATGAACAAAGAAGAGGTCACCCTAAGCAAACTCCAAGGTCTCTTGAGGGTTGCTGAGAGCAACTTCAAAGACAAGTCTGTTGCACCGACTCCCAATCCACCTGCTGCTCCTGTCTTGGCTATTGGTCAAGGAAAGGGAAAGAAGAGGAAGGCTTCGTCAAAGAACTATCGCAAGGTCAAAGCCCGAGATGGTGCCTCTTCTAGTGGGACCAAAGTGGATCCCGCTAAGCCCTGTCCTAACCCGAAGGAGGCAGAGTGCCACCACTACCACAAGATAGGACATTGGAAGAAAAGCTGCCCAGAGTACCTGCAAGCAATCAAAGAAGGAAAGATCAAGCCATCTTTCGCAGGTATATACACAATTAAATCTAACGATTCTAATCATGCTATTTCTTGGGTTCTTGATACCGGTTGTGGTTATCACATTTGTTCTAATGTGCAGGGACTAAGAAGAAGTAGGGATGTGGAGCAAGGAAGGATCAATCTAATTATGGGGAACAGAATATCGTCGCCTGTGACCAAGATTGGAGTGTATTCTTTAGTGCTTAGGAATAATTTGTGTTTAGATTTGAACAATTGTTGCTATTCGCCAGAAATGGCTAGAAACATCATTTCATTTCATGGTTTATATAGACAAGGATTTAGATTTTATTTTAATAATGAGAATGGTTCTATTTTGGCTTATCTAAATGGTGTCTTTTACTTTGAAGCTATACAATGTAATGGAATATATGAAACTGTTATGATTGTTGATAACTTAGGAAATGATGTTTTGAATATAGATTCTTCCACTAGTATGGATAAAGCATCCTTGTGGCATTGTCGTCTTGGACATGTCAACAAGAAACGCATAGCCCAACTCCAAAAGGATGGAGTGTTGGAGTCATTCGACCTTAGGGAAGATGACACATGCGAGTCTTGTTTACTTGGAAAGATGACTAAGTCACCCTTCACGAGTACATGTGAAAGGGGTGAAGGTCTATTGGACCTAATACATACCGATGTATGTGGACCGTTTAGATCAACCACGAAGGATGGGAACCGCTTCTATGTGACCTTTACCGATGATTATAGTAGATATGGGTATATCTATTTAATCAAGCAAAAGTCAGAAACCTTTGAAAAGTTCAAAGAGTTTAAGAATGAAGTGGACAATCAATTGGGCAGGAAAATCAAGATGCTTCAATCCGATCGAGGAGGAGAGTACCTAAGTCTTGAATTCCACGATTATCTCAAGGAGTGTGGAATAGTTTCACAATTGACGCCTCCTAGGACACCGCAGTTGAATGGTGTGGTAGAAAGGCGTAATCGAACCTTATTGGATATGGTTCACTCTATGATGAGTCGTGCTTCACTACCTATCTCTTTTTGGGGGTATGCCTTAGAGACTGTCGCCCATATCCTTAACCGAGTCCCTACTAAGAAGGTTGCCAAAACACCTCACGAGATGTGGACAGGGAAAGCTCCCTCGTTGGCACATATCAAGGTTTGGGGTTGCGAGGCTTTCGTAAGACGAGATACTCACGACATGCTCGAACCTCAAAGTGAGCGATGTATTTTCATCGGCTACCCGCAGACATCCTTTGGATATCTCTTCTATAGACCGAAGGACAATGTTGTCTTCGTTGCGAGGAGAGGAGTTTTTTCGAGAGCGAGAACTCATAAGCCAAGGAGACAGTGGGAGGCAAATCAAACTTGAAGAGATTCAAGAGTCGATAGATGAAGGAACCTCTACCGCTGGCACTCAACCCGAGGAGGAAACTCCGGTTGAACCGATTGACGAATCCTTACCTCTTAGACGTTCCGATAGAGTTAGAGTTCATCCCCAGTTTTATGGTTTTCATATTACTACCGAAGGGGACACGTATATTAGTGATGGTACACTAATAAATATTGACGAACCTAATAGCTATAAAGAAGCCATGGCAGGCCTGGAGTATGCGAAATGGAAAGAGGCAATGGATAGCGAGATCCAATCCATGTATGATAACCAAGTTTGGAATTTGGTTGACTATGTGCCCGGACGTAAGAACGTTGGGTGCAAGTGGATCTTCAAGAAGAAGACCGACGTGGATGGAAAGGTATACACATATAAAGCACGATTGGTTGCAAAGGGCTTTACTCAAACTCCCGGAGTTGACTATGATGAGACCTTCTCACCAGTCGCGAAGATTAAATCTATTAGAGTGATGCTAGCAATTGCCGCATTTCATGATTATGAGATTTGGCAAATGGATGTCAAGACCGCTTTCCTTAACGGAAAGTTGGCAGAGGATGTTTACATGGCTCAGCCAGAGGGGTTTGTGGATCCGAAGCATCCAAATAGAGTGTGTAAGCTTGAGAAGTCCATTTATGGACTTAAGCAAGCATCTCGCAGATGGAATCTTTGCTTCGCTGAGAAAGTCAAAGAGTTTGGATTTGTACGAAGCGAAGACGAATCTTGTGTATATGTCAAAGCTAGTGGGAGTATAGTAAGCTTCCTCATTCTATATGTCGATGACATATTACTCATAGGAAACAACATCCCGAATCTGCAGGAAGTTAAGTCCTGGCTCGGGAAGTGCTTCGCTATGAAGGACCTCGGAGAGGCTTCTTACATTCTGGGAAGAGAAAGAAGTAAGAGACTAATTGGACTTAGTCAGAATACTTACTTGGATAAAGTACTAAAACGTTTTAGTATGGAAAACTCGAAGAAGGGAGAATTACCGATACAAAGTAATGCCAAGTTGAGTAAGACTCAAAGTCCGAGTACCGAAGTTGAGATAGCAGAAATGAGCCGAGTACCATACGCCTCCGCAGTTGGCTCAATCATGTATGCTATGACTTGTACTCGCCCTGATGTAGCCTTCGCTTTGAGCATGGTTAGCAGATATCAGGGGATTCCTGGCAGAGCACATTGGATTGCGGTGAAGAATATCCTTAAGTACCATCGGAGGACGAAGGAATGGTTCTTAGTTCTTGGAGGGAGTGATGACTTGAAGGTGCGAGGGTATAGTGATGCCATTTTTCAGACCGAAAGGGACAACTACCGTTCGCAGCCGGGCTGGGTCTTTACCGTAAATGGAGGAGCAGTGACATGGAAGAGTTGCAAGCAGGAGACCGTAGCTGATTCAAAGTGCGAATCAGAGTACATTGCAGCGAGCGAAGCGTCGAAGGAGGCAATATGCCTGAAGAACTTCATCAGTGATCTTGGAGTTGTACCTGCCATAAAGGAGCCCATGGAGATTTTCTGTGATAACGGTTGCCTTGACCAAGGAACCGAGGGATCATGGTAGATCAAGACATATCGACAGAAAATATCACTTCATTAGACATCGTGTAGAAGAAGGACAACTCGTAGTGAAGAGGATATCATCAGAAGATAACCCAGCAAATCCGCTTACAAAGGGACTGAGTAGGGTTAAGCACTTGTAGCATGCTAGGAGTATTGGGCTGAAGGATGATATTAGCATAGATTAGATAGTATTAGAAACGTGTAATAGATAAATGTAATTAACATTTGATGATTAAATATAGGAGTTTTATTTATGAGTAATGTTACTATCTTATGTTAATTGTTTAACTATTGTTTCACTTTGCATGTTTTGACTTCCAGAATAATTGAGTTTATTAGGAATAATCGAATTATTCAAATTTTCCACAATCGTTCATATGTTGGAAGTAGATATGAATGAAGATTTTCATGAATTGGTGAGTAGATTGTCTAAATGGTTTTAGACATAGCAAAGGGTTGCTGCAACGTTCATGAGTGCTTATGAACTAGTTTTGAGCATTGGAACAAACCCGCGCTTGATGGAATCACCTTATGGAATATAATAAAAAAGGATGATCGCAAGACGATAATATCATATAGTCTTAAAACCTAGATATATGGTTTGTTATTTGTTAATTGATTGTACATTGATAATGCGAAAAACACATCAGTAACTCGGTGTTATAAAACGCATTGTTGTGTATAGTTGATTAATGAATAAGTAAATGCATATAAGTCGAAGTTTATCTGTAACTTTTATCTAAGAAGGTAAATGTGATATCTCGGCCGCTCGATGATTTGATTTGACTTATGTGTCGGGCCCGGTCAGAACTGAATTGATGTGTTCGATTAAGTTCTATGTCAAATAAATCAGAGATCGAGAAACCTAAATGCTTGACTAACCATTCCATAGGATTGTCAGCATGATATCTAACAGAGGACTGTACGATCCCTTATCTAAAGGACAAGATTGATTAGATCAGAGTTTGACAGCATCTTTGAGAGCTACGATTGCAAACCGAATTGTACTTGTGCATATAGTTACTAGACTTATCCAAGTGGGAGACTGTTGGAATAGTGTCTAAGGCTGCAACTATATTAGGCAAGTATTTGACCCGGTTGTGCATGGTCCTTTTGGGTTGCCTTCACCATAGCAACTTGATAGGATGATTTGTTAAGAGAGAGTAAATATTATTAACATATTATGGGAATAATATAAAGAATAATATATTGTTATTTGATTAATATAAGTCATAGAATTAATTGGAATTAATTTGGTGACTTAAAGAGGCTAATTAAATAAAGGGGTATAAACTGTCAATTGTTTGATAGTTAAGCTTAAGACTATAAATCCTTATAGATATATAGGGGACGGATTCTCGAAGCTAGGATAGCTTCAAAATCGTCCATGACTTATCTAAGGAAAGGATTTGGATAGCCTTAAGAGAAGATTATCCAATTAGGGTTTAGGTTGTAACCCTTAAGGAATCTACAAGTATAAATAGACCCCATGGCCAAAGGAAATCGGCACCTCACCTAAAGTAAGAGAACCCTGGCCGATTTCCTCCCCTCTCCTCTCTCCTAAATCATCTTCCTTGCTATTGGTGTTTGTAAGCCATTAGAGGAGTGACATTTGTGACTCTAGAAGCTCCAAGACCACAAGATCAACAAGGAATTCAAAGGTATGGTTCTAGATCTGTTTCAATGTTGTTATTTAACCTAATTAGCCATTAGAAGTCTTGGATTCAAAGCATGTTTAATTCGAAAGCCTAGATCCAAGCATTAGGGTTTTGCATGCGCACATAGGAAAGTTCTTATGGCTAAAACCCATCACATAAACATATATTTTAGTTATGGCAGTTTTTAAAAAAGGTCTCCCCAAAAGAATAGAACTGGGATTCGGTGAGTCGTCATCTCCCATATCTAAGATATAAAAATCAGTTGGGAATATCAGCTCATTCACATGGACCAGAACATCTTCCAACAAACCTTTTAGGTGTACCAATGAATGACCAGCCAACTAAATGATAACACATGTTCTTTTTAGTGGCCCTACCTTGATAGTTTTAAAAAGTGGATATAACAAAACATTTATTGAGTCGCCTAAGTCCAACATGGAGCATGGCACTGAAAGGTTCCCCAACCTGCAAGGAATGGTAAATACTCCTGGGTCTTTTCACATTAGGGGTAGCCTTTTTTGTAAAATAGCTAAAACATTTTTGCAAACCTTAACGGTTTTGTTACCTTTCAATTTTCTTTTTGAAGTACATGGTTCTTTTATAAATTTCGCGTATCGGGGTAGCTTTTTTATCGCATCAATAAGGGGAATATTTACCTCTACTTTTCTGAAGAAGTCCACAATCTCTGTCCTCCTTCTCTTTTTTATTTTTGTATTTTTCAATCTTGAGGGAAAAGAGGGAGGGGTAATTTTTACCTCAGCTTCAGCAGGTTTGACCTTTTTCTGCACCTCTTCAGTCGCCTTAGATTCTTGCTCCACTATAATTTCTTCTTCCTCATCTACTTGGAGATCTGGTCCCATGTGATTCCTACCACTTCTGAGAGTCACAACATAAGAGTTGTGCTTTGGGTTTTTCTCAGTATGAGATGGGAACTTTCCTTGTATTTGTGCTGCTAGTTTACTTATAGAGTTCGCGAGTTTTGATATCTGCTGCTCCATATTTTTGATACTAGACTTGGTCTCATTCTAAAAAGCTTGGGTACGGGTAGCAAGACTTTTAACAATGTCTTCCAGAGACATGCTAGAACTACTAGCTTGTTGTTGAACAGGTGGTTGTTGAAAATTGGTTGGATGTTGATTTTGCTGAAAAGGTTGTTGAAAGCCAGGTGAAGGTTGGTACTAATTTCTCTGCTAAAAATTTTGTGGGGGTCCTGGCTGGAAGTTGTTCTGGAAGCCTCCCCAAGCTTGGTTGTTGTGCGACTGACCGTATTGTATATTACTGTGCTTGATAACCTCCCATGGCTTGTACAAATTTAGTATCTTCCTGTAATATTGGGCACATGTATGTTGGATGCCCAGTTTTCGTGCATATCCCACAAGTTCTGATCTTTGGTTTAACACCTTTTTCTTTTGTAAGTAAAAGAACAACTTTTGTTAATTCTGAGTTATAGGACTGAAGGTGGGCATTACTGGTCTTCTTACTCCTATCAACTGATCTAGGTATAATTCTTCTTCATTTGCTGAGTGTTTTGATTCGATTGCCAGCTTCTCTATTAATGCTCGGATCTCAGTCGGTGTCATATCTACAAGCGAACCATTACTCGAAGTGTTGATCAGCCGCCTTTCGATTGGATTCATGCCTTCATAGAAACATTGATGTAACTGATAGTCATTGATCTCGTGTTGTGGGCAACTAACCAGCAACTTATTAAAATACTCCCAATAAGTATTAAGGGCTTCAGTTTCTCCTAGCATAATGGAAAAGGTTTCTCTATGGAGGTTGGATACTTTGGCTTCTGGAAAATATTTTTTTCCAGAAAGAGCTTAGCTAACTCGTTCCATGTAGTGATTGATCCAGAAGGGAGATCATACAACCACACTTTTGTTGGGTCTTGGACAGAAAAAGGGAATGCTCTTAACTTGATCTAGTATTCGGTTATAAAGTATGGATTCATCCTAGAACATACTATGTGAAACGCCTTGAGAAACTTCTGTGGATCTGTGTTCTCAAGGCCTTAGAAAGTCAGAAGCAGATTAATCAAACCAGACTTCAGCTCAAAGTTCTGAGCTTCAGGGAAAGTGATATACAAAGGTGGTTGTGTAACATCTTGTGTAGCCCACTCTCAAATAGTCTTTTCAGGATTATCTCTGTGTTCGCTCATAGTTGCTTCTATTTCAGGATATGAATCAGAAGGTTCAGGTGTTTTGGATTTGATGGAAGATATGGGTGAGTAATATTTAAATGGACTGTGGGAAGGTGAGGATGGAAGTGCTTTGGGAAAAGATGAGAAGGTTGTTTCAGGCTCGTTCAACAAGGGAGTGTATTGTGGATTTGTTTGTTATGAAGCTGGAGAAGATGTTGACGCGAAAAAATTCTTTAACTTTTTTTGCTGAAGTGCTTCTTTTCTGAGTGGCCTTGATGTCTTCTCAATATCCGGATCAAACTGTAGTCGAGTAATTGTATGTGTAGATCTTGGCATAAAACGATTAGTGTTTGTCGTCTCCCCAGCAATGGTGCCAATTTGTTAAAAGTGTGTCGCAATGCCTAACAAACTAATAATATAAATACAAATATTGCTCTAATGCACTAAGGGTTGGTACTAAAAAGTAAGGTCGAATCCACAGGGACACGTCCTGAAGTCTATGCCTTTCTTGCGTAAGGCACTCACTAGATTAACAGAAATCAAAATGGGGGCAGGGGAATTTGTTTACTAATTAAAACTAACTTTGATAGAAATATATATAAGAAAAACGTAATTTAAACACTAGAGAAAAATTCAGAAGGTAAATACAATTTTAGTTTCACGATGATTGTCATAATCATACAAATAACCTTCAACAAGATGCATGAATTGTGTACTGTTTAAACTGGTACTGAAAATCATTAATAAGCTCTAACAATTTTCTCTTACTAAAATTTTAATCAAAACAAGATCTTTGAGTTGAACTTTACTTTTTACTGAATTAACCAAATAAGCTCTTAATAAATTTAGAAAAATAATATTAAGCACATTGTAAATTCCTAGTAAAGTCCAATACTTCTTATAAGCTCGGAAACATAAAGACTTGTTTGGTCAGTTTATATTATAGTTAACCCTAACACATAATTTATCTAATATTTGTTACTTTTACAGATCAATATAGACAATTACGGATCTAAATGAATCATATAACTGGAATGATTTATTAATAATTAAAGTGGCCAAAAAAAATTGAACAAAATCAAAAGTTCAACTAAGCATAAAACTGATCATACTAAACAGTGAACACAATCAAAAATCGTGCCTAATGATTACTTGCACAAAAAGTCGAGTCGTTTATGAAACTGAAATCTAAGGTTTTTAGTCGGACATGGCTAAAAACGAATTACAAGAAGAAAAAACGAAACCTAATTGATGAAACCTACTAAACAAAATTAAAACTTGAATCATGTTCTTGAGATCTATATTTGACACTCAAAAATCTCTGAAAATCGCCCCTCAGTCGTCTGTAATCACAAATGATCGAAAGGTTGGGTTGTAAGTATGTTAAACAGACTTATTTATACGATACAAAAAATTCGATTTATAAATTTGATCGAATATATTTTGGCACGATCATATTTTTGGCTCGAATTCCAAGCTTTCTAATTTTTCTCGAATTTCCGACTCCGAAGACCTAATTTCATTGAATATTTTGGAAATTCGCTCGAATTTTTTTGCTTTCTTTTTCCTTCGACTGAAAATGAACTGATAGATCCTTAAAACATTAATTTGATCAAATTTATGAATAATTAAATCAAATTTATGGAATTATGACCAAATCATCGATTTTCCTCGATTAAAGCAGCTTCAAGCATTCCTCAGCATCATCCACTAGTTACAAGCTCCAAAGCTCCATCAAATGCATCCTTAATGTGTCGTATTCTCAATCCTTGCTAATTTTCCCTGAAAATCCTAACAAAAGTGAGTAGTATGGGCATTCTGCTAACATAATGAGAAACACACAATCTATAATAAAAAAAAGGGAAATATTTAGCATTTTATAAGAAAATAATGATCAAAACATGCCAATAGATGCATATAAAATGCATCTAACACGTAACTTAGGTTACACAGGGTGTAACTGCTGCTGACCAGAACCATAATCCTAAGGTTTTGAGCCCCTTTTAAGGGCTCTAACTTCTTTGAACCTTTCCCATCACAACCTCCATCACCTCATATCATTCTTTTGAAACCCTAGCCACAAATTATGAGTTTTGGAAGCATTAGTGTGATTTTATGTGCGTTCTTGAAGTAGAAGTCGATTCAAGAAGCAAGTGAGAGCTCCAAGTTTTGTACATACAGACATTGCACTTCATCACCGATCTTCATAAGGTATAAAGCTTACATCTTGATGTTCCTTTTTTTGGATCTATTTAGATCATGGGTTTTTATGCTTTTTGTACCATAATCTTGGTCTTTGTAAGTATGGGTTACTCCAGACCATTTGAATGCCTCCTTATGATGTTTTTGAGGCTATAAAGTCATAAAAATGAGAGTTTGGGCACTCTCATCCATCAATTCATGAGTTCTTAGGCAAAAAATTTCATCTTGGACTTTGAGTTTGATATTGTGTTCATATTGGGCATGCAAACTATTAAACTCAGATACTTTATCAATTAAGACATTCATTTAGATTAGATCTCAGAGTTTTAGTGTTTGGCTTGCTGTTTTGAGAGCTTAGTAGAAGTCTTTGGGATCATAGGTTGTACGCAAGGTGTAACCTCTTTACGCAGGCGTAGCTCTATGCATGACATAGTTTAGTTACACATGGCGTAAGTCAACTCAGTGTTGGTTGTTGACTTTTTGACCGATTTGACTTTTGGTCAACCATGTTGGGACTGAGTATGAGAAGGGAAATTGGTATTTTTCCCAAAGGAGGTTTAAATGTGAGCAATGACCTTTTTTGGTTAGTCATTTCCTTAATTGTTAATTAGGGTTATATTATTGATATGTTCAGCGAGGGGAGGCTTGATATCATCGGCTCGAGTGGGTGGTTTATCTTGTCTTTAGGATTGAGGTGACTATTCTTATTATACTATAAGATATTAGGTGTCGTTATGTGCTTGTTGTCTTTGTGATTCTTGCTCATATGATTGTATGTTATATGTATGTAGGGTGAAATAGACCCATTCGGTTGAAAAACACCGACTGATTTAGAATAGACTCAGGGGAGAAATAGACCTGTTCGGTTAAAAAACATTGATTAAGTTGAAATATAATCAGGGTGAAATAGACCTGTTCCCGTTATTCTTACTTTATGTCCCTAAAGTATCTAATTTAAGGGACCTTGCCTAAGGATTATCTTCGGGATTGAGAATAACGCTTAGGGGATTCCTCTGCAATATATGTCAGTAAGGCAACCATGATGGGGATGAAGTACACTCAAACTGTCTAAAATAGTTCGTAGTCATCATTTATACTCCGCTAGATGACTGGATCAGCTTTAACATCAAGGCCTCTCATCATTTATTTCATCTTTCATCATATGTTTGATCTACCCATCTTTACCCAACATGATTATATGTATAAAAGAAATATACAAGTAAAACATGTATAAATCGTTCATACAACAAACATATCAGGAACACAGATATTAGGCACATATAGCATGTAATTTGTATTAAATACTTCATATCTATGTGTAAGATAAAAGTAACTATGTACTCACTTGTTAAAGTGACGACTCGTAATTCGGGCAGCGCTTCGCTTCTAACAATTGTCTTTTCCCTTGACAAAACCTAGTATCATTATCACTAAGTCTTAGTCTATTATTTATTACGACTAATTATTAGTGTAGATTCATCATCAACTTAAATTCTACTTCAAGATCTATCAAGTAAGGATCAGTCAGGCAGGACAATTGGGAGGCAAGACCATTTCGGCATATAGCCTTTCTGAAATCCAAAAACCAAGCCAACGTGACAATTCTAGACACCTCTCCTGTAAGTATATCAATCAGTATAACAAATTTGAATCATTGATAAATCTTTTTTGTAGGTTCATAATAACAATAATGAACTTAAACATAAGTTATACTTAAAGTATGGTAAGCATAACTCACTTATAGGGGGTTTAGCAAGAAACCTGGCTCTGCCCGGGCAGAACTTCTGAGTCGAAAGCTCTTCTTCTCAGGGCTTTCCGGTGCTACGGGCTTCACTAATAACACATATGAGGTGCTAGGGAAAGGCTTAGAGGTTTAGGTGTGTATGAGAGAGAATTGGTTGAGAAGATGTGGAGAAATGAGTGAAAAAGGAGCTCTATTTATAAGCTGGAGGAGTGTACGTACTTTGGGCGTACTCAACACTACGTTGGGTGTACTTAGTATGTTGGGCGTACTCCATCCAGGTGTCGCCATCTCGTTCCATGTCATGGGGAAGAAGTTGTGGCCCAGATCTTGCCACATGTCACTCATTGGTTAATCCAAAAAATTAATTATCTTCTAAAATTCGTAACTTTCTCATACGAGATCCATTTTGACGATCTTTATATCCACGCATAGGTATCGACGAGTCTACAACTTTTGTTTAGACTATGTCGGCTAATTTTTTATTAGTTTTGAGTACTACAACATTCCTATGGTGCACATGCAACCCTAATTGCTTTGGATCTAGGTTTTTCTCAAGTTATAATTGCAAATAAATTTTCCAAAGCAAGAACCCTAATTCCAAGATATAAAATCGAAGTCTAATCATATTAGGGTTTAGATGAATACCTTTTTTGTTAGCTAGTAGTAACAAGCAATCTTCACTTCAATTCCTTGACCTTCGAAAGCCTAGTGCCCCAAGCGTTGCACCTCTAATGGAGTTACAAACACCACAAGCAAAGAATGAGGAAAAGGAGAGTAGAATTTCGGCTAGGGTTTCCCTTGGAAGTAGTGGCCGAAATTGAGGGGTCAGGGGGGCTTTAAATACTTGTGGCTGCTAGGGTTTCTAGTTGGAAACCCTAATTCTTGACTTAGGCTCCAAGCAGTCCATGACCCCCCTTTCTAGAAGGCCTTGGAAAATTTATGTAGGGCCTCCTACAGATTTCGTCCAACCCTCTACAAGGGAGTCCAATAGCCCAATATTGCAACTGTCAGTGATCTGCAATATCAGTCTGTGTACTTTTAATCAGTTTGTTTTAATCACTAAATTAATTCCAAATTAATTTCTGATCAATACAAATTAAATAATATTATTTCTTAATTAATATATTATTCTTATAATATATTAATAAATCACCAATTAACCACTTTCTCCAAAACTCATCCTATCAAATTGTTATGGTCAAGGCAACTCAAAAGGAACATGCTACTATCAAATCAAGTACATACCAATTATATTTAATAGCTTAGACACCTAATCCAATAATTTTGACTTTATTTTTAAAGTTATATTTTAAAAGGCTTAGACAGTTAAAGTCCGTTAAAAATTCATAACTTTGTCATCTGATGCTCGTTCTCGACTGCCTTTATATCGTTGAGCTCCTATTAATGAGATGTTCAATTCCTGTTTAGGTTGTGTCGTCTAAAAATCGATCGATCTAAATTTGATTTTCAGGTTATATACTGTTATGCTGAATCTTAGAAAAATCATAATTTCCTCTAACGAAGTCAGATTTGGACGTTCTCTATACGCATGCTCTCGGTTCAACGTGTACTGTGACTTTTGTTTTGATTGCTAAGGCTAAAAAGTAATTTGTCAAAAATTTACTTTTTACGATACGTAGGGTCGTGCTAGTTTAATCGCAAAACTTCAACGGTTCATAACTTTTTCGTTATAAGTCGGATTTTAGTATTCTTTACATCTCCGGAATCCTTGTCAAGACTACTTCAACTATCTTCAATGATATTGGGTCTAATTATTATTTTATTTTAGATGCATATTTTATTCTTATTTTATTATATTGTTATAAGCATGTATATTTCACATAAATCACATAATACTCAAATAATTCTTCTTCACTACATAAAATAGGTTACAATTGTTGACCCTAACTATTACATCATAATAATAATGCTTAGCCAGAAACACGGGCATTACATCTTACATTGACAATGATGTATCTTCTCAAGACCCAATTGGAATTTATGAAACTTTGGAATAATTAGACAAAGAATGATTTGAAAAATAATAACACCTCCAATGACTTTAATGGGTCTTTCAGGGGCAGTCTCGGAATGAGACTCACATAAATGAAAGTCAAAATGCTCTAGGGTTTTTTACCCCACCTTGATACCGATTCTTCTCTTTCTTCTACTCCACAAAACCAACCCGATGCAGGTCTTCAGCCACCTTCTGCCTCGATGGCAGCTCATGTTGTTATTCTAATATCAATTTCTATTGTAGTGTCGACAACAGCCTCTAGTACTCCTTATTCAGTTCCTGTTCAACAACCTCTCAAAAAAATTGCCTCAGTTTCGAACAAGTTGTCTTCTAATGGAGATGGTTCTTCTGATCAACTTCCTATTGCATGAGTTCATGCTAGTCAAGTGGGTTTTTCAAGAGGGTTTGGACGCGTTTTGGGTATTAATATTTCTGAGGGAGAACTTTCGCATCAATCGGGTTTTTCAAAACAATACTATTCTTTTATGGGTGACAATCATAATGTTTCATATGGATTTTTTAAACAATAATTCATTTTTAAATGAAATAAAAATAAACATTGAAACGGGAGAATCATTGGGGTACAATATAGATGGATGTTTGGATCATGTTAAAGAAATACTTCAAGGGCACGTAGCGAGGCAAAGAAGATTGTGAATTGTCTTTCTATAAATATTCAAGGAGCGGGCTCTTTAGATAAGAGGAGTTGGATTAGAAAATTATGTATCTTCATCAGGTTAATTTTATGACGATTCAAGAAAATAAAATGGAAGACGTTGATTTAGCTATAATCAGATCGTTTGGGGCAATTCTTATTTTATCCAAGTTTTCTCTCCTTCTCATGGAGCTTCGGGTGGTATCTTCATTATTTGGGATTTAGATAGTACTTCCCAGATATGGTTGCTATTAATGAGTAGCTTATTGGTATTGAGGCAGTATGGGTATGTTTGGTTCTTGTGTTATTTAATGTTGTTTATGCTATGTGGGAATAAACAAAAAAAGACATTTTTGGGATGATATTTCTCATCTTAGTTCCACTTTTTTGGGGGATAGCATCATTATGGGTAATTTTAATGAAGTTCGAAATGAAATGGAGAGATTGGGGTTGACTTTTAATCAAGCTTTTGTGAGAGTTTTTAATGACTTTATTGATTCTTTGGACCTTGTTGACATTCATTTTGATGTCCCTTATTTTACCTGGAGTGAAAAGTGGGGATCTAAATGTAGTAAATTTGATAGATTCTTGGTCATAAATGGATTTCTAGGCTCTTTTCCAAATCTTACAGGTCTTGTTTTGGAGAAAACGATCCCTGACCATCATCCTATTCTTCTATTGGAGCATTGGGATGATTATGATCCTACTCCTTTTCATCTTTTACATTCATGGCTTGATATGGACGGCTTATTTGTGGTTGTGTGAGAGTCATGGTCTAGTGATTTGTTGGGGCCAATCTCAGATATCCCTTGGGTTATTTTCAAGAAGAAATTAAAACCACTTAAATCTAATCTCAGGGGGTGGAATTCTAATAATCAGGAATAGCTAGCTACTAAAAGGAAAAACATCCAAGAGTGAAATGAGTCGATTGATTGTTGTTTAATAGGTGATGATGGGTTGGCTACTTTGAGAGAGTAGAGAGTTTCCTTATTAAAGGAAATGTCAGATCTAGACCACTTGGCATAGGTAGATCTTGTTTAGAAGGTAAAAATTTAGTAGAGCATAAAAGGTGATGAGAACTCAGGTTTTTACCATGGCCTTCTTAATCATAAGAGGTGTCAAATTGATATTTGGGGTCTTATGATTGATGAAGTTTGGGTTTATAACCCAATTCAGGTTAAGGATGGGTTTCATGCGTATTACCAATCTCTCTTTTTGGATAATACAACTTTGTGACCTTCGACATATGCCCTTCTTTTAGTACTATATCTTACTCTCATGTTGATATGTTGTAGTCTCCTTTTACCCTTGAGGAGATTAAAAGGGTAGTTTAGGATTGTGGTTCTACTAATGCCCCAGTCCCTGATGGTTTTACTTTTGGGTTTCAAAAGCATTATTGGGATCTTGTAGCGGATGATGTTGAGGAATTTTTCATATATTTCGTTCATCATTCTTCTATTCCAAAGGGGTGTAACACAACTTTTTTCACTATGATTCCAAAATAAGATATCTGAAGGTTGTAACAGACTATAGGCCTACTAGCCTTATTGGTTCCCAATATAAAATTATTGGTAAGCTTTTAATTAATTGATTAGCGGAGGTTATTAATATTGTTGTTAGCCTAGAGTAGTCTTCCTTTATTAAAGGTATGCATATTTAAGATGGTCCTTTCCTCCTCAATGAAGTGGTTGCTTGGACCAAGGTGACTGGAAATCCTTTGATGTTGTAAAGGTGGATTTCGAAAAAGCCTACGATTCTTTATCATGGGACTATTTATTGGAGATCATGCATATTATGGGATTTGCTCCTTTGTGGTGTGGGTGGATTAAAGAGTTACTGTCTACTACTAGGGATCTTTTTGGTTAATGGTTCTCTGACTGATGAATTTCAAATTCATTGAGGTTTGAGACAAAGAGATCAGTTATCTCCTTTTCTTTTTACTTTGGCGATGAAGGGCTTACATGCAGCTTTGTTTAGGGCCGAATTGGATAATTTTGTTAGGGGGATTTTTATTTTAGGGTTTGAAATTCTACACCTCTTCTATGTAGATGACGTTATGCTGGTGTCGTCTTTGAGATCCTGAAAACGTAAATCGTCTTATTCGCATTCTCTAGTGTTTTTATACGGCATTAACACTGAAAATCAATTTCTTTAAAATCAAGTTGATTGGTGTGGGTGTTCCTTTGTCCCAATTTCATAGTGTTGTTAACAGAATTATGTGTATAGTATCTGATCTTCCTTTTTCACATCTTGGAATTCCTATGGGTCAGTCTATGAGTCGTTTCTCTGCTTGGTACCCAGCTCTCAATTGTTTTCGGAGTAGGCTCTTGGGTTAAAAGGCCAAGTTCCTTTCGTTTGGAGGTCGTCTTACGTTGGTGAAAGCTGTTTCGAGATCGTTAGGGAGCTACATGATGTCCATTTTTCTTCCTCTTATTTGGTTTTTTCATATTTAGATGGTTTGAGGGCTAGATTTTTTGGGGGTGTAGATGTGGATGGGAGACGTGTGCATTGGGTTAGATGGGATAAATTCTTAACATTTAGGGATGAACGAGGTTTGGGTATCAGGAGCTTATTTTAATTCAATAGGGCTACGTTATTATGGTGGATGAAAGACGCATGTCTCTTAGAATTCTTATCCCTAAAATATAGCCAGCCTCTAACAGATCCTTCATTGCGAAACATTTTCCAAGCCAAGACTTGACCTCTTGCAAAGTTGGAATGTCGTTTCTTATAAGAAGTATATCATCAACATACAACACTAGGAAGGTTACTATACTCCCACTAGCTTTGACATATACACAGGACTCATCTTCACTTCTAGAGAAACCAAACTCCTTGAACTTCTCGTCAAACCAAAGATTCCATCTGCGAGTCGCTTGTTTCAATCCATAGATGGACTTCTCAAACTTGCACACTATATTGGGAAACTTTTCATCAAAAAAGTCCTCTTGCTGAATCATGTAAATATCCTTAACCAACTTCCTATTAAGGAAAGCGGTTTTGACATTCATCTACTAAATTTCATAGTCATGAAATGTAGCTATGGCGAGCATTATCCTAATAGATTTTATCTTAGCCACTGGTGAGAAGGTCTCATCATAGTCACCCCCTGGGATTTGATTAAAGCCTTTCACAACTAGTCGAGCCTTAAAAGTGTGTGCTTTTCCATCCATGTCGATCTTCTTCTTGAAGATCCATTTGCGCCCAACTATCTTACGACCTAGTACATTATCAACCAAATTTCAAACTTGGCTGTCATACATGGACTTTCTCTCGCTATCCATTGCCTCTTTCCATTTTGCTACCTTAGGTCCTGTCATTGCTTCCTTGTAGTTAGCAGGTTTATCCAAAATTACCAGTGTATTATCACTGATAAACATATCATCATATGTAGTAATATGAAACCATAGAACTCAGGTGACATTCTAACTCTACTGGAATGTCTAATAGGTAATGAATCGTCAACTGGTTTAACTGCAATCTCTTCCTCTGGGTGAACCCTTACGTCTTCATAGGTTCCTTCTGTAACATCCATACAATCACAAGAAATTTAAACTTTTAAAATCAACCCAAATTCATAAATGGTTTATAAATCATATTTTTCAAAACACTTCCAAATATCAGAGTCTCCCAAAAGCATAACTCATAAACAAAAGGATGTGTATGGTCATCCGAAGTACCTAAAACATAACCCAAAACATTAATCCAACGCTTAGTGAGCTCCCCCAAAGTACCACCACATAAACAAAAAAATAATAACAAACAACATGCATACAGAGCCTACAGCCTGACTGGAACACCACATCGGCCTTCAGACTATCTGGAACGCTCACAAAACCTTCAGCATGACTGGAACGCCTCACCAGATCTTCAGCCTATTTGGACCGTTCTCTAGGCCTTCGGTCTGACTGGTACGCTTCTCAGTCTTGCAGTCTTTCCAAGACGCACTAGGTCTCTTAGCCTTCAGTCTACACTGGTCCGTCTTAAGCCAACCACACAACATGTCGACATATACATAATAGATAAACATACATATAACCATTCAACAGACAATCATACAGGTCTTACAGATCACTAAGCATAACATCATCCTATTTACCAGGATACTGATCTAGTACATCATTATAGCAAGATAACATACTATCACATAACAGGATATCTAATTCAATGGGTTGGCCTTGGTGCCTTCGACTCGCAAGTACAGTGAGGAAAACACACCTCAGAAACTGGACAAAAGTTTATGAGTTCTCGACTCCAAATCTCAGCTCGAATCGACATCTATTCCAACCAAATGACCAAAATCAATCAAAATCCCAAAATACCCTTAAGGTCAAACTTGGTCAAACTCAAAGTCTAACTGGTCAAACCAACTGAGTCAACCCAGCCGAGTCAAGTCAGAGTGAGTACGCGGGGCATACTACGATGGTACATGGGGCATACTTTGAAGGTACACTGGGCGTACTCGCATGTTGCCCACCATCGGGGTGTTTCACCTCGTACGTAGGGCGTACTCCAGGTACACGGGGGCGTATTCCCAGAAACCTCAAAACTCAATAATTGCTTAATGGCTTAAGCACTTATGTCCATTTTTCAAATCCATAGTTAAAATACCCTCAAGATTCATAAATTTTCCAACTTTATGACTTTTCATGTCCATTAAGACCTTAACTCAACTTCTTAATCAGTTAAGACCTTCTAAATGATGCATTGAGCAAAACCAACCACTTGGAATCCATTTTTAAGACTAAAGACCCATACAAGGATCTAAAAGGACAACTTAATGGGTCAAGAACATGTTATGTTCATGAATCATCATTTTGGGACCAAAAAGGTGAATTAAAGAGAAAAAACCTAGATCTGCATGATAGAGTGGTAAAGATGCAAGCTTTATACCTTCAAGATGTTGCAAACCAAGTAGAAATCCTAGATCCAAAGTGAACTCAACTCCAAGACCTTCTGACCACCTTTTTCTTTCTCCAAAACCACTCCAAAATCCTCTTAAAAGCTCAAAGTTTTCTATCTTTGTTGCTCTAGGTTGCTTGAGGGTCGAAATCAAAGGAGGTTGGGTAAGAAGAGGTTATGAGTCCATAAGGTTGCTTAAATACGAGTGAAATCCCTAAATTCGCATGCATTCCACATACGTACTGCGTACGAAGTGTACGCCCAACGTACTAAGGTGCACCTTAGTACACTTAGCGTACATACGTACGCATAATGTACTCCTCAATCGTAACTTTACCAAAATGCCACTAAGGGCCCTTTTGCACTATTTCTCACACTTAGGGACCAAAATGCAATATAATTCAATTATAGGGTCAAATTTAGAAGTACCTTATCATCGGGATGTTACACCTTCATCGTTTGATTCTTGAATCTCTTCAAGATCAATGGTGCTCCCACTGTCCTCTTTACATATGAGCTCTCTCTCTTGAAAGACTCCTCTTCGTGCTATAAAGATCATGTTCTTAGTAGATCTATAGAACAAATATTCAATTATAGGGTCAAATTTAGAAGTACCTCATCATCGGGATGTTACAATTCTCCCCCACTTGAACTAAACTTTGTCCTTGAGGTTGAATGTGCAGGATAACTCTGAATAATGCTCTCACATCTCAGCCTTTGGCTCCTACGTCCACTTAGAGCCTATCCAATGTTGTCACTGTACCTTTACCAAAGGTTTCTCCTTTTTGCGTAGGAACTTCATCTTCTTTTCTAGGATAGTTATCGATCTCTCAACATAGTTCATGTACTCATCAACCTAAATATGATCCAATGGTACCAATACCTCGCTGCCCGATACACACTTCCACAACTGAGAGACATCGAATGTGTTATGGATCTAACTAAGCTCTGTCGGCAAATCCAACCTGCAAGCAACCTTGCTAACCCTGGAAATCACCTGAAAAGTTCCAATAAACCCGAGACCCAATTTCCCCCTCTTCCCGAATCGTATCACACCATTCCAGGGTGAGACCTTCAGGAGAACCATATAGCCGACCGGAAACTCCAATTTTGACCAGTTCCGGTCGGCATAGCCCTTCTGTCGACTCTGCCTGATCTTCCGGATAAGATCTGTGGTATGAAGGACTACTTCAATCCTTCCCATAACTATTAGGGTTAATAAAGTGTTGTGTCAAATGTATGCTATTAGGGTTTGTTTATTCTGAAATGGGCATGTCCATGTTCAGTTTTAGTATCGAAATAGTCTCTATAAATAGCATGCATGTAACGTTAGTGTTACAACTTTTGAAGCTCTCACAGAAAAGTTCCATCCTTAAGAACTCTTCTAGATATGTGTTTAATGCAATCATTCAACACACTGTTGATTAATATAGGAATTATCGATCTTTTTTTTACAATAATTGGTATTGGAGCAGGAGATAGTGGAATTAATTCTCTATTCTTCTGTCGAGTAAAGGGTTTTGCATTAGGGTTTTATGATTTACTCAAATCTACTCTGGTTGTCACAATCGTCTCAATCGATTGTTGATTCGAGATCTAGATTTCTAGTTTACCCTTGAACACTATTATAGTTCACACATCTGATTCTATATTTTGTTTTCTTGAATTCTTGATATTATGGCTAACGACTATCTTCAATCTCTTTCATTCAACCTCCCAAGTAGCATCAGCTCAACAACAAGGATTCTTATCCATTTTCCAGAAGATTATGAGGTCTAGGCGCTTCACTTTGAAGATTAAGTACTGGGAATAGAAGAACATGGATCTACAATATGGCATGCAATAACAAAAGAAACATACAAGTACTTAATAACAAATAAAGAGGTCAAAACCTAGAAGGATTATGATGCAGTCATTGCAGACACTCCTGAAACTAATGAGAAGATCAAGTTGATATGCAATCTAAAGGCAATGAGAATTATTCAATTTGCTCTTGCTCTGGACACTTACTGTCTTGTTAGTTCATGTGATACTGCAAAAGGAATTTGGGATAGACTGAAGGAATTGTATTCGGGTGAGACGATTTGCAACATTCTGTGCAGACGACTCTTCTGTCGAAATTTGGTTCTTTTGTTGCAAAAAATAGATGAGAACTTAGACAAGATCGCCGATCGCTTCAATCACATGTTAAGCAGAATGCTTAAATACAATCTTCAACGACGTAATATTGAACAGAAGGTCACGTTCATGAACGATCTCATATCTGAATGGAAGACTATACTCTCCACTATTAAAGCGCACAAACAATTCAAAAGTTATGTGTTGGCAAAAGTCTTGGGTTTTCTGAAGTCTCACACGAAGACGAGGTTACCAAGGAAGCAAAACTTGTCTCCAGTGTTGGATCTTTGGTGCTGGTTGCTAAAGGTAAAAAGTCGGCAGTTAATGATTCTGAAGCTGACTTTTCGGATGATGAACTCTCAATAGAAGACAGGGTGTTGATGGTGTCAAACCTAAAGAAATTCTTTAAGAAGAATTTCTCACAATTCATAAACAAATACAAGCAGGGAAACTCAAATTCTAAAAAGCCAAGAGAGGAGAGTTTTAAGAAATCTTAGAATGATGAGGAAGAAGGAAAAGAAGCTACTAGGTGATTCTGGTTATTACTGTAATTATTGTCATGGAAATAATCATTTAGTGAAAGAATGCATGTTGTGAAGGCAGAATGAGAAGAAGGAGAATGCTAAAGATGAAGCTCATTACGCTCAGAAAATAAAAGAGCTTCGGAAGAAAAATTCACCGGCTGCAAAACCGAAGCTAATAGTGCAAGAGGAAAGTGATCATGGTAGAGTCAAAGTGTGGTCTACGGACTCTTAGGACGATGAGGTAAGGAAACCAACCCATGGCATGTGTTTTGTGGTGAAGTCCGAAAAGGAAGGCTATGGGAGCAAGTGCTTGATTGTAACGACCATAAAATTCCAACCAATTTAAACTTTTCAAAAACAACCCGATTTCATTAAATTATTACAAAAAGGTTTTCAATACAATTGATTTACAGTATTCCCAGAATCACATCACAACATAAACATGAGGAGCGGTACGATTACGCCTTTGCCTTGCCACGGTCTCCTGAAGAACCTGAAAAACATTAAACCACAACTGTAAGCCCGAAAGCTTAGTGAGATTTCCCCAAAATACCAACCACATATACCATACACGCATAACATGCCATATCATATCCGATCACACAACAATCATGCACTTCGGGTCTACTGTGTGACTGGTCCGCCGCACTGGCCAACAGTCCACCTGGTCCACCCTCCGATTCTAGCCATATACATCGAGTCTACAGTGTGATTGGTCCGCCCGCTCCGGGCCTTAAATCCACCTGGTCCACTCTCTGAGTCTACAGTATCACTGGTCCGCCCGCACCGGGCCTTCAGTCGGCCTGGTCCACTCTCCGAGCCTCGGCACGTCTGGTCCGCCATCTTGGGGCCTACAGCATATCCGGACCGCTCGCTGGGCCTTCGGGACAACCGGCCAGCCCTGGGTATCTTAGCCTACAGCACAAAGCAGGACCCGCCTCAACCCAACCCCAGTCCAACAACCATATGCACATAAACATACAATCATATAACAATTCATAGTCAACAAGCCGATCTAGCAGATCACATAATATATCATCATCCTAACTAGGATACCGACCTAACCGGTCACTAGCATAGCATCATCCTACATAATAGGATACCGACCTTAACCAGGTCTCTAACATATACCATCCTAGCTACCAGGATGCAACCATATCAAAGCAATAATCATAACAACAAATACCCGGATCTCAATCCGATAAAGAGTCGGGCTTGGTGCCTTAGACCCTGTTGATATAGTGAAGATAACTCACCTCGCACTGCCGAAACTCTGAACTGAAGAAGCAGATTCCCGAATCACCGCCTCACCGAAAATCCCGAACTAGCCATCATAGCACAAATAATCATTAGGCTAAGCACAATACCCTTCCAAGGGTAAATTGACCAATTTACCCTTAACTCATTTCGGCCCAACACTGGATAAGCTCTCAAGCCCACTAATGGCCCAAAGTCCAAAAGTCCGAAGCAAAGCCCACTATTGGCCCAATTTACTAAATTGGGCCCACCACACCAAATGGGCCTAGACCCATGGTCCATAACAATTAATGGGTCCACAATACTCCATCCATAATGTCCAGTCACGGCCCAAAATCCATCAGCCAAATAACAGCCCAATCCTTAAGGCCCAAAATGAAAAACCCAACAGAGGGAGTACACTGGGCGTACCCAGGCGTGTCCCCAAATTTCATATTTGGCCCTCTTTTTCCACTTTTCCCACAAGATGACCAAAATACTCTTCCTCTTAAATCTCGGGGACTCACAATTAAGTACTCTTAGGAATAGGGCATTACAATTCTCCCCCACTTAAATTAGGCTTCGCCCTTGAAGCCTGCGGCAACTCTACTCCAGGACTTCTCCCGCAACGCACCACCTGGCATTAACCAAACCAGGTTCCTTAAGACACACCCTTCGAAGTCCGAAACTCAACCTTCCCTTTTCTTGTGGTGTTCTGACCACCGCCTCAAGCCGGCCACTAGCTACACCCTTTGATAACCACACTTATCAGATTCTACACTTATCAACCGAGTACCACTCCATGGCACTTTTCTCAATCCTGATCACAGCAATCCCTTGACTCTTACGAGCAAGATATAACCCTGAACCACCGGGTTCCCGATCCGAGTCCAACTCTATCCACTCCATGCTGATAGAATGACACATTCTTCAGCCTCAAAGCAACTCCCATGAGTTCTCCTCTAGCAATCGCATGCACATGCTGAACTAGCTCTAGCACCTTTAGGATGGGAAAACCCGTCACACTAACGACACCTCCAAACATCCCCCAGGATGAATCACCACTACATACACAATTCCTTGATCAGAATCAAACTGGGAATCCAATACTCCATCCCAGCATCCTTTCCGAGCCTCTTGGCTCTACCCCCTACCCCCTCCCCCCCTCCCCCCCCCCCCCCCGCGGAAATCCTTCCGCAACCTCAGCAGACATCCCATCCGGATGTGATTCCATACCACTGCCGCAATCACGCTGCTCAATGACCATAATTGGATCACTCCAATCATAACTCTGCACTGCCGCTTTCACTTCCGTGAATTCACACTCCCACTCGGAGCTACATTCCACTCTCTTTCCTTATCAAGGAAATCCACTTGGCCGCCTTGTCACTGCGACAAGTGCCATGGTGCTCGCCCAACGCTACACCACTCCCCTATAGCTTAACCGCTATCCATGCAACACACATGCTCTGAATCTGCTCGTAAGGACTCTCGAGTCCATGCACTATCTTGACTAATCGAGATCAATAACCGGGGCCAGACCTTTTAATGCTAACACATCACGACATACTCAATCCATTTCCTCGAACCGATCTAACAATACCTGCAGAGTCTTCAGCATGACTGGACCGCCTTACCAGGCCTTCAGCCAATTTGGACCACTCTCAGAACCTTCAGCCAATCTGGACTGCCCTCTAGGGCCTTCAACTTGGATGGACCATTCTCCGAGCCTTCGGCCTGACTGGTATGCCTACCGGCCTTTAGTCTACCTGGACCGCTCAACTAGCCTTCATCCTTCCGTGTTATCTCTCCGGGAAATCCTCCCATGCATACTATTCTAGCCTTCTAGGGGTTCCGAACTCTATCTCCATCATACACACTTAATCCCGGCCTAATCCCGGGCCCTCCACAATCAAATGCCCTAGGTTTGTATCCCGCCCTGCATGCCTGCCACTTACTCATACCAGCCTACGCTCTTGGCTGACAGAAACACTATTGAATCCCAAGCAGCTAAACAAACTCCAATGCTCATCTCCCCACTTATAACACTGACTATCAACCACCGGTCGCCATCACTGACCTCCCTCAACAACCCTACACAATACAAACACAAACACGCGAACTAATTCCCACTAGCACTAGCAACCTTCACAAAGTCACATATCAACATTGATCATCCCGAGCTCGAAAGAAACTCGATCTTCAGCTAACCCCTCCTCAGACTGCAGATGCTACCCGGCATTCAGACCAAACGCCAGATTTCCACTAATCACCCTCATGAATGATAACCAACGAAATCCCCAACACTAACCCATAACCATACCATGACCCTCAAAGAACAACGAATACCACCCTGAAAACCACACAATGAGACTAGCAGACAAACAATACTCCACAATAATCACAAGATAACAAGACATCAAGAAAAAAACATACCCGCAGTTGCATCTAGCACTGCTATGACCTCCTCTGCTGAGCGCTGAAAAGCACGACCCTAAGCCCTTGGGGGCTCCGCTCCACCCTGACCTCCACCCGTGATCCTCAAAGTGGACGGTGCTGGAGCCTGCACCGGTCCTGCAGCAAGCTGTGGACAGTTGACCCTTAAATGTCCAACCTGATGACAATGATAACAAATCCTCAAATCCCGAACAGGCGCTGACTGCCAACAATCCCTCGCATAGTGCCCCTCCTTTCCGCACTTGCGGCATGCACCACTGGACCTACAAACTCCGGTGTGACCCTTCTCACACTTCCCACAAGCGTGGCTGCTCTGATCTCCCACCCTAGAATCAACGGTCTTGGACCGTTTTGGCGCCGACTGCGACTGCACCGGAGTCTGCCTCATCTCACGCAATTGCAACTCAATCTCCAACTCACGCCACCTGGTGGCCTCCTGCAACTCCAACAAAGTCTCGCACCTCTGCATAGACACAAACTGTCTGATATCTCTCTTGAGCATACTCAGATATCGGGACATTTGAGCCTGTTCCGAAGCGAACTCAGGGCAAAACATCGCCCTCTCAGTGAACATCCTGGTGATCTCCGTCACCGACTCCGAACCCTGCTTCAGCTCAAGGAACTCCTGAGCCAATCTCTCCCTCTCAACCCGCGGAACATAGCGAGTGCTGAACATTTCTCTGAACTGATCCCATGAAACCGCAACCCTCTGCGCATCCGAATATGACCCCGTGGTCAATCTCCACCAATCCTTCGCCCCGAGCCTCAACAGGTTCAAAGCACACCTCACCCTCTGATCAGCAGGGCATGAACACGTGAAGAAACACCCCTCCACGTCCGACAACCATCTCATAGCATCAATCGGGTCCTGAACTCCATCAAAGGTAGGAGGCTTCGTATTATCGAAGTCCCGATACTGAAAACCTCAACCGACTCCTCCCCTTGCCGCGGCAGCCGTCTTAGTGAGAGCCGCATAGCGCTCATCAAAATACTCAACCATGGCGGTCTTGATCGACCCAAACAGTTCCGGCAGCTCGGCCCGGAACAACTCAGCAACCTCATCATGCAGGATCTCACGAATCCTAGCATCCAACTCGCCTGTGCTTATCAGACCCACAACCTCGGGCGGTACTGACCCGCCCGGAACTCCCTCTCCTGCTCGCGATCCTAACCCGGATCCACTCCCAGCATGCCTCGGAATCTCCATACTGAAAAACACCACAAAATCTCAGATTCTTCCCACTATACCGGGAACCAACTCTCAATCCAACCCTAGAGGTCATGGTTTCCCTGATACGCGTATGGGTCTTATGCTTTCAGTAGCACGGGCTCATACTACCTTCCACACCTACCCATATGTGTATGAAGTACTACCACAACATACTAGTGAAAACATACAAAACAAGCGCTCAACCCTCACTACTAGAGGAACACTGGAAATCTCCCACAAGGAAACCCTAGGCTAACAGGCATCATAAATCAGGCAACATTATCATGAAATCCTAAAGATCCCTAGCCTAGCACTAGCATGTTGTTCTATCAAAGCTCAAAAACAAATATCATGTATGGTATTTTGGGGTTACTTAATGGCTCCGGCTGATCATACCTCCGCATCCTCCTTTACCCATTTTGAAAACCATTTTAAATTCTCTTTTGAAAACCCTCCTCGATTTGAGACTGGAGTCACACGAGTGTTCCTCCAATTCACTCAAACCAAGGCTCTGATACCAACTTGTAACGACCATAAAATTCCAACCAATTTAAACTTTTCAAAAACAACCTGATTTCATTAAATTATTACAAAAAGGTTTTCAATACAATTGATTTAAAGTATTCCCAGAATCACATCACAACATAAACATGAGGAGCGGTACGATCACGCCTTTGCCTTGCCACGGTTTCCTGAAGAACCTGAAAAACATTAAACCCCAACTGTAAGCCCGAAAGCTTAGTGAGATTTCCCCAAAATACCAACCACATATACCATACACGCATAACATGCCATATCATATCCGATCACAGAACAGCCATGCACTTCGGGTCTACTGTGTGACTGGTACGCCGCACCGGCCAACAGTCCACCTGGTCCACCCTCCGAGTCTAGCCATATACATCGAGTCTACAGTGTGATTGGTCCGCCCGCTCCAGGCCTTCAATCCACCTGGTCCACTCTCTGAGTCTACAGTATCACTGGTCCGCCCGCACCGGGCCTTCAGTCGGCCTGGTCCACTCTCCGAGCCTCGGCACGTCTGGTCCTCCCTTTTGGGGCCTACAGCATATCCGGACCGCTCGCTGGGCCTTCGGGACAACCGGCCCGCCCTGGGTATCTTGGCCTACAGCACAAAGCAGGAACCGCCTCAACCCAACCGGAGTCCAACAACCATGTGCACATAAACATACAATCATATAACAATTCACAGTCAACAAGCCGATCTAGCAGATCACATAACATATCATCATCCTAACCAGGATAGCGACCTAACCGGTCACTAGCATAGCATCATCCTACATAATAGGATACCGACCTTAACCAGGTCTCTAACATATACCATCCTAGCTACCAGGATGCAACCATATCAAAGCAATAATCATAACAACAAATACCCGGATCTCAATCCGATAAAGAGCCGGGCTTGGTGCCTTAGACCCTGTTGATATAGTGAAGATAACTCACCTCGCACTTCCGAAACTCTGAACTGAAGAAGCAGATTCCCGAATCACCGCCTCACCGAAAATCCCGAACTAGCCATCATAGCACAAATAATCATTAGGCTAAGCACAATACCCTTCCAAGGGTAAATTGACCAATTTACCCTTAACTCATTTCGGCCCAACACTGGATAAGCTCTCAAGCCCACTAATGGCCCAAAGTCCAAAAGTCCGAAGCAAAGCCCACTATTGGCCCAATTTACTAAATTGGGCCCACCACACCAAATGGGCCTAGACCCATGGTCCATAACAATTAATGGGTCCACAATACTCCATCCATAATGTCCAGTCACGGCCCAAAATCCATCAGCCTAATAACAGCCCAATCCTTAAGGCCCAAAATGAAAAACCCAACAGAGGGAGTACGCTGGGCGTACCCAGGCGTGTCCCCAAATTTCATATTTGGCCCTCTTTTTCCACTTTTCCCACAAGATGACCAAAATACCCTTCCTCTTAAATCTCGGGGACTCACAATTAAGTACTCTTAGGAACGGGGCGTTACAATTCTCCCCCACTTAAATTAGGCTTCGCCCTTGAAGCCTGCGGCAACTCTACTCCAGGACTTCTCCCGCAACGCACCACCTGGCATTAACCAAACCAGGTTCCTTAAGACACACCCTTCGAAGTCCGAAACTCAACCTTCCCTTTTCTTGTGGTGTTCTAACCACCGCCTCAAGCCGGCCACTAGCTACACCCTTTGATAACCACACTTATCAGATTCTACACTTATCAACCGAGTACCACTCCATGGCACTTTTCTCAATCCTGATCACAGCAATCCCTTGACTCTTACGAGCAAGATATAACCCTGAACCACCGGGTTCCCGATCCGAGTCCAACTCTATCCACTCCATGCTGATAGAATGACACATTCTTCAGCCTCAGAGCAACTCCCATGAGTTCTCCTCTAGCAATCGCATGCACATGCTGAACTAGCTCTAGCACCTTTAGGATGGGAAAACCCGTCACACTAACGACACCTCCAAACATCCCCCAGGATGAATCACCACTACATACACAATTCCTTGATCAGAATCAAACTGGGAATCCAATACTCCATCCCAGCATCCTTTCCGAGCCTCTTGGCTCTACCCCCTACCCCCTCCCCCCCTCCCCCCCCCCCCCCGCGGAAATCCTTCCGCAACCTCAGCAGACATCCCATCCGGATGTGATTCCATACCACTGCCGCAATCACGCTGCTCAATGACCATAATTGGATCACTCCAATCATAACTCTGCACTGCCGCTTTCACTTCCGTGAATTCACACTCCCACTCGCAGCTACATTCCACTCTCTTTCCTTATCAAGGAAATCCACTTGGCCGCCTTGTCACTGCGACAAGTGCCATGGTGCTCGCCCAACGCTACACCACTCCCCTATAGCTTAACCGCTATCCATGCAACACACATGCTCTGAATCTGCTCGTAAGGACTCTCGAGTCCATGCACTATCTTAACTAATCGAGTTCAATAACCGGAGCCAGACCTTTTAATGCTAACACATCGCGACATACTCAATCCATTTCCTCGAACCGATCTAACAATACCTGCAGAGTCTTCAGCATGACTGCACCGCCTTACCAGGCCTTCAGCCAATTTAGACCACTCTCAGAACCTTCAGCCAATCTGGACTGCCTCTAGGGCCTTCAACTTGGCTGGACCGTTCTCCGAGCCTTCGGCCTGACTGGTACGCCTACCGGCCTTTAGTCTACCCGGACCGCTCAACTAGCCTTCATCCTTCCGTGTTATCTCTCCGGGAAATCCTCCCATGCATACTATTCTAGCCCTCTAGGGGTTCCGAACTCTATCTCCATCATACACACTTAATCCCGGCCTAATCCCGGGCCCTCCACAATCAAATGCCCTAGGTTTGTATCTCGCCCTGCATGTCTGCCACTTACTCATACCAGCCTATGCTCTTGGCTGACAGAAACACTATTGAATCCCAAGCAGCTAAACAAACTCCAATGCTCATCTCCCCACTTATAACACTGACTATCAACCACCGGTCGCCATCACTGACCTCCCTCAACAACCCTACACAACACAAACACGAACACGCGAACTAATTCCCACGAACACACGAACTAAATCCCGAACTAGCCATCATAGCACAAATAATCATTAGGCTAAGCACAATACCCTTCCAAGGGTAAATTGACCAATTTACCCTTAACTCATTTCGGCCCAACACTGGATAAGCTCTCAAGCCCACTAATGGCCCAAAGTCCAAAAGTCCGAAGAAAAGCCCACTATTGGCCCAATTTACTAAATTGAGCCCACCACACCAAATGGGCCTAGACCCATGGTCCAAAATAATTAATGGGTCCACAATACTCCATCCATAATGTCCAGTCACGGCCCAAAATCCATCAGCCCAATAACAGCCCAATCCCTAAGGCCCAAAATGAAAAACCCAACACAGGGAGTACGCTGGGCGTACCCGGCGTGTCCCCAAATTTCATATTTGGCCCTCTTTTTCCACTTTTCCCAGAAGATGACCAAAATACCCTTCCTCTTAAATCCCGGGGACTCACAATTAAGTACTCTTAGGAACGGGGCATTACATTGATGGTTCAGAGTGCCAATTCAAAACCAAGGGATTATATGACAGATAGTGGAAAAGCATCAGAAAGTTGTTTTGCTGCAAAGAATGTCACAGAGCAGTTGAAGGAGTGCAAGAAGGTTTTCGATAACGTGCATTTAATTCTTAAATGACTTAATATTCCATCATCACGTTATGATTCTGAATTGGATGATTTAAGTTATACAATTTCTAATTTTAGTGATAGCTTAAAAGGAACTCATATAAGTAATTCTAATCTGAATGATAAACATAACAGGGTAACTTTTAAGAATGAAGAGAGAAGAATAAAAATAGAAGCATTGGAAGTAAAGCATACTAGCTCACGATATGATATTATTATCCTTAAGAAAGACAATAGAGCACTGTTGAAACAGAGATACATTTTTTGTTTGATTGCTAAACATTTATATGTTAATATGATTCAGCTTCATTTGGATTGTGAAATTGGTAAAGGTTTGCATGAAATGATTTTACCTTTTCTTGAATTAAAGGAAGATGAAATTGATGTTGAATGCTATAAATGTGAATCAATTGTTTCTTTAGATGATGTTTCAGATTCTTACAGGGTTGGACTTGAGAAAATAGAAGAATATATATACAGTCCAAGGAACATAAAAACATGTTGAAAAAGGTTTTAACTAAAAAGGATATGCAATAAATCTAATTAAGTTCTATGCATAAATATGACTTATTATGCAAGAAACTGAATTCGTAAAATACTCTTGATTCTGAGAATATTTCTGAATCGAAGAAAGTGAAATGAGTGAAATATTTGCAAAGGATGAAATTAATTGTTCTGCTTTTAAACAAAATTGTGATGAACCAAAGAAAAACTTAATTTCTGAAAATTCAATCAATTTGTTCGAATTACTAAAAATAAAGGCTCAAAAGTTTTGAAAGTAAAAGCAACCGTTTTTCCTAAAGTTCAAACAGTTCCAAATCAAGTTTTTGTCAAGAAAGGACTAAACAAAAATGATACTTATGAACTAACATCCTTGGTTGTTGATGATAATGCGAAAGGGTGTGATGAATTCTTCTGGTCAAAGCTCGTAGACAACGCAGATGAAACAAAAGGTCTCTCCATGATGACTCTTGGAAAACAAAAGGGAAATATGTTTCAAAACAATTGAATCGTGTAGACTTTTGTTACGACAAGGCAGTACCAAGTGGTACAAAAGATTTATCTAGTGAAACGTCAGCGGAAAAGAATGAAATACCTGTTAGAAAGTAAAAACCAAAAACCAACATTCATAAATCTGTTGAGGAATTAATCGCAAAGAAAAGACAGTTGAATGCTAGATATAGAAAGAATTTGAGTAAAAGAAAGCATTTTTGGAAGAAAATGAATTCCAATCAAAGTTATGTCAATACATCAAGATGTTCAAATCAAAATAAAGATTCGTCTTAAATCCCAAAACAAAAGTCAAGTTGTTCTTCTAATCAAAGTTGTTCACCAAAATCACACATTTCAAAACTAATTGCTAAAGCAAAAGATTTTAACGTTGAAAATGAAGTTTCTTCGAAACCAGAAATTACTCTCAAGGAATACAAAGCAAAATTGAAAAGGGGAGAAAAAGAGTTTTCAAAAAGAATGGCTCCAAAATTCAAAGAATATATTCAACAAAAAGCCAATTTTGTTGAAATTAATCTTTGTGACAACAAAGTTAAAGTTTTTAAAATGGATAAAGGGATTAATTGTACTTTGAAAAGAAAATATTTTTAGGTTTACAAAACAAAAAATTTCCCTATTCAATATAAATCCTCACAAGGACCCAAGTTTGTTTGGGTTCCTAAAACTCTCTAAATTCTGCAGGTAATGCGTGACGAACAATATGATTCAGAATGGTACATAGATAGTGGTTGTTCTTGACACATGATAGGAAGAAAAGAGGAGTTAGGAGAGTTTCTAACTTTAAAGGATGGAAGAAAAATGAGGTATGGAAACAACGCCACTGGAGAAATAAAAAGATATTGTATGATCACAAATGGAGAATTCTCAATTCGGAAGGTAGCTTACATTGAGGGATTGCAACATAATTTGATTAGTGTTTCTCAATTGGTTGGAGGTACAGGTCTAAAAGTGTCTTTTGATGAAGAAGGTTCATAAATTATAGAAAAGAAATCCAAAGTTGTTATTCTGAAATCTAGAAGGAAAGGAGATATGTATCCTCTAAATCTAAATCCGATCCAAGGAAAACCTTCTATTTGCTTTCTTAAAAAAGCATCTTCGGATGATGGTTAGTTATAGCACAGAAGGCTTTCTCATCTAAATTTATAGGATGTCAACAAGCTTGTGATTGGTGATCTCGTATGCGAACTACCTCTTTTTAAATTCGAAAAGGAACATTTATGTGTTGGTTGCGAGCTCGGAAAACAAAGTAGAAAGAGCCATTCTTCTACCATCAATACCAAAATCATTAGGCCACTAGAACTTTTGCACATTAATCTATGTGATCCATCTGCCATCGAAAGCATTGGTGGTAACAAATATATTTTGGTTATTCTTGATAATTTTTCTAGATTAACCTGGGTATTCTTTCTTAGACAGAAACCAGGAGCAACACAGAAGCTGATAGATTTCATCAAGCAGGTTGAGCTACAATTACGAAAGCCAGTTCGGAAAATTCGTAATGATAATGGATCGAAAATCCAAAATCATGTGTTTGAAGAATTCTTAACCGGCAAAGGGATTTCTCACAATTTCCCTTCGCCTTAAACTCCACTGCAAAACGGTGTACCTGAAAAAAGAAATACCTCTCTTTGCGAAGTTGCATGGACAATGTTGTCATTTGCGAATCTTCCTTTGTATTTCTGGACTAATGTTATTGCTACTGCTTGTTTCACTCAGAACCGCTCCTATATCAACAAACATTTTCTGATTACTTCATATGAAATTTTAAGCAATCGGAAACCTAACGTTAAATTCTTTCATGTGTTTGGTTCCAGGTGCTTCTTACTCAATTCCAAAGAAAATCGGAATAAATTCGATGCGAAAGCAGACGAAGGAATCATTTTGGGGTATTCATTGACATCAAAAGCTTTTTGAGTTCTGAACAAGAAGTCAAAGAAGATTGAGGAAACCTACTACGTTACTTTTGATGACAATTACATGAAGAAATATCAAAAAGAAGATTGTCAAACTGAGGAAATCTTTCCATCAACAAATTCTAAGACTATTCCCCTTATGGATTTATATGAGGATTTTCTAAATTTGTTTGATGAACCTGACAAGGAAATTTCATCAGAATCGAAAGCAAAAGACAACCAAGAGGATGAATTGATCAAGATTGTTGACAAAGCTGCTAAAAATGTAGAGATTCCTCCTAAGCAAACAATTTCGAATGAACCTCATCCAAAATCTTTTGATGCTCCAATCCGGGGAGAGAGTTCCACTCCAACCTTCAATACCGATATTCCAATCCAGGGGGAGAGTTCCACTCCAACCTTCAATACCAATATTCCTCTCGAGGGGGAGAATCCAATTCCGAATGATGGGTCGCATGCAAACTTCTAGGAGGAGAATAATGAAAAGAATGACTCAGATGCACAATCGGAATTTGAAGAAGTTTTTGCTGAAATCGATCCAGAATATGATCAGAAAAATCCTCCAATGAAAAGTGAACCAAAGATCATCCAAAATATCAAGTGATCAGATATTCTTCATCAAAAGTTCTTACTCATGCTTAACAAAAAACAAAGAAAACTTCATTATTTTTGAACCACTTCCAAACATCAGAGTCTCCTAAAATCATAAGTCATAAACAAGAGGATGTGTATAGTCATGCATTCGCCTTCCTGTGGTCATCCGAACTACCTGAAACATAACCCAAAACAATAAGTCAGCGCTTAGTGGTTCCCCCAAATTACCACCACATAAACATAAACATAATAACAAACATCATGCATAGAGAGCCTACAGCTTGACTGGAATGCCGCATTAGCCTACAGACTATCTGAGACGCTCACAGAACCTTCAACATAACTGGAAGGCCTCACCGGGCCTTTAGCCTATCTGCACCGTTCTCTGGGCCTTCGGCTTAACTGGTATGCCTCTCAGGCCGGCAGTCTATCCGGTATTCCCTGGGTATCTTGGCCATCACTTTTTGCTAGTCTGCCTCAGCCTAACCACGCAATACATTGACATATACATAATAGATAAACATACATATAACTAGTCAACAGAAAACTAGACAGGTCTTACATATCACTAAGCATAGCATCATCATGTATACCAGGATATCAATCTAACAGATCACTACAACACCATAACATACTATCACAGAATAGGATATCTAATCAATTGTGCGGTCTTGGGGCCTTTGACCTGCAAGTATAGTGAAGAAAACTCACCACACAAACTGGACAAAAGCTGATGAGGTCTTTACTCTGAATCTCAACTCTAATCGACACCTATTCCAACCAAATGACCAAACTCAATCAAAATCCCAAAATACCCTTAAGGTCAAGCTTGGTCAAAGTCAAAGTCAAACTAATTAAACTAACTGAGCCAACCTAACTGAGTCAACCAAGCCGAGTCAACTCAGCAGAGTCAACTTAGAGTGAGTACGCGGGGCGTACTCTAAAGGTACGCTAGGCGTACTCGCATGTTGACCACCATTGGGGTGGTTAATCTCGTACGTAGGGCATACTCCAGGTACGCGGGGAGTACTCCCAGAAGCTTCAAGACTCAATAAGTGCTTAATGGCTTAAGCACTTACGTCTATTTTTCAGATCCATGGCTGAAATACCCTAAAGAGTCATAAAGTTTCCAACTTTATGACTTTGCATGTCCATTAAGAGTTTAACACAACTTCTTAATCCATTAAGACCTTCTAAATGATGCATGGAGCAAAACCAACCACTTGGAATCCATTTTTGTGACTCAAGACCCTTCCTATGGTCTAAAAGGATAGATTAATGGGTCAAGAACATGCTATGTTCATTAATCATAATTTTGGGACCAAAAAGGTGACTTAAATAAAGAGCAAAAACCTAGATCTACAAGATAGAGTGGTAAAGATGCAAGCTTTATACCTTCATGATGTTACAAACCAAGTAGAAGTCCCAGATCCAAAGTGCACTCAACTCCAAGATCTTCTCATCATCTTCTTCTTTCTCCAAAATCCTCTTACAAGCACAAAGTTTTTTTTTCTCTCTCTCTCTAGCTATCTCTCTCTCTTGCTCTAGGGTTGCTTGAGGGTCGAAATCACAGAAGGAGGATGGTTAAGAAGAGGATATGATTCTATAAGGTTGCTTAAATATGAGACAAAGCCCTAAAATTAGGGTTTGCATGCATTCTATGTACTCCCTACGTATGAAGTGTACGCCCAGCGTACTAAGGCGTGCCTTAGTATGCTTAGCGTACACACGTACGCACAGCGTACTCCTCAATTCCAATTTTACCAAAATGCCACTAAGGGCTCTTTTGCACTCTTTCTTACACTTAGGGACCAAAATGCAATATAATTCAATTATAGGGTGAAATTTAGAAGTACCTCATCATCGGGATGTTACACCTTCATCGTTTGATTCTTGAATCTCTTCAAGATCAATGGTGCTCCCACTGTCCTCTTTACATATGAGCTCTCTCTCTTGAAAGACTCCTCTTTGCGCTATAAAGACCATGTTCTCAGTAGATCTGTAGAACAAATATCCAAAGGACTTCTGTGGGTAGCCGATGAAAATACATCTCTCACTTTGAGGTTCAATCTTGTCGTGAGTCTCTCGTCTAACGATAGCTTCACAACCCCAAACCTTGATATGTGCTAACGAGGGAACCTTCCATTTCCACATCTCATGAGGTGTTTTAGCAACCCTCTTAGTTGGGACAAGATTAAGAATGTGGGCGACAGTCTCGAAGGCATATCCCCATAACAAAATTGGAAGAGAAGCTCGACTCATCATGGAATCAACCATGTTCAACAAGGTCCAATTGTGCCTCTTGGCCACACCATTAAGTTGTGATGTCCTAGGAGGGGTAAATTGTGAAACTATTCCACATTCGTTGGGGTAGTTGTGGAACTCGATACTAAGATACTCTCCGCCTTTATCTGATCGGAGCATCTTTATCTTCCTGCCAATTGATTCTCGACTTCATGTTTAAATTCTTTGAACTTTTCAATGGTTTGTGATGTATGCTTGATTAAATAGAGATAACCATATCTACTATAATCATCAGTGAAAGTCACATATAATCGATTTGCATCCCTTGTGGTGGATCTGAATGACCCACACACATCTCTATGTATTAGGTCCAACAAACCTTCTCCTCTTTCACAAGATCCAGTGAAAGGTGATTTTGTCATCTTACCCAAAAGACAAGACTCACATGCATCATCCGACCTTAGGTCAAATGATTCCAACACTCCATCCTTTTGGAGTTGGGCAATGTGTTTCTTGTTAACGTGTTCAAGACGAAAATGCCAGAAGTATGTTATGTCTATACCATTAGACGATCAAATACACTATTGCCTAAATTTTCTACACACATCATAGTTTCATACACACAATCACAAAGTAAAGCTTCAAAATAAAAAAACACCATTTTATAAGCAGAAATAGAACCATTCTCATTATTAAAAGAATATCTAAAACCTTTTCTAAACATTGCATGAAAAGAAATAATGTTTTGTGTCATTTCTGACGAGTAGCAACAATTAATCAAATATAAATCAACACCATTACTAGGCACTAGAATATAAAATCCAATCATGGTGACAGGTAAAGATCGCCTATTCCTTATGATCAAGTCCATTATACCGTGCTCCACCTCATCACTTCTTCTTAGCCCCTGCAAATCAAAACAAATGTGAAATCCACATCATGTATCATGGACCCAAGAACAAGAAGATGGTGAGTTATTAGAAGAGACTATGTATATACTTGCAGAAGCCAGCTTCGCCTTTCCATCTTTAATGTCTTGCAGATACTTTGGGCAGCTTCGTTTCGAATGCCCTTTGTCGTTGCAATAGAAGCAAGTGGCCTCTTTGGGATCAGTGATAGGAGGAGCATCATAATTGGATTCACCTTTGTGTCCATTGCTTGACGACCCAACTTGGAACTATCCCTTCCAGTTTTACTTTGGATTACCTTTCCTCTTCATCCCCTTCCTTGAACAATGTCCAGAACGATAGCACTAGGAGTGGAGGCAATGTTCCCATCATCCCTGCTTCAGTTGTTCGCGGGAGGTTGTGGAATTAAGCCAAGGTGGTCTCATGGTTGTTCAGATGATAGTTCAAGATGAACTGATCATAATAAATTGGTTAGGAGTTCAAGACTATGTCAATAGCCAACTCCTCATCAAAATTCACATTAAGCCTAACAAGGTGATCTATGTATCATTGCATCCTTTGCATGTGGCTACTAATAGACTCCCCCTATTTGATTTTGCTTGCTATGAGGGACTTTACCACCTGGTACTTTTCTTGACGAGCTTGCTTAGAGTACTTTTCCATAAGGCCCTTGTTCATTTCTTATGGCTAGTAATCCTCATAGAATCTTTGCAACTCAGGAGTCATGGTGGCTACCATGATACAAGCAAATTTTTTTGCATCATTGTGGTGCCTCTTGTAGGCGGCTATTTCTTTAGGAGTAGCCTACTCTTCGTTAATCTCATTTAGTTCGTTCTCAAGGACTTACTCTTTATCCTCGAAACGAAGGGCCATTTTGATGTTATGCATCCAGTCGTTGTAGTTGGTGCCATCCAATGTCACCTTCGAGCAGATGTCCAACAACGAAAAGTTATGGAAGGAGGAGGAACCAGAAGCATCATTTGAATTAGACATCTATAAAAACAAGGTGGTTTTAGTGAGATAAGAATAATCCTTAATATAACAACCCAAAAATGAAATATTAAGGCTAGGATCCAACTAAAAAAATCACAACTTAGAAAAGGGATTCCATAATCTAATTGTAAATTTTATAAAGGTAGGTAAATAGCGATTTACCAATTCCACCAATAGAAAACAAAATTTGAAAAGAGTTAAGTTAAGTGAAATTCCTAGATCTTTTGAGATTCAACGAAACTATTCAATGGCATGTTTAATCTTAGATTATGCTCTTCCATTTGTGACTGGGATACTGAGGATCATAAACAAGATGTGAACAACCATGCAAATTAGTGTGTCACTATCAATGTCTTTTATGATCTCATTTTAATGTGTCGGTTAACTACACATGATCCATTAATCAATGATAATTTTTTAGATGACCATTATTACTCTTTATAGTCACTATTAGTGTTTCGGTTAACCACACACGCTCCACTAACTACAATAAAGTATAATGTGCAATTTCATGGGTTAGGATACAAATTAACATTTTTCCTAAAGAAACTAAGATTGGGATTTTAATTATAAAAAAGTTTAGTTACTTTTAATAGCATTATACTTTTAATGAGAATTAATTTGTCCTATCAAACCCGTTCGACTAACGACCCTCCACCATACAAGAGAGCGGTGGGTAAGAATGGATACCCAATGGCGGTCATTTTATAGGCCGCTTCCTTAAACTCCCCTTATAGTATAACTTCGTGAATGAGGCATACTAACGGTTTGACTGACTTAGTCTTATACATATAGTAATTATTAAACTTTTAATTTTACATATAGTATAAGGTGTATTTTATTTTTTTTTTCAAAATACTAGGTTTATATTCAAGTGTCGAAAATTAAATAATTAATTTAAATTTAAAAATAAACCAAACGATTTAATAATTGTCTATTAATTAAGATTTAATTAATTATATTAAATCAAATAAGCATTATCCAATCAAATTGATCAATTAATTTAATCATAATATTTATACCCCTAAATTTTCGAAAATAGGTATAGGATTTATCCAATTTTAATTATCCCTTTTTAAGGAAAGTAAAAAGATAATTACCAAAATTAAAAAAAAAAAATCCCTAACCTACCATTTTTCAAAATCTTGCTTGCGGAGGAAGGTAAGGGATTCAAATCCTTACCTTAATTTTGAATTTCTTGGGGAGGAGGGTTAGGTTTTCAAAACCCTAACCCTAATTTTGAAACTTAGGGGACAACAACCCTAATCCAATTTCAAAATTTGATGCCTTATAGGGTTTAATTGCCATAAAACCTAATTTGATCAGATTCAACAAGTATAACAAATTGAGTAAATTACACGAATGGTCCCTATGCTTTGGGGTAATTTGCGAGTTTGGTCCCGGTAACACCGTGGATTTTCAAAGCAAAATTTTTCATTTAAATAATCAATTTAATATTAAAATACTTGTTTAAAATCTTATTCATATTCGAATTACAAAACATAGTTCCATTTTCATTTGAATAGACAACCAGGATCCTCCAAAATACAACTCTTTCCTCGGTGTGTACAATCGAGCCGATGCCATTCCGCGTTACTGAAAGAACCTGAAACAACATAACATAAATACCGTAAGCACGAAGCTTAGTGAGTTCCCCAATATACACTTACGCACATACGCCTTTCCAGGCCCTGACCTTCCGGTCCTCATTATCACGCCTTCCGGCCCATAACATAATCGCCTTCCGGCCCATAACATATTGCCTTCCGGCCCACATAACATACATAGCACATATAACAAATAACTTACCACATATAGCATACATATCACATAACATATCCGACCTTCCGGTCACACAGTCAAACCCTTCCGGGTACAGTATAGTGAGAAGACTCACCTCGCGGCCACTGGAAGATAGCGACTCCTGAAATCTCTTGCACTTGATCCTCCAAGCTACAAGCTCCCTGTCTCATCATATATCTCTTTTTAATACTTCTATCTTCCACGTTAACTGACCCTAAAACGTTACACACAGGTCAACTCTGGTCAACGGCCATCTCGACTGGACTCGGCGAGTACCCTGGCGACTCGGCGAGTCTAGTCGTCCTCACCAATTCCTGCATGATCCCTTTCTACTCGTCGAGTATCCCTCTTGACTCGACGAGGTCCTCGTGGAAGAATCGCGGGGCCACCCCGACTCTACTCGTCGAGCCTGAAGAACAAACTCGGCGAGTCCCAGTAAATCTTCAAGCTACTCGCCGAGTCTGATCATCCGACTCGGCGAGTCTACGCCATGCAGTCGATCGAACTGCTTCCTGAGATACATATATTCTCGAATATACAAACATGGGACCTTCTGGACCTCTAAGGGTCCTAATACAAGGTTATAAACGTTGAATGACAACACAACAATCCATCTAGACTCCAAATGGGTTCCATAAACCCTAAATCTATATACACATCAATCACAGGAGAATGTAATCCGAATTATTACCTGAATGATGTACCTTCCATGTCCCCAAACTTCAGAACTCGAACTCCCTGCAGTTCCTTTAGCTAAAACCCTTCTCCTCCTTGCACAACAATTCCTTCCAGGTCACCAATGGCCTTCAAGCTTGCTCTAGCCGCCCCAGTCGCCTAGGGTTCTTCCCAATTGATCCAAAGTCGTGAAATGACGGCATAATAACCCTTATATACGACCCAATACTGAACGGCTAGGGTTTCCGCTGAACAGCGTCGACTCGCCGAGTCCATATCTGGACTCGTCGAGTCCAGTCGTGAACCCGCGACCAAACCTGCGACCCTACTCGGCGAGTCTGGCTCCAACTCGTCGAGTCTCCCCTTTAAAACACCCCTAAAATGCAACTTAACAATACTTGAGATTTTGGGCTGTTACAATTCTCCCCCACTAGAATTAGACTTCGCCCTCGAAGTCTCACTCTGAAAATAGTTCTGGCTGCTGCTCCCGCATCTCACGTCTCGGCTTCCCTAGACACTACCGATCTCTTCCGAGGCCGCCACTGAACCAATACCAGAGGTACCTCCTTGTTCCTCAGAACCTTGATCTTCCGATCTCCGACGGCCACTGGCCTCTCGACGTAACACAGGCTCGCATCCACCTAATCGTTCTCTAGTAGAACCACTGCTGACTCATCCGCTATACACCTCTTCAATTGCGACACATACAAGTGTCATGGATCCGTCCCAATTCCGTTGGCAGCTCCAAACGGTAGGCCACCCTTCCTACATTCGCACCTTCACGAAAAGACCCAACATACCGGGCCCCCCCCCCCCCCCATTTACTCCTCTTCCTAAATCGAAACACCCCGTCAGAAATACGAAGTCGCCGACCTGAATCACATGCTCGCAGCGGCGTCTGCCTGCATAACTTTCCTGTTAACTCTAGACGATCACTAACTCTCTTTAACCTGCTGAGTCTGCTTTGTCAACTAAAGTACGAACTCTGAACTGCTCATCACTCTCTGTAATCGGAAATTACCCAAGATGCACTCTGCTCCAAATCTCAACGATCACTCAACCCATAAGGGTTAGGAAACCCTGAACCACCGGATCCCCGATCCAAAGCCCACTTTGCCCATTCCGGACCGACTGAGAGATCCGTTCTCCCTCTCAGATCAACTCTCACAAGTTCCCTCTTGCCATCACATACACATACTGAACTAGTCCCAACACTCGCGGGTTGAAAAACCCGATTTACTGATGATATCCTCGAACATCTCCCAAGACGAACCACTAATATCCGTCCTATACCCTGATCAGAATCACACTGAGAATTCAAGATTCTCTATTCCCTTGCATCCTTTCTGAGTCTCGTCAGTCATCCCAACCCGGATGGGTTCCTACTTCACTGCCGCAAACACGATGCTCGAAACCATACTTGAAATACTCTAACCATAATTCTGCTCTGCAGCTTTCACTTTCGTGAACTTGCACCCCTTCGGAGTTACACACCTTCCTCTTTTCCTTTTTCCAAGGAACCCTCTTGGCCATAATGCCACTCCAACCGGTGCCACGGTGCTCGCCCCAAGCGACACCACCCTTTTTGCGTAACCGCTATCCACATACTCTGGTTCTCATTGCAGGGGCTCTCAATCTCATGCACTCTCTCCACTCATCAAGATCACTGCCTCAGCTAAACAAGATCGCCAATCCCGGGGCCCGACCTTCCAATGTAATCACACTGCACATACACCATCCGTAATCTCAAACTGATCCAGCAATACCAACAGAGTCTCCAGCATGACTGGACCGACTCTCATAACACATACCAGCCACTCGAGGCTATATCTCTGTGGGTCCGTACACCCAACTCTGCGAACCCTCAGGTTCGAACTCTGGGAACCTTCCGGTTCCAACTCTAGAAACATGCACAACATAAATCCCGTGGGATTAACGCAGTACAACCCATCACGTACCTCAGCATACCAATGCTCTGATCGCATAACCCCGGTTACTTACTCAAGCTTGATCCCGGCCTTCTCTCAGGCCTCCACAGTCAATTGTCCTAGGTCTGTATCCCGCCCCGCATACCCGACACTCGCTCTCGTCGGCCTATACTCTGCGCTGACAAACACTGCTGAAACCCAATAGCTAAGCACCCTCACATACTCATCGATCTCCCGGAGAATTTTCTAATTCTCCCCCACTAAAACACTGACTAACTGCCACCGATCGTCATTAACGACCTTACAGAATAATCCTGTACAAAGAGAACAATTACACACTGACTGCTTCCCCCAAGCACAAGCAACCCTCAGCAAAACACACCTCCTCCCTGATCAACCCACTCACAAGAATCTAGTCCTTCAATCATCCACTCCACGACTGTAGATGCTACCCGACAATCAACCCAGTGCCGCATCTCCCCTAACAACCCCCACGAACGATAACCAAAGGAATCCTCGACAATAACCCATAACCAAACTCACAATCTGCCCAAAGGATGAACACCACATCGAAAACCGCACAAGACTACTGACACTAAAACACCAATTATAACCATACCCAACCATCAGGGAATAACGTATGCCAAAGCGAAAACCTGAAGCACCAATCCATAACCATGCCAGACCCGCGCAACAACGAATTCCGCATCGAAATCCATACAAGATACCAGCATAAACAATACGCCAAATCAATGCAAGACAATTAAGACATCATGAAAGCATCATACCCGCAGCTGCCTCCGGCACTGCTCCGTCTCCCTCTGTCGCACGCAGATAAACACGACCCTGAGCCCTCTGGGGCTCTGCTCCATCCTGTCCTCCTCAAATCCCGAATTGGCACTGACTGCCAACAATCCCTTGCACAGTGCCCCTCCTTTCCGCACTTGCGGCATGCACCACCGGACCCGCAAGCTCCGATGTAACCCCTTTTTACTCGATCATCGACACCTATGGTCTCATGCTTTCCTACTGCATCTCTATACTCGACTCATTGCTACTCCTGACAATTCTTGCTTTCTTACATACTGCACCCGGTTCTCCCCCACTAGGGTTCGAACCAACACCAATTAGTATACAATCAACCCACGACTATCTTTCACCAGCGATATCGTACCTGCCCCAGTAAAGTGCTGTGCAACACCCGATAGTCCCTCCCCTTATGAAGTCAATCAATCCCCTATACTCTGAACCTCTAGCTAACTCTTCAAGAACTTCTCATCACGGCTGCCTCTAATCGTTCCAAATCCCATACTGATCTAATACTAAGCACCTGCACTGCTCGATAACATATCTGGCTCGTAGAATGCACCGCAGCATCATCGTTCCTCTCAGCTCAACTCATCAATCCGTATCCAACGCCGGATTTGTCCCAAGAACAGGGACTTACTCTTAACATAGACGACAACTCTCCGCACTGCAAAACTCGTCTGAACTCTTCACTGCTACCACTATAACCCAACCTGTTATTCTCAATTAGGTGTGGTGTGGTTCTCGACTACCTCAGCCCCAACTGACTGTCCGTTCACGGTAAATCTCTGTCTCGCGGTACACCCGCTACCTGATGCTCTGAGGGAAGTCATTATCGATAACTACCTGCAGGGTGTACTCCCAAATCCAGAACTGAAACACCAGACCTCTCGCGTCTTGCACACGAGCATAAATGACACTACCCACCCGAAAGGTGACCTGTCCTCTGTCGTCTGATTGCTCGACTCAACTGAAATTCTCCCCTGTCTTTGACTCTTACCAAAATACTCTGATAGGCACTCGCCTTTCCCCTCGAGGAACGCCTCTCCGTACTCAATCATGGTCTACAGGCCTGAAACCGATAGCGTCCAATCTCTACCTCATCGGTCATAACCGGATAACAAGATAGCCACAAGCATCATCCACTACGAACCATGGTACTCATCCCATGACATCCCTCCTCAACATGCTTCAGTGTATGGTACCTGAACCATAGCACCACTCCTCAATCTGCTCCCATGTATAGCACTCGGACCACAACATCTATCTCAATCTGTTCCGATGTATGGTGCCCGGACCATAACATCACTCTGTATCCGCTCCGATGTATGGTATCCGAACCATAACATCACCCCTCAATCTGTTCCTTAGGACCTTTAGGATGCCCCCTGTATCAAGTATGGGTCCTCTGCTTTCAGTAGTACGGGCCCATACTACCTGCCACATCTACCCATACTTTCCACACGGACCATCCCAGAGTTCCTAAGTAGCTGATAAACCTGCTCTTTCACCCATCTCATCGCGCGTGCTCGCTTTCCAGCGAAATCCTCTACTCTACCAGCGCACTTATCTGGCTAGGTTTACTCCCTAGTCCCTTCCGCTGTCCTCCCACTTCTTTGCTATCAGCTGCTGAAGAGCTCCTAATGATGCCAGCCCTCTACCTCCTGAGTATCGTCATACTCACTTAGTAGTTGACTCCCATCATCGATAACTCCACAAAGCACAAAGCAAGCAGCATTCGAGCATTGAAGCATACATAGGACTCCCCATCTGTGGTAGCTCCACCTTCTCGGCTCATCCTCGGAAGTACCTCTGTACCCCGTAGCTTTACCCCTTGTGCGTTCTAACTAGATACTCTCACTCATCACATACACACAAAAGCATAACGCACATATAACAGCAAACCCTAGACTAAGGCATCACAAATCAGGCCACTCTAGTCCTAAGATGTGAAATACCTAGCCTGTCTCTAGCATGCAATAATGTCTCATAAAGTGCATAATAGATATTTCATAATACAAAAGTAAGGGTATTTTGGGAAATCACCGTTTGGCTCTGGCTGATTGTACACACTGCTCTTTCTTGCTTTCTCTTTGAACTCTTATTCACTTTCAGAAAACTATTTATTTGAAAACCTTTTCTTAATTCCTCAGTTTGAGTCCAGACTCACCTGTAGGCGCGTCCGAATCCCTCAAACCAAGGCTCTGATACCAATTGTAACACCGTGGATTTTCAAAGCAAAATTTTTCATTTAAATAATCAATTTAATATTAAAATACTTGTTTAAAATCTTATTCATATTCGAATTACAAAACATAGTTCCATTTTCATTTGAATAGACAACCAGGATCCTCCAAAATACAACTCTTTCCTCGGTGTGTACAATCGAGCCGATGCCATTCCGCGTTACTGAAAGAACCTGAAACAACATAACATAAATACCGTAAGCACGAAGCTTAGTGAGTTCCCCAATATACACTTACGCACATACGCCTTTCCAGGCCCTGACCTTCCGGTCCTCATTATCACGCCTTCCGGCCCATAACATAATCGCCTTCCGGCCCATAACATATTGCCTTCCGGCCCACATAACATACATAGCACATATAACAAATAACTTACCACATATAGCATACATATCACATAACATATCCGACCTTCCGGTCACACAGTCAAACCCTTCCGGGTACAGTATAGTGAGAAGACTCACCTCGCGGCCACTGGAAGATAGCGACTCCTGAAATCTCTTGCACTTGATCCTCCGAGCTACAAGCTCCCTGTCTCATCATATATCTCTTTTTAATACTTCTATCTTCCACGTTAACTGACCCTAAAACGTTACACACAGGTCAACTCTGGTCAACGGCCATCTCGACTGGACTCGGCGAGTACCCTGGCGACTCGGCGAGTCTAGTCGTCCTCACCAATTCCTGCATGATCCCTTTCTACTCGTCGAGTATCCCTCTTGACTCGACGAGGTCCTCGTGGAAGAATCGCGGGGCCACCCCGACTCTACTCGCCGAGCCTGAAGAACAAACTCGGCGAGTCCCAGTAAATCTTCAAGCTACTCGCCGAGTCTGATCATCCGACTCGGCGAGTCTACGCCATGCAGTCGATCGAACTGCTTCCTGAGATACATATATTCTCGAATATACAAACATGGGACCTTCTGGACCTCTAAGGGTCCTAATACAAGGTTATAAACGTTGAATGACAACACAACAATCCATCTAGACTCCAAATGGGTTCCATAAACCCTAAATCTATATACACATCAATCACAGGAGAATGTAATCCGAATTATTACCTGAATGATGTACCTTCCATGTCCCCAAACTTCAGAACTCGAACTCCCTGCAGTTCCTTTAGCTAAAACCCTTCTCCTCCTTGCACAACAATTCCTTCCAGGTCACCAATGGCCTTCAACCTTGCTCTAGCCGCCCCAGTCGCCTAGGGTTCTTCCCAATTGATCCAAAGTCGTGAAATGACGGCATAATAACCATTATATACGACCCAATACTGAACGGCTAGGGTTTCCGCTGAACAGCGTCGACTCGCCGAGTCCATATCTGGACTCGTCGAGTCCAGTCGTGAACCCGCGACCAAACCTGCGACCCTACTCGGCGAGTCTGGCTCCAACTCGTCGAGTCTCCCCTTTAAAACACCCCCAAAATGCAACTTAACAATACTTGAGATTTTGGGCTGTTACAGTCCCTAACATATTTTTTAACTCGAAAGGTCCCTACTATTTGTTTTTGTTATGCATTTGATCCCTACTGTTTGTTTCTGTTACGTGCTTGGTCCCTGTCTTACCTAAAAAGACTATCATTTAAATAGGGAAAATGGTGGGGTATGTAAGGTAAGGTGAGGGGGTAGGGTTAGGATTGTGTTTATTTAAATAAATTAAAAATTCAATGGCAAAATAGTATTTTTTTTTTAGGTAAGACAGGGACCAAGCACGTAACAAAAACAAACAGTAGGGACCTTCCGAGTTAAAAATAATAAGTTAGTGACCAAACATGCATATTACCCTAAACCATAGGGACCATTCGGGTAATTTACTCTAGCAAATTAATTTGAAAACAAACCTAATGGTCTGATACAATGGATGGGTTTTAGGCATAACAAAACAAACTTAAAACTCTTAAGTGTTCATGCAACCTAAAACAAGATCTATGTTTTCACTATTGAACATATAACTATGACCATCAAAATAAGAACCCTAGGAACCCTAAGTAATTTTCTAAATTACTAAAGAAAAGGTTGGGGTTACATACCTTTTAGTTGTTATAGTAAACAACTCGAAATCCTCTTGTTGATCTTTTGGAAGCAAACACCACAAGTGTCATGCCTCTAATGGAATCACACTCAAGCTAGCAAGAGAAAAACTATAAATAAAGGAGAAGAGAGACAAGATTTCGTCCAAGGCTTGTAGAAGGAAGGGATGTATGAAATTAAAGGCTAGGGAGGCCTTTATATAGCTAGGGAATCTTGGGGACCAAGCTAGGGTTAAGGGATAAGCCCTAGATTCCTTTGTTTGGTGACCAAGCAACCCAATCCCTTATCCAAAGGGCCTTAGGAAAAAATTCTAGGCCTTCTCTAGAAGTTTTGGACCACCTCATCTAATCAGGTTCTAGAACCTTCCCTCCTCAACTTTTAATAAATAACCAAATAGTCCATTTACTTTTAATTAACCAAATTTATCCCAAAAACTAATTCCAATTAACTTCTTATTAATTATTAATTAAATAATATGATTTCTAATTAATATATTATTTTTATAATACATTAATAAACCATTTATTTAATTTATTATTCACATAATAAATTAATCTCTCTCTCTCTCTCTCTCTAAAAGTCATCATGCCCAATTGCTAGGTTTAAGGGTATCCCAAAAGGATTGTGCTACTATCAATTCAAGTATATAGCAATTTTAGTTATGGGCTTAGACACCTAATTCAACATAATGGTCATGGATTCACTAGATTCCCTTCAAGGTGTATCTTTAGTTGAATAACATGTACATACCATCTATATGCCGAGTAAGTTTGCGAGAACTCACCTCAAATACTGGTATGATAATCCATACAAAGCGCTAAGTGGTGGAGATACAATCTCGAATCATTACATATATATTCAAACCTAATTTTGCAATTCCGATAAAAAAAATCTAGCTAATCCTTTTAACTATCTCTCTTAAGGGAAAAAATATCATTTTGTCCTTATCCTAAGACCTAAGGTACACCTCTTCAAGCAATTTGACAAAACGTCAACTTGGTGATTGGTCAAAAGTTAATGGTTAATGGTCTCCACACCGTGGTAAGACTAAAACCGTGTCGTGGTCCAATTTATATGATTTTATGGGTCGTCAAGCAATCATTTACTGCATCGTGGTCTCCTATTAAATCACGATGATTCTGCTCGCTACGCCATGGCCAACTATTGACTATGCCATCGGTCGCTTGGCATTATCATTTTCCTTGCACATCTCTTTATCTGTTAAGACAACCCATGATACTTTACAAAAGGCTTC